>NC_064622.1:3998125-4306562 GCF_023898315.1 Schistocerca nitens
CTGTAACTTGCTGGACGCTCTTCGTCAGGCCCCTACACTGAGACCCGTCTGTCTTGCGTGACCTTGCCAGCAGCTGTGCTACAGCCGGCATAGCGCTCGGCGTATGGGCACGTGAAACCTCCTGCCTAGCACTCAAAGTGCCTACAACACGATGGTGCCACCCTGGCAGGCGGCCTATTCAAGCGCTGGCAGGTGCTGATAAAGCTGTCTCACGTGAGTACGTGGCATCTCCGTGTCATTCAAAGCGATCGCTGAACATATGAAACTGTTCACACCCCTTATATACTCTATCAGGCCTAGCAACAATACTAACCATATATAATAGTAATGCACTCAGGTGGCTGTTCTACTTGTCACACAGAATTGCAATTAAACTCACTTACACACCAGCCGATGGTGTGTACATGTACAGGGTTACAGAGAGATACGACCATGTCTTTTGCTTGTTCTACTTTTTTGATCTGGCAGCTTCATTCTATCTTTCCGAAAGTTTAAATATGTTCATTTACTAATTTCCCCATGTTTAGTAAACTTTTTCCATAGTTACAAAGCACCCTGAAGCTCCAATCTAGAAGCAGTCTTTTTTTTAACATAGGAAGTTAATTTCAATCACAGACAGTTTCAATCACAGACAGTTTCAATCACAGACAGTTTCAATCACAGACAGTTTCAATCACAGACAGTTTCAATCACAGACAGTTTCAATCACAGACAGTTTCAATCACAGACAGTTTCAATCACAGACAGTTTCAATCACAGACAGTTTCAATCACAGACAGTTTCAATCACAGACAGTTTCAATCACAGACAGTTTCAATCACAGTCAGTTTCAATCACAGTCAGTTTCAATCACAGACAGTTTCAATCACAGACAGTTTCAATCACAACAGACAGTTTCAATCACAGACAGTTTCAATCACAGTCAGTTTCAATCACAGTCAGTTTCAATCACAGTCAATTTCAATCACAGTCAGTTTCAATCACAGTCAATTTAATCACAGAAAATTTAATCACAGACCGGATAATGTCGCTATTATATGGTGCAACTTTTCTGTCACTCTCAGCCGTCTATATAATATGCGGTGGCTGCTGTTCCCGCTCTGTTAAGCATTTTGTGCCAAAGCCGTGCCGAGGTGCATTCACCGGTTCCCGTCAGTACACCCGTTAAGCAGCGTCGGGCGTGGCCAGTACTTGAATGCGTGGCTGTTCGGGTACGATGCGTGCTGTTTACAATTTTCCCTTTGCTTTTTTGCAGAAGGGACCAAATGGGTGGCAGCGTGAAGTCCCTGGTTACCACTGTTTGCGCCAAAGTCCCGGATTAAATTCCTAACCTCCCCGCAACGTCTCGTGAAGTGAGAGCAGGCGACGCTGTTGATGGTGATCCGGCGGCCTCCTGAGGAGTAGGGTGTGGGCCGACACCGGGTTCCACCCTCTCCCTCCTCTCAGCACCTGCAACAGGAACGCGGCACCAAACTACACGCACACCGTTACAGGCGTCTGCACTTAGCAGATGAACTTAACAGGCGCAACTCGTATACGTCGCGAAGGAAGAGTGCCCATGGGCGCGGAGGATAGGGAAAACCCTGCCAATTAGGCAGTGAAACCTGCCCTTATGTGTCTCCGAGTCATTACGTCGTATGACTTACTTTGTACCAGTTTGGTCTTCCGGTACCACTACAACGTTGAGGACAGGTCAGAAGATTCCCTGCAGCCACATACCGTCTGCCGTCCACCATCCCGTCTTCCGGCAGAAACTGGCCGCAGTTCGCCTGAGGAACGTTGCCTATCACGAACGCACTATATTCTGAAATGGCTGTCCGTAAGTTTTGAGTAGGTAACATCAAAGCACTAACTTTTTCAATGTTTTATTAGGACAACGCTCAGTCGTTCATCTTATGCAGTGCATCTGCTTTTTTTGTGGTTCTACACTCATCTTTCTCAACAGTAACTCAGTTCCTTTCGACTTACTTCTTACTTACAATAGGGTCAGTTACTGCAGTTGAATATCTTGTGACACCGAATTGCACGCTGCACTCTTGTCATATCTCTGACTTTCCAAAGTCCGCGGGGAATTTGGAAAGCGGCTCAGTGCATCGGCCCTCCCTCTGGCGTTCCTGGTTAATTTTTGTGGCGGGTGCCCCAGTGGAGACCAGCCAGTGAAAGTGACTCCGGAACCAGTCCGAGAGCGAGCCACTTGCTGCCTGTGAAACAGAACGCTCTACAGCCAGAACGTAATCACTGCAAGGCTGGACAGTACGTTGCGCTGCGTTACGTCGAATGCGTCGGTCGCTGTCTGTCTGGGAGGCAAGAACTGCAGCCCCGATGGTAAGTCAGTCCCGCACCTCATCTTCGATTACTAGTAGTTCACCACTAAAACGCATGGACTTGTGCTCTTGGCAGACCGTGGCAATAGTACATCAGGGCCGGCCGGGGTGGCCGAGCGGTTCTAGGCGCTACAGTTTGGAACCGCGCGACCGTTACGGTCGCAGGTTCGAATCCTGCCTCGGGCATGGATGTGTGTGATGTCCTTAGGTTAGTTAGGTTTAAGTAGTTCTAAGTTCTAGGGGACTAATGACCTCAGATGTTAAGTCCCATAGTGCTCAGAGTTTTAAAAAAAGTACATCAGGCAAAACTGTGATTATTTCTTTACACCACCTTCTTATCCTTGATATATATGTACTGCACAGCGAAATTTCTTTACATTTCTTCATGCTTGTCAAGCAGTAACTTCTTGCATTTGTAGAAATTGCACTATGACACCATTTTGGATCACAAAATACAGAAACGAACCTTGTCCACTTTCGCAAGGTTTCTCAACTGAGATTTAAACAAGTCAGTACTTCCGGCGGTATTTGTTGAATCCGACAGGAGAACACGGGAATGGAGTCGGGGGTGAGCCTGTGGGAACCTAAACACTAATGTAATTGTGAGCTTGTACGGTGAGACTGTGGCTAGTCCCCGGTGCTGCTCGTGATTAATTCTCTGATTGTGACTACCCCCACGCCAAGGCCGTTCAAAGTGAATTATTTTAACTGTACATACTAAGCAGGGCACACACTGTAAATATACACCTAAGCGAATTCTGCTTTTTCCCCCTTTATTTCCACTCCTTCCTTTCAAAAAAAGTTCCGCTTTTTAAGCCATTAGCGAGTGTTTAGCTGTTTAAGAAAGCTAACTACATTACTGCCACGAGACTGTAACATAAATGGTGATAATGTAAATTAACAGAAAGACAGTTACGTTAGAACATGGTGCATTACTTAAGGAAATAGCAGCATTTTCACATGGTGTCCCTCCGGTCCTTTTAGTTTATAGATTTTCTCTTCTTGGTGGTTTGACAGATAGTTGGTTTGCATACGGCGGCAAAATGTTCTGAGAAATACGCTGATCAAAGAATAGAACTGATAGCAGGATACGTTCACAAATCCATGCACGTACATTAATGCATGTACCCGACGAAAATAGGCTGCTAAAATAAAAGAAACAGAATTATTGAAAAGATAAGATTATTCATATCACCTGTAGACTAAGCAACTTTTGGTTAATTTCAAATTTTTCGTTTTGCTACATCACACACTTTCAATAAATTTTCATTTTTATTACATTTTGTCTTTAGGTATAAGTGTTAATATGCCAACGGCCTTGCCGCAGTGCTAAAACCGGTTCCCATCAGATCATCGAAGTTAAGCGCTGTCGGGCTTTGATGTTGGGAAGAGGGGCGCACTCAGCTCTTGTGAGGCCAGTGGAGGAGCCACTTGACTGAGAAGTAGCGGCTCCGGTCACCAAAACCGACATACGGTCGGGAGAGCGGTGTGCTGACCACACGCCCCTCCGTATCAGCATCCGATGACGCCCCAAGTTTAGGATGACGCGGCGGCCGGTCGGTACCGTTGGGCCTTCGAGGCCTGTTTCTGTTTACTCGGACAGTGTATGTTCGTATAAGCGTTAATATACGCGCACCGATGTCGAAATAGTTGGTCCGCATTGTTTCATTATTTGGTCAGCGGTACATATTCGGACATTTTCCCGGGTTGTGTGTATCAGTTACATTTCTGCCAAGAACAGCGAAAGCTGCGAATCGAAATAAACGGAAGTACATCATGTGAACACGCTGACATTTCCGTATGTATCGAAGCTCCACCTACGTAACTGTTTTCCCTTGAAGTTCCCGCCATTTATGTTCCCGTTTCGTGGCAATAATGTAGTGTGTTTTTTAAATATTCGACAAGAACTTAAAAAGTCCTAACAAAGTGTGGAATAAATAAGTTTGAATAAATACAGATTAAGGCTTAGATGTCCCATTCGTTTAAGGAATTTATCTATGTGGTTCCCATTATGAAGAAGAAAATTTTACAGTTAGTTGCAACTGTTGAAACTTTAGTAAGTGAGATTCTGTGGAACCATTACTTACCAGTTAACAGGCGCTAATCATTACTTTCATCTTTCTTAACGTATTGAGCCCAATCACTGTGTCCACCTTTACTATACTCAAGAGTTGTAAGACGTCGACTGTGCTGAAATGTGTGTGATGCTGAACTTTCTATGAAATACCTTTGGTCTCAGCCGAACACAATCCGACGTATTATAAAACATTATCTGGTATTCTAACCAGTTTTAAACAGCTGAATATTCCTTCTACTTCGAGCAGAACTATACAGTGAAGTAAATTTAAGTAAGCCACGAAATGAACTGTGATCTTCATCGTTTAACTATTACAATATTTCTCACACTTCAGAAAACTCTTATCACGAATGTGGCAGAATATGTGAATGCAGCATTTTGTGGGTGCCGAGTGGCACCAGCTCGTTCTGTTGACCTGTGGGTCTCTTGTGTACACGTGACATCTGACGTGAATACTTGTGCTGACATACTGCTGTTAATCTCTATGGTAACTAAAGATTATCGTAGGAGACAGTGCGGGTAAGCTGCGTCTAGTAAGAGTGAAAACTTTTACATAGTGAAATTCAGTACGTATGTGTGATACTAACATCAATCAGTGCTAAAATGAATTACCAAATAACTTGGCCCCAGCCGTGTTAGGTCGCAAGTCCGCTTCTACGCGGAACTAACATTATAATCGCTAACTCCTAGTTACTGTTGAACATTCTGATCTACATGGCTTCTTTGATGACGGTGAGGATCACAGTAGTATTACACGTGGGACAATATTTTTTTTTGTTTCACCAAACGAACTTTTAAGTTTATTCATAGAATACGTTCGCCTTCATGTGATTTTTCTACATTACGATTTTTAACGTGCTGTTGGTGACCACCACAACGTTCAGAAAATGTACAGTTTCACTAAGCGATACAATTTTCTCCTCACTGACAAGGGATGAATTAAATTCAAGGGACTCTGAAGCTATCATTTTCGGAATAAACCCAATGTGGGACTCTATGGCACGCGCAGATAATGTTTTCTTGTCCATCGGATTGTTGTTGTTTACATACGACACTGGATCAGTCAACGAAGCTGTTTGTCCTTCTGCCAGAGAAATATGTGACAAAGCAAGTATCTGTTTACAACTTAAATGGCACAAAGTTTGTTTTTCGAAACAAATACGACTTTGACCGTCCCACTCGGCGGTTAGAGATAGTTCTTGTCAGCGATTCGTTGGTATTTAAATATATTGTTCCAGTACTGCTTAACAAGCAGTCTGCTTCTTGGATCAGTAACAGGGTTGTGGTCTGAACTGGTTCAATAAGCGTACAGTTTTATACATTTACTGCGCAATATTCTATTACAGAAGTTAATTTTTTATGGGATACATCGTTCAGCGGATGAATGGTTTAGTTTTTACTTAAAAAACAGAATACAGGAACTTGGCACATGCTGTTCGAGTAACAAATCGAGATGCCGCATTACCTGAATGGAAAGAAATTACAATGACAGACCCACAGGGTTCCATCAATGGCATTGACCGACTACTGTTCTTGTTTATGTCAACTACCTACCATATCATTTGAATCAGGAGGCGGAGTTGGCCCTGTTTGGAGATAGGACAAGCATCGTTGGGAAGCCGACCAAAGAAGCGCCCACAGAGGAAGTAGTAAACGGCGTTTCTGTTAAAATTATTAACTGGTTTTGCGAAAATGTTCTACATCTCATCCAGTTCAGTACTGTCAAATATCCCTCCTCCTATAACTCTAGTACACCAACATGAAATATCAAACAGAGCACGAAGTTCGAAGTTCTCGACTGTGATTATTTACTAGAACTGCTAAAACCTCTAGGTTCGGCTAATTTTGTCATAAGAATAACTGCCAATGTTGGGGATAAAAAAGCCAATATTATATTGAAAGTTAATTATATTTAGCATACTTCCCTTTACTCATGTCTTACAATTTACGGCGTACTATTCTGGTGTAACTTCTCACCTAGAATAAAAGCGTTTATTGCACAAAAGAAGGTATTTGGAATTGTGTGTGGGGTTCACAGAGGTACATCCTGCAGGCATCTCTTTACGCACCTGGGAATGTTAACCACAAACCCACGGTACATTTATTGATTTACGAAACTGGTTAACAATCCCTAAGAATTTACGAGTAGCATAGTTGTTCACAAGACTAGAAAACTACCCTTTAATGAATCCAATGGCACAGAATGTGGAGAAATATCCAGCTACAAAACTCTGACCGTCTGTCTATGGAAGTAAGTGTCGCCACTACGGCGACTTGCGAGTGAATGAGGGTGAAATGATGATGAAAGACACACAACACCCAGTCATCTCGAGGCAGAGAAAATCCCTGACCCCGCCGGGAATCGAACCCGGGACCCCATGCACGGGAAGCGAGAACGCTATCGCAAGACCACGAGCCGCAGACTCATATTCAAGTGATCATTAGATAGTCATAAAGAGTAGTAAAAGAGTTTTGTTATTTGGGGAGCAAAATAACTGATGATGGTCGAAGTAGAGAGGATATAAAATGTAGACTGGCAATGGCAAGGAAAGCGTTTCTGAAGAAGAGAAATTTGTTAACATCGAGTATAGATTTAAATGTCAGGAAGTCGTTTCTGAAAGTATTTGTTTGGAGTGTAGCCATGTATGGAAGTGAAACATGGACGATAAATAGTTTGGACAAGAAGAGAATAGAAGCTTTTGAAATGTGGTGCTACAGAAGAATGCTGAAGATTAGGTGGGTAGATCACATAACTAATGAGGAGGTACTCAAAAGAATTGGGGAGCAGAGGAGTTTGTGGCACAACTTGACAAGAAGGGGTCGGTTGGTAGGACATGTTCTGAGGCATCATGGTATCACCAATTTAGTATTGGAGGGCAGTGTGGAGGGTAAAAATCGTAGGGGGAGACCAAGAGATGAATATACTAAGCAGATTCAGAAGGATGTAGGTTGCGGTAGGTACTGGGAGATGAAGAGGCTTGCACAGGATAGAGTAGCATGGAGAGCTGCATCAAACCAGTCTCAGGACTGAAGACCACAACAACAACAACAACAACAACAACAAAGAGTTACACTACGCCTGTAACAGGAAATGTGAAACATCAGTGGTGTGTAAATGTATAAATATTCCCGACAGATTTTCACTTGCTTCTGGGAAGACAGAGGATCAAACACGACGAAGTATAGCATATTTTCAGTGTTGTTCTTTGCTCACTCGAATTCTTCCGAAGTACATGTGTTCCGCTGACTTCTTTTTGGTTGGTGTAAGTAACGGTTGTACCTTTAAAGAGGTACATACAAGCTTCTTACACACAAATTGTACCTCTTTACTTCATTTAACGACAATAAAGTTATGAGAATCTCGTTATTGGCAGGCAGTTTCTGTAAGCATGCGGTAACCGCACGGGGAGAGATCGGGGCTGTACAGAGGTCGTGTAGGGCCTTCATAGCTTGTGCAGCGTAGCACGCCCCACATGTCGGGGTTGTTCTGAATACGCTGAGACGTTTCGACAGGAAGTCCTCACACATCCTGCATTTTGGAGCCCTGAAGGAAGACTTTCGTGGCCGTCGATTTGCTTCGGATCAAGAGGCGCACTGCTGGGTACAGTCACGGCTCAGCTTGGCAATCGTAAACATTTCTCCACGAAGGGACTGACCATTTTGTCTTACAGTAGGATAAATGTATTGACGTTTGTGGCGATTAATTTTGAAATAACGAACAGTTTACTTATTTTTTCTATCTTTCTAGTCTTCATTTGGCTGTCCCATGTGTTAGTTTTACACACATAATGTTACCGCTATTTCAGTTCCAACTAACAAAAGCAATCTGGTATGACACGCGTGCAAAAATTTTATC
This sequence comes from Schistocerca nitens, assembly GCF_023898315.1. Lineage (NCBI taxonomy): Eukaryota > Metazoa > Arthropoda > Insecta > Orthoptera > Acrididae > Schistocerca > Schistocerca nitens. The sequence continues at coordinate 4,006,383 of NC_064622.1, forward strand.
AGCTGGTTTGATTTATCGGTCTACACCTACACTCCGGAAGCCACCTCACGGTGTGTGGCGGAGAGTAACTTTGTGTCGCAATGTCACTTCCCACCTGTCCTGTTACTGACGTAAACAGTTCGCGGGAAGAACGATTGCCAGTGTAAGAGGTTGTCAGTATATTGGAAGTGTGTGTTTCAATTTCCTAAATGGATCGCGTGGATCTTAGAACTTTGCTTCATTAACAATTAAGTGAATTTAGTTTTTACTTTATTAGAGGAATGGGAGAGGTTTCAGCCGTAAAATTACTACATATATTCACTAAATAGTAAAGCATGGGAGACGAAGATAGAAAAAAAGGGAGAAGCGTGTTTATAGACCGTTGGCATAATAAACAAGCACAGTCTTATTTTCTCAGACTCGCTAGGAAGGTCTGTCGCAGTTCCATCCCAGTGCTACTGTAAGCAGTGAAAACGTGGCGTTACTCAGAGACGTGCGTTTTCCTGGGTCACGCCTTTACGTGGTAAATATTCTGCACCTCGACACAACGTGGCGTGCGGTTCTAACACCTCGCCGACATTATTGGCAGTTGCCAGGGCGATCGTCAAGATAAACAAAGGCGGTCAGCAGTTCTGTGAGTCGGGTAGGGGAGGGAGGGAGGGGGGGCACAGGGGGAGAGATTGTGTGCGTGTGTGTGTGTGTGTGTGTGTGTGTGTGTGTGTGTGTGCGCGCGCGTGTGATTATATATATATATACATTAGTCATGGTAGAAAAAAATCAAGTAGCGATCATTGTCTCCGCAGCCATCACAAGAGTTCTCGTTACAGTTCGGTTTCCTTCCGTAAATTTCGGTGTTCTACTGCAATGCCCGCGAAACAGCATAGTAGAAACCACAGACATACATTAGTAGACTGGCAAAGACGTAGCTTTTACTGAAGTCTGAAGATTGGTGAGGTAAGATGGCGGCGTCAGGAAGCTCGTGTGTGGTACGAACACTATTTCCCAAAACGACATGACGTTGTAAGCGCTATGACGTGAAGTGAAGAATTTCTGCAGTTGTGCAAAGATTTGCGTATTAGTTGTGTTTAACAATACAATGTAGAATAGTGTTATGAGAAGTGCTTCAAGTTACATACATACACGTTTAAAGCAGACTATAGTTTTCGGAAGAACACTCAAATGAATAAAGACTTGATATCAACAACAAATAGCAAATTCTACTTATAGAAGTTAATCAAAACTGGCTAAAAGCACAGTATTAAGTTAAGTTTGTTAATACTAGGTTATTAAACGCCATAAAATGCACACAAACTATTTAAATACTGCCAGTATTTCGGGTAAGACTAACGTAATTATTTAGGCTTACATACAGCACAAAAGCAAAAATACGGAAGATGTTTGTAGTTATGCTTCTGTTGAGACATGTTCCTTTCCTTGCATCTTCCGTCTGCTGTACGAAAAATTACAGCCAAACACGACGTATTTATTGACCATTATGTCAAAACTCTAAAGGTAACTTAGTCGTATCAGCATAGTCCCATTTCTTAAGAGTATTTAATCAGTAAATAAACAGCTGTTTATACGTCCTTTGCGAACGCCGCTACATTGCTATTCTAAACTGCTAGCTTCAGTCGTACCAGTGATATTGTATACGGAATTGTCAGTCAAGTAATGTGTGTCGTAATGTCTGTCGTAGAAATCGATCATCTGGAACGCCTCCACGTCGTCGGCCTTCGGTGAGAAGTTAGCAGTGATTCGTTGGTTTGCGTCCCCCTTTCTTGTCGGGTAGCTTCTGAAATGACGTGATCGCTGTGTACAATGTACACTCCTGCCTAGGTCGCACTGCAGTTCAAGCCGTGCTTCTAACTTCCATGAAATTCTCCATACGAGTAGCGTCAATTAGTAATGAACGTCGAAGCTATACAGTCCACTACACTGCCTGTCCTTGAAACGTGCAGACGAAGTAATCGTGATGCGTTCTAGTCTACAGATCAGAAATTTCAAATGTTGGCGTGCTTACAAGATTAAAAATTTCCGTAGATAACATACAATTAATGAACGACTGTTACTCCGGCGACACAATAATCCAACCCGTCAATGTCAATCAATTTCTAAACAAACTAGTTGGTTGAAATTTAAGTAATAATTTTGAAACATTTGTTACAATGTGAAAATAATTACCTCAATAACGCTACAATAGCCACCACAGATTAAAGTACCGCATCAAATAATAAACTCGTTAAATACGCAGAAGATTTACTGGAGATGAGGACGGGAACAAATAACAGTTTTAAAAAGTATGACATAAATGAGAATCCATAATCTTAACTGTACATAGCGATAACTAGACAGTCAACTAATAGCAGAAAAATTTTGAAACACACACAGACCAAGTACATCACTGATTCTTTCGTGGGTTGCGATTATACTCTCTACAAAGAGCGTACATGTAACATTAATTAATCTTCAAATACCATACAACATCGACTCGTCACTCAAATAACAACAGATAATTCATGCGACTATTAGGAGTCAGAGTTCATATCCTTTCTGAAAATGTTGTTTGTTATTACGGATAGAATAAAACAAATTTACGACCTGCAGAAAAATGCCAGTTCGTAGTCAGTGTCAACATTAAACATTCCCGGGAATACGTTGTACGTTATCTGTATAATACGTGTGCACACTGCAATAGTTATACAGATATTCCTATGCTAGTAGTTGAATTTTGTGTGTTCGTCTTACTTTCATGATACTGAAACTCCAAATAACCTTTAAATCTTAGCATACGTCGCAATAAGACTTAGGAAGCTCATCCTTCTATCGAAGAGTTACTCAACCACAAGGAACACTACTAACAATTTGGTTACCAGAAGCACTGTCGCGAGTGACCTCTACGAAAGATAGTTCTTTTTTGCTGGAGTAGGAAGGTTCACCTTTTGCCCACCAAGCAGAAGCGTGGAACACGGAATCGGGAGAAATAATCACACACGTTAGACGGAATCCGTTTACTGCTGCACACCGAGCCTGTGATTACATCGCATGACGTCACAGTTGCTGCGTGACCAATAGGATCGCGGCTCTTGCGAGTCCAAAGAAATAGGATTTTAGGAGCACCACAAAGAGCGACAAAAATTGCTGGCGGTGTCTCCTGCAATCGGCCGCTCGCTTCGAGTGCGTTGCGCCATACACGAGCGATTTACCATGTACTCATAGTATCATCCAGCATTTCTAACGTCACTCTCGTGAAGATGTACGGTGTAAAATTAACTGTGCTTAGCAACAGAGGTAGTTGTTCTCCATTTGCTTACCCATACTTGCAAAAAACAAGTTAAAAAAAAACAGGAATTGTAATTTATTGAACTTGTTTTGAAGCGGTTCTCTTGGAAACTACGAACTATATGCTATGTTACAGAATACATTATCTCACAAATACATGTTAAAGTCCTCAACCATTTTTTTAAATTTGTCTTTTTCATTTATTGGCCTTTTACTTTAACTGCATGTATCAACACAGTGTTTCTGAAATATCGAAGAGTCTATAGAAATGTTATCAAATGCAGCACTGTTGGTTTACTTATCTCTTCTTGTAAACTGTATGAGGGAAATTTAGATTACACGAAATGACAAGACTCTTAAGCGCAGCTGTAGAATAGGTATACACTGAACACACAAATTACTCGTAAAACTGCAACTTAATAGCATCTCATTCTGCTTGGAAGTTAAAAACTTTAACACTTCGTCTAGTTGACATACATAATTGAAAATCACTAAATGGAGGTCTGCACATCTTCACTATAGATAGGCAGTTCCCATGAATTTCTATTTCTATACCAAAAGCTTCAAAATCCGCATTACATCTTCATCCGTATTCTGGAAACCACTGTGAAGTGCAAGGCCGGGGGTATGTTCTATTGCAACAATTGTTAGGGCTTTTTTCATTCCATTCACATATGGATAGCGGGAAGTATGAGTGCTTAAATGCCTCTGTGCCCTCCGTGACACTCAACCAAGGGACATACAAACATGTGAGCAGTCGTGCTGCCCTTCTCTCTACACATTCAGTATCCCCTGTTGGTCACATTTGGGATAGGTCACACAAACTCTAGCAGTAATGTAGGATGGGTCTAAGAGAGATCTGTATGCAGCCTCATTTGTAGACTGTTTCGAATCTCCTAGTATTCTTCCAAAGAACCGAAATCTGCCACCCGCTTTATATTGAGCCTATGACATTCCATTTCATGTCTCCAGAACGCGTTACACCCAGGTACTGTATGAGCTGATCGATTCCAACTGGGATTCATTGATTTATAGTCATACGATACTAAGATTTTTCGTTTTGTAAAGTACAGAATTTTAAAATTCTGGACATTTAAAGCAAGTTGCAAGTCTCTGCACCACTGCGAAACCGTAAGATCTGACTGAAAAGCTGTGTCTTTTTCAGACAGTACTTCCTTATAGATAACTGAATCAGTTGCAAAAAGTCTAAGGTTACTATTAATATCGTCCGCAAGGTGATTAAAATGCAACAGGAACAGCAAGGGACCCAACACATCTCCCAGAGGCGCAACTGAAGTTACTTCTCCATCTGTCGATATCTCTCCACGGAAGATAAGACGCTGCGTCTTCCATAACGAAAAACCCTCAATACTGCGACAAATTTCGCTCGATACCCCACACGATCGTACTTTCGACAGTAGGTGCAGCTGTGATACTGAGTCAATTCCTTTCAGGAAGTAGATGAATGCTGCTTCTACATAACTGTCCTGCTCCATGGCTGTCGATGTCATGTGAGGAAAGTGCCAGTTGGATTTCACATAATCGATATTTTCGGAAGCCATGCTAATTGGCATGGAAGAAGTCATTTTGTTCATGATAATCGTTAGCTTGAGCTCAGAACATGTTCGAATGTCGTACAACAAATGGATGTCAAGGAAATTTAATGGTAGTGTCGTGTGTCATTTCAGTTGCCCTTCTGTAGACGGGTGTGATGTACGCTTTCTTTCAACTGCTTGGCACGGTCTTCTGTTCGAGGGATCTACGGCAGGTGATAGTAGTAATCACTGAAAAATTTGAGGGTGTCAATGTTTTTCTATTTGTACTCATTCTCAATATAGGTGCAACTCCGACGGCACCTTCATTTTTCACACTGGTTTGTACTCCATGGGTCACTATCAGTGGTAAAGTAAAGCTATTACTCTCCATGAGCCAAGGAAATGAAACAATATTTCATCACCACTCTTAATATCTAGACAAATGAGTCGCATCCAGAGAGCTGTAGACCTGTTGACACACGTGGCATTCGTCAGATTGCATGGGAATTCCAAGCGATCGGCCGTCGATCGCTGCGACCTGCGATTTGCCCACACGCGTGAGGTCTGCGGACACACTGCGCGACCTGGCGAAGGATCTCTTTATACTATCATATAGTACGGAAGGTTTTTGCTTTACAATGGACACAAGTTTCACAAGGTACATCAGATATTTATGGCTGGCGTACTGCTATTTCATTTTTGTGTAACACTGTTCACGCTAATATGTATGTGTGTGTTTCGGAACTTATGTACCAACAGGAGTAAGCATACCCGCGTAAAATCATACAAGAAGATCACTGACACAGTAAGAGAGCATAAAATGTATGGAGTAAGTCTCCAACACACAGGGTGTTTACAATTAAACTTTCGCTGCTTGATAGAGCCCCATGAAAAACAAGTGATCGTAAGAGAATGACACTTTGTGAAAACATTTGTAAGGACATGCGGAACAGAAATAACGAATAAACCACTGAAAGAAACATTCTTCACTTTCCACATGAGACGGTAATATTTGTTACTTGCTTAACATGCTTGCGTTCCAGGTCACAAACGTTGCTCGATATGATGACCAGCTGCATCAGTGTCAGCCTGGAAGTTTGTACGGATACCATTTCACAACTGTTCGAGGCACTTTACGGACGGTGGACTATGGAATGTTCAGCTGTCGTGTCACAGCTCATGCATTGCTTGAATTACGCACAATGCGTCCAGCATTGTCAGCCGTGGTAACAGTAACGTCTTCAACAATTTGTGGCGCAGTTGGCCGTTGGCCTCTCCCGGAAGCTATTCCCAAATCGCCAGTTAATTCCGACTTACCGATCTTCGTCTTCAAACGTTGTGCTGAAAGAGGGACGCTCCGAAACCTTTAATGAGTCCGTACTCGCGAAGAGCAGTAGTGCTGTTGCTGTTGTTTTGATAGAACAGCTTTACGAGTGAAGCCTTGCTCGCCTTGACTGTCGGTCACTGTAACGCACACTGGTGCTTGTGTTTGAATCCTACGTCGCCGTTCGAGTACCGGCGCCTAACGGCAGGTCGTGACACTTACCCCTACTAACAACACAAATCCTGCAGCGCACAGTCTGAACATCATTTCTATAAATTTGGGTATCCATATAGTAAATAGTTTCCCGTCTGCACTAGCTCAAGTAGCTTAACTTTAATTACGAGGAGCGTTCAGGCAATTTCGACTGAAAAAAAAACATGCAGAGTTTAGTGTGAGACATGGAATATTGCCGCTTCAGCTGTATAGTTTCAACAAGTTCCGATGGATGGGGACGCTACACGTAACCACACGTAACCCCCAAAGTTTCTTTTGGCGAAAAATCTGAGAATCGCACATATTCTTAGGCACTTGCAGAATGTCTACGGAGACCTGGCAGTGAACAAAAACACGATGAGTCGTTGGGCGAGGCGTCTGTCATCATCGCAAGAGGTCGCGCAGATCTGTCCGACGTCCCGCGTGCCGGCCGGCCGTACACAGCTGCGAGTCCTGCAGTGTTGGAACGTGCGGACACACTCACTGGAGGTTATCGACGGATCACAGACACCTCGCTACGCATCACGACGTCTGTTGGTAGTGCTCACACATTCGCCCATCAGTTGGGGTACTCAACTCTGATGTGTATTGTGCTACCCTCAAGAAATGGAAGAAACGACTTCGACGTGTTCGTGGCCACAAAAATGCAAAGGAACGTCTCCTTCCCCACGACAACGGAAGGCCCCACACGTTAGCTTCGACATCGACCAGTAGGGTGGTAGCACGCAGCGACACAGGCCCTCACAGTAAAGTGGCGTGAGGCCGTTGCATTGAACGGAGATTATGTTGGAAAATAGGGTTTTGTAGCCAGAAGAGCGGGGCTAATATTGTGTATTGGAATCCTGAATAAAAGCAACCTGCTTTAGGAAGAAAAATGTGCTGCATTATTTAGTGAGCGTTCCTCGTATAACCAACCTGTAGACACCCTTCAAACTGACTAGTATAAGGTTTGCCCGTGGTGGTTGTGCAGATTTTCCATGTCATTACATCGCTGGTGTAGACAGACGTCGTCCACAGGCATCAATGATTTAGCACACGCGGTTCACAGGCATTTTAACAATTTGCATTCGATGTCTGTATTGAAACCGGCTCAAAGCTATGAAGAGATAAACGCAAGGCCAATCCGCTTGTTTGCGACAATGTCACAGCTCAGCTGTTTTCTGCTACAAGAAAGGAAGTGATGGGTACCAACATCTTTCTTAAGTTTTGAACAATACTTTTAACCTTCGAAATGAGTACACATTCGACTAATTAACTTGCAGACCCTCCCCCCCCCCCCCCCTCGCCCTTCGGAATGACGAATTTAACTAACACTTGGCTCGTAAATATATGGTCACGCAATCATATAAATTAGCCCTACGCTATGAACTCTTTATTATACTATGTCTTGATTTTCTTAACCCATAAAACGTCTCTTAACAGTATGATAACCGTAATTACACCTTCGTAGTACTTATCAATGGGAAGTATCTTCCCGCGTTTGACGTACTTCGACTTGCATTCGTCCCATCCACAATCATTCACCAATTTGTTGGTAATAAATACGAAATGTAAGAACAAACCATCGCATATAATACTGATGTATGAGTCTTAGCGCAAAATGAGAAAAAACTTTGTTCGCTGGTTAAGGTAGTGCCACGTCGGAACAAGTCTCTAAAGCCGGTTTGGAATTACACAGAAAATGAGACTATCCGATCGAGTCCATTTAGTATTACGTAAAGTTGTGTAGAACTCGAGAATTGAGGAGCACCTTCAGACGTCTAAAGCAAAACGATTTTCCGTATACGGCCATTGTTACCTTTTTTGGCGAAAAATGAGAATTATATCTTGATGGATGCTTAACCCTAATCTAGGACGTAATTTACATTATGACTCGTCCTCTACATGGCATAAAACTTTCATCTCTCTTTTGAGGCAAATTATGCCACTTTCTTAAATTTTACAAGTTCAGGGCACACATTAACATCCGCATCTGCAACAGAAATAGATGGTAATGTAGTAGTCGAGACCTACAGTAACAATACTCGAAACCTTTTGCTACTGTATCGTAATTTTCAACAGTCTGATATTGCAGTTAACTGTCGAAAAGGTTTCGATAACGACAGACAGAGAGAGAGAGAGAGAGAGAGAGAGAGAGAGAGAGAGAGAGAGAGAGAGAGAGAGACAGACAGAGAGACAGAGAGAGAGGTGTTTTCCAGAATACGGAATTTTCAAAATCGTATTTTTTGCTTGTGTGTGGAGTGTAAACGATGGATGTAGCGCACATGCAGTAGTAAGTGCAGCATGTACTAACATGTCGTTCAGATTTGTTTTTTATTCCGATATATTCAGTAATACGGAAGCGTTTCATTTTTGTGCCTATACAATGATAGCGAGATTTCACAGTGTAAGCCCTTTTTGCTAGACGGAGATCTCGAATATAGAGAATACAAAGAGAGATAAGTGAAATGAGCGTACGGCATCGTTGGCCTGGAGGCCCCATCCGGGGAAGTTCGGCCGCCGAGTGCAAGTCTTATTTCAGTCGACACCACACTGGGCGACATGAGCGTTGGTGATGAGGATGAAATGATTATGAGCACAACACAACACCCAGTCCACGAGCGGAGAAACATCTCCAGCCCGGCCGGGAACCGAACCCGGGCCCACTGCACGGGGGGCAAGCATGTTACCACCCAGATAAGCATGCGGACACAATGAGAGAGTGAACCGCGGCCATTCATCTGAGATACCGCCGACACAGCAGGCGGCTACACAGATGACGATATGTGATCACTTAATACGTCACTGCTCTACAGTCGACGGATGCTGTTTTCTGACGAAATATTTACATTTTGTTTTCTTACATTTATGGTCATTTGAATAAAATATTTTATTTATAGTATTTGCGATCAATTTCATGTTTCTATGTTGTTTCATCGTTATCTGTTGTTACTTATACATTTATGTTACGATCTTTTCTAACGAACTTGTGCAGCCGTTGGTTGCTTAAGCTAGTTCTTGTACTTCTTAATTCCCTCAACCTTTCCCACAGAACTTCTTTTCCTGCTCTGCGCAGTCGTTGTTTGCTTACGATTTTTTTCAGTGTATTCTGATTATAGTAAGTTATCTTAGAAACGACATGCCACTGATATTTCCAGCTGTGCCTAACTGCAGTTTATTATCTTTGAATTTTTTCTGTTTTGTAGGCTCAACGCTGCGACTTGCTGAGGTCGTCAACGAAGCGGAGAGCAATCGACCACAAATAGCAGCTAAGAAAGTCAAATCGACAACGGCAACGCACGAGTTATTCAGAAACTTAATTCACTTCCAATCAGGACAACATACAAGGTAATCTACCAGCTTAAACATAGCCAAACAGACAGGAAGTGACGAGAGCAGCGCGTAATGAGTCTCAGAAAGGGCTCCCAAAAGCTGCGGATCAGTTTAATGCAGACGGTTGGGGATCGTAAATTGACTGGTTCCGTATAGAACTAATGGTCGCCAACAGCTATGCAGCTTTTTATTGGCACAGCAACTTACATGCCATAGCAACAAACTAAGATGGCAGCAACTATTCTAAGTATATCTTCACTACGTTAACAGTTCTTTATTGACGAATCTTCCACCACGTAAATTCAAACAGTTGACCGTGTTTTCTAAACAAACTGCTTGTGCCAAACACCTAAAACTGTGAAGATAGCGACGTTCATAGTCCCCTACACCTGATTTTTTTTTCACGCTTTGAAAGGCGAGTTTCCAGCAGCAAACACTCAGTGTAAGAGAAGTTTTCTTCGGTCTCAGCTAAGTAAATAAGGTTGGTATGGTGTTTTTAACTCTTTCCTGCAAAAATACATGAACGCCAAAGGTTTTTCACACCAGGTCCTAAGGTAAATATACTAAGAAATTATTATAATTTATTTTTACGTAAGACACGTTCATAAAATGTGGACTATTATTAGTATGCCAAGCATACTGACGTAGTTTAACCAGTTCAGTCGTCTACTATGACCTTGCTGACACAAAATACAATATTTGTGACTTCTGTACACTGACGACGCTTCACAGCCTTTGAAGCTCAACAGTGGTTTGTACACACCTTCAACAGTAATTGATGCCTTTGTAGAGGCATTCACATTTTCAACAAGCGCAATACTGTGAGAATTTAGAAACTTAAAGCGGCTACAGCTAGTTATATGGCCACTTGGTCATATTTATCTTGATAAGATAATTACGCCATGCGGGATTAGCCGAGCGGTCTACGGCTCTGCAGTCATGGACTGTGCGGCTGGTCCCGACGGAGGTTCGAGTCCTCCCTCGGGCATGGGTGTGCGTGTGTGTTTGTCCTTAGGATAATTTAGGTTAAATAGTGTGTAAGCTTAGGGACTGATGACCTTAGCAGTTAAGTCCCATAAGATTTCACACACATTTGAACATTTGAATTTAAGATAATTACAGATTCTGGAGTTACAGTGTGGACCTGCCTTCGAGCCGGCCTACAGTGTCCAGAAACATCATATCTTAATAATACGCACTTAAGGGTGACTACTAGCGCCCTGATTGGTGCTGTGCTGCATTTCAGGAGGACAAGGCACAGCCTCTTGTAGCGAGGAAAGAGCGAGCTTTCAGTCTGCGATAATACATTTAAAGAAACGCTTACTTAATGCTGTGCTTAACGATGTGCGTCACATTCGGTGACAGCAAGAAATGAACCAGCTTCAGGGACGACAGAGGAAGAGGTGGTGGGGATTAGGGATGGCATGGCGGGAAGGAGGGGGGGGGGGGGGGCGAGTCGCTCCACACGTGCAAGACGTCGATCAGAATAACCGGTTCTCCGTTTCAGAGGATGCGGCAGGCAGCTGGAGTTGTTTTAGGCAGAACTTTAGGATTGGAGACGTGGTACTCCTAACGTCCGCTTCTTTAACTCTCTACTTTACATTTTCTTGCTGTTGTAAGGTGTATGAAAATTTTAACACCAACAAGGGAATATGTGCCGAATGACTGTACAGCACAGGACAAATGCTGGATCTTCTTACTGAGAAACCAGCATAGGGTAACGCATTTTTTGTTCGAGTCCGTGGCGCGTCTACACTGGCTGCTGCATGTTGACGAGCCTACTTGAGCCTACTGTGCATTTGGCGAAAGAAGCTTCTTACAGCTGGCAGCGCTATTATCATGTTTCAGCAACGTATGAAAGTATTAGTCGTCTACACAGCTGCGACAACACTGAGGCGTTGACATTCGGCACATACCGAATCCCCTCACACGACTGGTCAGCGCAGACGCTGAAGGCGGGCCCACCGTGCCCGCTCTACCCGTCCGGGATATTCTTTTGCCGGCTCCACTTAAGACATGCGTGGTGCACAACGTGTCGGGCGGATGTGCTGGTCAGGGATTCAGAGGAAGCTCGCACTTTCCTCGCCACAAGAGGCTTCGCCTTTCCCTCCTAAACTATGACGTAATTTTACCACTCAGGTGGCCGGCAGTGACGTGTAAGTCTAGTATTTCTGGACACTGTCGCCCCACTCGAGAGATCGTCGGACCGAAACACGGCGGGTGCACACTGTAACACCCGAATCTGTAATTCTTTTACCAGGGTAAACATGACCATGTGTCTACATGAGTAGCCGTAGGAGGTTCGGTTCGCTTCACACACACACACACACACACACACACACACAAACGCGCGCGCGCGCGCGCGCGTTATCCACCTACAGTGATTCAGCTGTCCCTACCTATAGGTTTTACGTAATCCGCAACGCCTTCAATAAAACTAAGTCCGAGATTTTCATATTCTCTCGTTCGCTACTTCCAAACTATTAATCCTACAGAAAAAAATGAATAGCATCTTTTGTAGGAAATGTAATCTCGTTAAATTTTGTATCCGGATACGCTTTTGCTGGAGACCATGGTTTTCGTGTTATTCAAGAAAAGCATGTTTAAAAGTTACTTTTGTAGCTTGTTCTTGACTAATTCGAAAATTACGCCCGGCCTCTACCGAAAACGTATCCGAGTACAAAATTTAACTACATTAAATTTCCTACAAAAGAGACTATTCATTTTCTCTGTAGGGACGTAGCGAGCGAGAGAATATGAAAATCTTGTGGGTGCTATATGAAGGCCTTGCGGGTTGTGTAAAACCCACAGGTAGGGACAGCTGAATCAATCTATGTATAGTCAGTTGAATATAATGCCTCAATGACTGATGTAGTGATTAACTTGACACGAGATACAGTACAAAGTTACACAAATTATGGCACTGAAACAGAAAACAGGAAAAGAACTTTAAAAAAATTCCCACATACATTTAGAAAACTGTACAACATAATAATAATAATAATAATAATAATAACAATAATGATAGAGGTGTCTGCACTGTTAAACCCTTAGTATGCGAATATTCCAGGACTGGGAACAAACAGCTCGGCTACACCATTATTCTTCAGCAGTTTGTGTTTTTCTTATCAGAAATCTCGATTGCAGCATTATTTGAACCACGTGAAAACGGTTTGTGCAGCCACCATTGTAAGGAAGGTAAAAGTAAACCAGCATCCAGGTGAAAAGTATAGCGCATGCTGTATCCCGGATTGTGAACTGGACTACGTCGTTTCTGTGCATCAGTCAGTGCACACGAAAGAGACATCTCCAGCTTGGAACGTGTGTGCATTATCAGCACACGACAAGAAGTGTTGTGAACACATAACTGCCCGCCGAATCGTCGTTCACTGCGGTGACGTCATTCGAACATTCAGTCGCTATTGTGAGAGACAAAACATTGACGATGCGCTTCTTAGTGGTCGCGTAAAATAAACACCAACTTATGACCGCCCACCGCAAATTAGCGTCTGAAGTACCCCGAGGAGAATGATCAGAAATCCCATCTTCCTGGTTGGGAACACCTGGGAAGGCTGTGTCAAGCCACACGTTAGGCAGACCAATTTGGCCTCTGTGCATCCACTACGCACAAGGGTACAAGACCTCCCTCACCTCGGTGCGCGACAAAGGGTCGGCGATGGAACACGTAGAATGAAAAGTGCATCAGTGGCGTCACGTTCTTTTGACCCGGGTTCTCTTGACCAATAAGTGCACGATTCGTCTGACGCCTTAAGATAGTCGTAGAAGAGAGTGGAGGCGGACAAGTAGTAATGCTTATCACAGGTAGGCCACCTAACGGTTTTATTTTGGTAGACGGGTGGCTGAATGACGTTCTTGGCCAGTACCACGTACCATTTTCGGACGCCTCTCATCGCTGTTGTGGATCGTGCATTATTATAAAAGAATCCCCAATCTATTGTCGACAAATACAGGAAAAATTTCCGCGATATATGTTCATATGAGACTATAATGTACAAGCACACTGTGTCCGTATTGTCAATACCTCCATCCGAGAGTCAGTGATCAACCGAAAGGTGTGGCCTGGTGTTCAGCCATGTGTTTACCACCTTTTGGACAGCATAGCAAGCAGGACCTAAGCACATTATCATGCAACAGGGTGTTGAATTTTACGGTGCAACAGATTTAGATTTCGAAGATCAGCACTTTCGGACAGACCGCCTTCACTTTGGACATTCTTTCGCTTTTATTTCGCCGTAAATTTATTTTATTTAGTTTCGTAAGATTTATTCTTCTATCCGCGCTTCCTATGAATGCAAACCCACACACGTTTGCGGATACGGTAGTGGTGCAAAAGTTTTTAAGCTGCTAAACTATCGCTTACGTGGAAAACCTTTGACCTTCGGATGCAGCGCCTCAACTTTAAAACAGCTGCTGCAGAGTGGCGGCGACTTATCGCTTCTAGGAAGCAGCCGGTAGAGGAGAAACAGCCGCGTCGTGTTATTTCCTCCTGCTGGCGGCTGAGTCCACAGCGCCACGTGGCTTCGGTGTTCGTGCTTCTGTCCCGGGGTTGGGTACCCAGCCCGTCATCTGCCCGAATGAGTCACGATGGATGCCTAAAAACCATATTCGTGGGGTGGTCGGCGCTAAACGCCACTCCAGAATGCGGATCTGTCCCGGAACAACTCTCCCATTCCCGCAGCACACAGCGCTGCGTGTTTCGCTGTACAAGTAGGACATTCCTATTCGTAAAAATTTCTGCTACATCTATTCACAGCACAATTATTAGTATTTTAAGCAACTATACAGAATACACGGAAATCATCGTCCTCTCTGTCACAAAAAAAATCCCCCTATTAATCTTATTATTTACAGTCAGAGATAGACACGACTACGGAATGCAACATGGAAACGCTCAGTCACATGTAGTTAACATCAAGTCTATTGAGACCACCGTTTAGGTACAGAAAATGACGAGGAAGATGGGCAGAGGAAATCCCGAAATGCTTTGCTTTAGCATTCGTCATGGGGCAGACGCAACGTCACGAGAGTAACGGAAGGACTCGTCCCCTGTCATCAATTAGGACGGGCGAATCCGTCGTCAGGTCACCTCGTGTCGCTATCACACCAACAGGTCTTGAGGCAGATCAAAGTATGCCCACCGAGATACGAACGGTAAATGCATCATGCCCAATCGTCGCCTACATCAGATATTCCCCGTGGAAAACGACTGCTGGTGTTCGTATGTGCCACGAATCTAATCTGGTCGTTACTTCACCCCAGGGGTGGTAATCGTGACAATTAGAAATGGCGTATAGCATCGACGATGACACACCTAGATTAGATGCGTCTTCTGCCGTTTGAATGAAGTCGTCGACGACGTCGTCATCCATTTGACAGCTGCTGCCAGATACACGCCTACTCTAGATGTTTTCATGCATTACGGTATTCACCTGTAAACATTACAACTGTTCCAACATAGTGTGTTAACTCGTCTACCTGCCTTCTATTACATCGTAGCCTGTGTCTTTTCTTAGCTCTCGGAATCCAGCAAAGAGCTTCGTTGGCGATCGGTTTAAATATCGGAAACGAGATTTGATAAATTGTTTACTGCTTAAGTCTACTGAACTATACAGTTTTAAAAAATGTTGCCCGTTTTTAAACTGAGGCCAATTTACCGCATGCAAGCGGTTTCAAACAAACACACAGAGAATGGCAATGAATTTCGTTCCGCAATATAACTACTGCATTTTAAGAACGCCTTTTCACTGTGCAGTGGTGTGCGCGCGCTGGTATGAAACTCCCTGCCAGATTATAACTGTGCGCCGGGCCGATCTTTGGCTGTCACTGGGAAGCCCTCTACCGTCTGAGCTATCTAAGCACGCCTCAGCGCCCTCCTTCAGAGCTTTTCTTCTGCCTGTAGCTCTCCCCTACCTTCCAAACGCCACAGAAGCCATCGTGCATACTTTGTGTGCCTAGTACTCCTGGAAGAAAGGATATTCCGGGGAAATGACCGAACCACATTCTACGGGATTTGTACTTGGTTCGAGTTCCGGTGTGGCACACGGTTTTAATCTGCCAGAAAGTTACACCACTACTGTAGGAATTTAATGTTTTTCGTCTTTTAATTTTTCAGAATTAAATTTGTTTATCGAGCCATCTGATGAAACTACCCAGCTATTCAACGAATCAAACAATTTAGATTCTGGGACGTCGAACGAGCTGTACCTACACCACAACTTTTCGCTTTTTAAGGCGCAGTAGTGGATGAATTTAAAAAATAATGCGATGAACAACATGTCAACACTGACCAATCAGTAAACTCATTCCTTGTTGTAAATTAATGCTGTCACCTGCAACAGCGATTTTAGAAGCCGTCTTTATTAAGAAGTGAAAATTTATGACTCTCTGTAGGCATGATTAACACGGTTTAGAGCATGCAGGTCTTGGTGGGCAAGTGTAAGTGAAGGTAAGAAGGGTGGGACAAAGATGCTAAGTAGATTAAGAAGCTCAACCATCTGGCTGAAGCACAAGCTTGAGAAATTAGAGAAAGAAAGAGCCTGTTAGAGGTGGACAAATACACGTAACCAAGAAAATTGAGAAACTTGTACGGGCTGTTAAAAAGGATGGGAGTAACTGGCATTACATTCCGGCTTATGCGAATGGTTGACAAACACGAGAGGCCAAGTACTGACAGGGCAGCTGAAACCTCAAGCAACACAGGATGGCTAAGGGCGAAGTAAAAACAAAGGCAGCACAGAAATTATTATAAATCAATACCATCAATAAAGATAAAAATTATTTCACAATCAACTAAAGGAATGTAAAATATACTGAGGCTACATTACAACAGTACGTATGTAACTATCAGAGGTAACTGGGCATCATCATACTGTTAAATGAGATAAAGCTAAAGGCTCTGTTCAAGTTACACTTTGTTAACTTGTATACTTTTATAAACTACAAAGTTTGGAGCCGTAAAGGCACTCCTGGTAAGCTATGCATACAATGTACCAGTGAGACAAGGCCAAGAGAGTGTACCGAGGCGGCTTACCTCATTTTAAGATATCAAAAGCAGTGGAGAAAATATACGAAGGTCGCAAAAAGAATTAACGTTAAATTCCACTGCAGCTCAGTAACTGTGGAAGCAGCGGCCGTGTGGTCCCCTTGGAATATGATTCAATACAGTATATCGCAAACGTTTTACACTGCAATGATATACTCGTATACGATAAAGGATCCTAAACTGAGTACTCCGAATGACGAACTGATGGTCGGAAACGAATACAGTGGAAACTGGTCTATCTGTACTAGGTGCATCATCCGCATGACCTGAAATAACACATGTTCTATTTATTTTCACGTAAACGCACAAAATACACATTTTTCATAAATTTTGACCCTATGTTAAAAAAACAGTGTTTTTTGTACACTGAAATGATCAGTGAGTTTCTTTTTAACTGGATTCGTATCTCACCGTTCAGAAAGGTCAACGATGCGTTTCACCATCACTAGTTCGGCCGAACTCATTTCCGCTTGGCATTCCGAATAAACCATTATTTCGTACAGCTGTGTTGTTGCCTCTGCATATGCCCTAACGCCTTCAGACAGATGAGAACTTCGTCGGGTAAGCCATCATCACTATAGTCAGTATCTGCAGACGAAGAAACGCCGGTAGTTCCATCCGAAATCACACTGTCCTTCGGCATTTCGCAGTCAGTCATTTGCAGCTGTGTCTGAGCATCCTGAAATGTTTGTAAGTGCTTCAACAAACTGTGCGACGGATCGACATTTTCACCACCTTTTTTTATTCAGCGCTCAGCCTGCGTCATTGGATTCGCAAAAGGCTGATTAAGGTTTTTCCACTCCATGGTTTTTGACTCGGCAAACTGTCCTACATCACCATATATAAACGAAAGTCTTCAATTTCTTTTCGGTTATTCGTCCAGACAGACGCCGTTTAAGTTCCAACACCAAATTGTTTTCCAACAATTTTCTTCTGTCCGTGGTCCGTGCTACACAGTACATCTAAATTTTTTTCCGTGGGCATTAACATGCTATATCTCTCTCTCTCTCTCTCTCTCTCTCTCTCTCTCTCTCTCTCCCCTTCTTCGATGTCTTTTTACGCTCGCAACCAACGGGGCCAAAAAATTACTGCACAGCTCAATCTTAATTTGTTAACTGACGCTACGACGGTTATCGTCGTCGATTCCTGTCGCTATTACTTTCGGAATATTAAAAAAAATTCGAAATGAGGGCCGGATAAACGAGGTTACAATATATTTAAGCTTTTATTTACATGAGCAACTTTTACTTTACAAAAACAACTTCACCACACAGCAAATGATTAAAATAGCTATTGCCAGTCTCGATAGATGCCTTACAACATAATCAGACGGAAGTGAACTCTAGGTTCACGTTGTTTAGGATGTGTGTGTAATTGCTGCTTCACCAGTACTCTCTACACCGAATTCTCCAAACGGCTTATTTCAGAGACAAGTTGACGGGAGCTCATTGAACAGTCTTCATTCCCCACCTTCCCCCGCCCCCTATCCTACACTGTCCACTCAAACAATTCTTTGGTGAGAAGTTTGGCTGCTCTCTGTAGATTGAACGACCCACTTTTCGTTAAGTTTCTAACCCCGGAGGCAAATTTCTTCCAGTTAGGATAACACCTGTTGTTCGGTTTTCCGTGAAATATACCCTGCCGCGTAACAGATTAAACACACATTTGCAAATGCCTCTAAGGACAAATGCTTCTTATTCGACAACCAGTCATAAACAGAAATCTGTGGTCAACTGCAAAGTGAGCACATTACAGACGTCTCTGCGTTGTTCTTCAAGGAAGCGTCACTGCTGTGGATGCGTCACGCAGTTATCTGTTACTAAACATAGGCAGTCTACGAACACGTGCTCCACACGCATCGCCGAGTCTAGCCCTCCTATCGCCTCGAATATTCACTTCCGTCCATTTGTTTCCTTGTATCAAAGTACTCTGTTTAGTGTGATCTGCGGTCTCTATCAGTTTGACTCTAAAAGGTTTGAGACAAGCGATACATTTTGTTAAATGTACTACACACAGATTTGTCCGACGAATTCTTGGGATTGGTCGTTGTGACACTTTTCGCGCACACAGTAAGCTCGTTACCGCTAAACTGAATTTTATGTAAATGTATCTTCTGTCCTCCGCAGAAATAGAGACCCTATGCCGTAAGCGTTACCACTTTACATCCCCTTTGATCAATCTCCTGAATTGTCCTGTGCGCAGCATGCTATCTCGCGTAATCGTGAAGTAATTTGATGTCTTTTACTTCTAGATCTGACTCCCTTAGTCTTAAAATACGCTGCAATTTGTCTAAATAAACATCATTATTCTTCGGTAATGGACGTACTTAGAACTTAGATGAAAAAAAATCTGATTCCAAAACAACACTGACATCAATTTATTAGGCCGCTTTGCAAGTCGTGCTTCTTTCGACGCACAAATCTCAGATGACTCAACTTGCCGACCACCTTTTGCTCTCTGTACCCAAATGGAATAGTTATTTTTCCACACAAGAATATCACCACATGAACTTCGCAGATTAGCACCGCACTCGTTCTTCCTGGCTGACTTCGTCTTCCTTCTGAGATCAGTGGAACACAGGCTTTTCTGCATCTGTGTTTTTAATTTGCTACAACACATGTCAGATCCCTTAATCGGGCAGGTAGGTTAGAAAATTTAAAAAGGGAAATGGATAGGTTAAAGTTAGATATAGTGGGAATTAGTGAAGTTCGGTGGCAGGAGGAACAAGACTTTTGGTCTGGTGATTACAGGGTTATAAATACAAAATCAAATAGGGGTAATGCAGGAGTAGGTTTAATAATGAATAAACAAATAGGAGTGCGGGTTAGCTACTACAAACAGCATAGTGAACGCATTATTGTGGCCAAGATAGACACAAAGCCCATGCCTACTACAGTAGTACAAGTTTATATGCCAACTAGCTCTGCAGACGATGAAGAAATTGATGAAATGTATGACGAGATAAAAGAAATTATTCAGGTAGTGAAGGGAGACGAAAATTTAATAATCATGGGTGACTGGAATTCGTCAGTAGGAAAAGGGAGAGAAGGAAACATAGTAGGTGAATATGGATTGGGGGGAAGGAATGAAAGAGGAAGCCGCCTTGTAGAATTTTGCACAGAGCATAACTTAATCATAGCTAACACTTGGTTCAAGAATCATAAAAGAAGGTTGTATACCTGGAAGAATCCTGGAGATACTAATAGGTATCAGATAGATTATATAATGGTAAGACAGAGATTTAGGAACCAGGTTTTAAATTGTAAGACATTTCCAGGGGCAGATGTGGATTCTGACCACAATCTATTGGTTATGAACTGCAGATTGAAACTGAAGAAACTGAAAAAAGGTGGGAATTTAAGGAGATGGTACCTGGATAAACTGAAAGAACCAGAGGTTGTAGAGAGTTTCAGGGAGAGCATAAGGGAACAATTGACAGGAATGGGGGAAAGAAATACAGTAGAAGAAGAATGGGTAGCTCTGAGGGATGAAGTAGTGAAGGCAACAGACGATCAAGTAGGTAAAAAGACGAGGGCTAATAGAAATCCTTGGGTAACAGAAGAAATATTGAATTTAATTGATGAAAGGAGAAAATATAAAAATGCAGCAAAAGAAGCAGGCAAAACGGAATACAAACGTCTCAAAAATGAGATCGACAGAAAGTGCAAAATGGCTAAGCAGGGATGGCTAGAGGACAAATGTAAGGATGTAGAGGCTTGTCTCACTAGGGGTAAGATAGATACTGCCTACAGGAAAATTAAAGAGACCTTTGGAGAGAAGAGAATCACTTGTATGAATATCAAGAGCTCAGATGGCAACCCAGTTCTAAGCAAAGAAGGGAAGGCAGAAAGGTGGAAGGAGTATATAGAGGGTTTATACAAGGGCGATGTACTTGAGGACAGTATTATGGAAATGGAAGAGGATGTAGATGAAGATGAAATGGGAGATAAGATACTGCGTGAAGAGTTTGACAGAGCACTGAAAGACCTGAGTCGAAACAAGGCCCCGGGAGTAGACAACATTCCATTAGAACTACTGACGGCCTTAGGAGAGCCAGTCCTGACAAAACTCTACCATCTGGTGAGCAAGATGTATGAGACAGGCGAAATACCCTCAGACTTCAAGAAGAATATAAGAATTCCAATCCCAATCCCAAAGAAAGCAGGTGTTGACAGATGTGAAAATTACCGAACTATCAGTTTAATAAGTCACAGCTGCAAAATACTAACGCGAATTCTTTACAGACGAATGGAAAAACTGGTAGAAGCGGACCTCGGGGAGGATCAGTTTGGATTCCGTAGAAATGTTGGAACACGTGAGGCAATACTAACCTTACGACTTATCTTAGAAGAAAGATTAAGAAAAGGCAAACCTACGTTTCTAGCATTTGTAGACTTAGAGAAAGCTTTTGACAACGTTAACTGGAATACTCTCTTTCAAATTCTGAAGGTGGCAGGGGTAAAATACAGGGAGCGAAAGGCTATTTACAATTTGTACAGAAACCAGATGGCAGTTATAAGAGTCGAGGGGCATGAAAGGGAAGCAGTGGTTGGGAAAGGAGTGAGACAGGGTTGTAGCCTCTCCCCGATGTTATTCAATCTGTATATTGAGCAAGCAGTAAAGGAAAAAAAGAAAACTTCGGAGTAGGTATTAAAATTCATGGAGAAGAAGTAAAAACTTTGAGGTTCGCCGATGACATTGTAATTCTGTCAGAGACGGCAAAGGACTTGGAAGAGCAGTTGAACGGAATGGACAGTGTCTTGAAAGGAGGATATAAGATGAACATCAACAAAAGCAAAACGAGGTTAATGGAATGTAGTCAAATTAAATAGGGTGATGCTGAGGGGATTAGATTAGGAAATGAGACACTTAAAGTAGTAAAGGAGTTTTGCTATTTAGGGAGTAAAATAACTGATGATGGTCGAAGTAGAGAGGATATAAAATGTAGACTGGCAATGGCAAGGAAATCGTTTCTGAAGAAGAGAAATTTGTTACCATCGGGTATAGATTTAAGTGTCAGGAAGTCATTTCTGAAAGTATTTGTATGGAGTGTAGCCATGTATGGAAGTGAAACATGGACGATAACCAGTTTGGACAAGAAGAGAATAGAAGCTTTCGAAATGTGGTGCTACAGAAGAATGCTGAAGATAAGGTGGGTAGATCACGTAACTAATGAGGAGGTATTGAATAGGATTGGGGAGAAGAGAAGTTTGTGGCACAACTTGACTAGAAGAAGGGATCGTTTGGTAGGACATGTTTTGAGGCATCAAGGGATCACAAATTTAGCATTGGAGGGCAGCGTGGAGGGTAAAAATCATAGAGGGAGACCAAGAGATCAATACACTAAGCAGATTCAGAAGGATGTAGGTTGCAGTAGGTACTGGGAGATGAAGAAGCTTGCACAGGATAGAGTAGCATGGAGAGCTGCATCAAACCAGTCTCAGGACTGAAGACCACAACAACAACAACAACAACAACAACAACAACACAAGTGACAAATTCTTTCGCCTTATTTATGTATTCCATTATCTGTCTCGTATAGATCATTTCGAATGACTTTATTAATGTTCAAAAAAATGGCTCTGAGCACTAAGGGACTTGACATCTGAAGTCCCCTAGAACTTAGAACTACTTAAACCTAGCTAACCTAAGGACATCACACACATCCATGCCCGAGGCAGGATTCGAACCTGCGACCGTAGCGGTCGCGCGGTTCCAGACTGTAGCGCCTAGAACCGCTCGGGGCCACACCGGTCGGCAATGAGATCTAAACTTTCCTTTGGGCCTGTACAGTAAATACAATGAAAAAACGACGCACCCGAAGAAATTATACGAGTAGGACGGAAATCTGTAGATATGATATGAATGTACAGATAAATAAGTGCTTGGATATCGTAACAAATTCTGTTTAATCGGCGCAATAGATGGTCAGATTCCCTAGCTGGTTTCAGGGTCTTGTCTATAATCCACCAAGCGTTCTCAGTTAAGGAGAGGTCCAGAGACCTTGCTGGCCAGGGTACGGTTTGGCCAGCACGAAGGCAACTCTCGCCGCATGTGGGTGGGCACTATCTTGCTGCAATGTAAGGCCAGGATGGCTCGCCATGAAAGGCAACGAAACGGGGTGTAGAACACGTCGACGTACCGCTGTGCTGTGAGGTATAGCGCGGGTTATGACCGCAGGGGTCCTGCTGCGAGAAGAAACGGCGCCCCAGACCGTCACTCCTGGTTGTGGGGGCGTACGGCAACCAGTCAGTTGCAAGGACAACCACACCTAGACGTCGACTGCCAACTACGTTGCTACCTGCCGTTTTCCGTTTTTTTCAAGAATTATAATCACTGCTAGAGGTGAAAGAAACGATAAGCATAAGAAAACAAAACACCTACCACCGACTGCAGATCGAAACTCAAACCTTTGAGGATGTTATCCGACACTTAACCCATTTAGTCACTCAACTCCGCTACCGTACATGTCACTAGCCGGTAGATGCCAGTTGTTAAAAGAAACGACAGACAACAAACCACCTTGATAGTAATTGTGTACAGGTATACGTGGCAGTGTCGCGTGAAAGTGCTGACACCAGATGCGCTACAAATTTGAGTGAGGACGCCGAATCACGGAAGATGGAAGACACATCAGCAGGCCCTTTTACTCCAGAGACACAGACACACGCGAGCCCTGGGAAGCGAGCAAAGGTCAAGGGTCGGGGAGGTCACACGATCGCGTCCGGAGCCGCGCAGGAAAGCACTCTGCTGTTAGAGGACCCCCCCCCTACCCCCCCCCCGGTCGCTCCCTCCCACCGCCCGTTTCTCCTCCCTCTCACCCACTCCTCCATTCGGACTCTCTCATCCACTAGGATTCCTTTTAAAATACAGCTCTTGTTTCTGACTAACTGGGAGAGCTTGCAGGATAAATGCAAATGGACACAGTACATAAAATTTCCTTACCAGACATAACACATATTACTGCGGTATCCTACACACGCGAAGTAAGGGATGACATAAAATATCAAGGGATACATGAACTCTTAAATACTTTGCCAAAACAGATGCATGGTTAAATTCTTTATACATAGACAGTTGCTTCTGCCCCTTCACATAAGGAATCGTCATTGAGTTCTTAACAAGTCTGCAAGCCCACTGTTACTGTTGATACAATGTAGAGGCCCTTGTCTTAGGGAATGTGGGGATTGATTAATTAAACCAAAACAATAATGCGTTCGTATCTAGGTACGGGCATCATGTGTAGCTGTCGTATTTTGCTCGCCGACGAGAGCACATATACGCGAGATTGCCCTATAAAGATACTGTCGCACAGTTTGGGACAGAAGCGCACCTTATGCAAAGTAGCGGACTCCAAGTTGCCATTGGATGCAGTTACCGTTAGTATGCTCGCTTGGAAAGTGGTCGAGATGATCCTACTTTCAATCCCAGTAGCACTTTCTCTCAAATTTGAAACCGTCATCGACAAATGGTGACACTGGTCTCCGATCCCTGTCAGTTAGGCTCTTTTTACGACCACTATTGTAAGGCCGTGTTGTCTACTTCATCGTTCTTTGTAGACACGTCGAACAACCCGCGTCGAAACAGCAACCAACTCACACACACACACACACACACACACACACACACACACAACACTGTCCCGACTTATCACATCGGTGGAGGATGACATGACGCTCTGTTACCATTTGTACATCAGACACGGTGCTCTAACGCGACCGGTGTGCTCTTTTAACATTTATGGAAACAGCGGAAAACTGAATCCGAGAGGCTAGCAAACATATGATTCACATTACTTTCGAAACGGACTCCACTGCCTCCACCCCCGTGCCACTCGTTTTCGTCTATCACCAACATCACTATCCATTCTACATCCACTGCTGGATTAATAACTCCTCATATTTTCCACGCATTACCATTTCAACAATGTGCGACCAAATTTCTCCTGCGTGTTTCCTAATGTCATCTATCCACCTTCTATTAGACCTTCGTCTCCGTCCTTTCTCATCTCTTCGACTCCGGCAAAGAACTGCCCTCGTCTACGATGCCTGGAAAAAGAAGTGAAGCACCGAGATGATATGGTCGGATATCAGTCTAACTTCTCACACGTAAACTTTATCGGCGGGTATGTAAATGATTAAGAGTTGCAATTCCCCGTCACAGGTATAACGGCCACCAGAGTCTAGTGTTATTACCAGGTCTGGTAGGATATAGGGACCATGAAAAGTGTCAGATGTTGAGTGATCACTGTGAACGACACCCGCACACTCCTGTGAGGTAGCGTTATCAGCACCTGACTGAGTCAGAAAGGGGTCGGCCCCATTGTGGGTCTCCGGTCTGCAGGCTGCTCAAATCGCGCAATAACCGGATTTGCGAGGCACTCACACGAGGCAGCGGCCCGACGGTTGGGTGCACGGGAACGTGAGGGGCAGGCATACTCGGCGCCAAGCTACCGGTCGACCACTTCCGCCCACAATGAGGGAGATTCGTCCTGCTGTGCACGAAGCACACCGTAACCCCTTCATATCTGTGCCTGCAATCCAAAAGCAAGTAATGGACTCCCTGCAGCATTCTGTGCCATCCTTCGCCGTTGGTCAGAGACCAGCAGCAGCAGAAGTAGGGAATTACCCCCCCAGGAGTAGGCTGCCGTTAACATAGCACAGACAGCTGCGCCTGGAGTGGTGCTGTGACAGGCACACATGGACTGGTTATGAACGGTGTCACATTATGACCGGCGATCAACCGTGGTTCTGCACCACCCCAAATGACCTTAATCGGCGAGTATGTCGGTGATCTGGAGGGAGGTCCCACGCTTCCAGTGTTTTACAGAGGCACAGTAGTGTGCCAGCATGTATGACTTCATGTCACGGGTGGCAGTGATCGAGAGAACTCTCATGGCCCAACGGTACGTCACGAACATCCTACTTCTTCATGTGTTACGTCCTCGTATGATGCCTGTCACGTGACAACATCGCGCTGCTATTTTTCAAGAGGAAGCCGCCCGGTAGAATTCTGCACAGAGCGTAACTTAATCATAGCTAACACTTGGTTCAAGAATCATAAAAGAAGGTTGTATACATGGGAGAATCCTCGAGATACTAGAAGGTATCAGATAGATTATCTAATGGTAGGACAGAGATTTAGGAACCAGGTTTTAAATTGCAAGACATTTCCAGGGGCAGATGTGGACTCTGACCACAACCTATTGGTTATGAACTGTAGATTAAAACTGAAGAAACTGCAAAAAGGTGGGAATTTAAGGAGATGGGACCTGGATAAACTGACTAAACCAGAGGTTGTACAGAGTTTCAGGGAGAGCATAAGGGAACAATTGACAGGAATGGGGGAAAGAAGTACAGTAGAAGAAGAATGGGTAGCTCTGAGGGATGAAGTAGTGAAGGCAGCAGAGGATCAAGTAGGTAAAAAGACGAGGGCTAGTAGAAATCCTTGGGTAACAGAAGAGATATTGAATTTAATTGATGGAAGGAGAAAATATAAAAACGCAGTAAATGAAGCAGGCAAAAAGGAATAGAAACGTCTCAAAAATGAGATCGACAGGAAGTGCAAAATGGCTAAGCAGGGATGGCTAGAGGACAAATGTAAGGATGTAGAGGCTTATCTCATCAGGGGGTAAGATAGATACTGCCTACAGGAAAATTAAAGAGACCTTTGGAGATAAGAGAGCCACTTGTATGAATATCAACAGCTCAGATGCAAACCCAGTTCTAAGCAAAGAAGGGAAAGCAGAAAGGTGGAAGGAGTACATAGAGGGCCGATACAAAGGCGATGTACTTGAGGACAATATTATGGAAATGGAAGAGGATGTAGATGAAATGGGAGATACGATACTGCGTGAAGAGTTTGACAGAGCACTGAAAGACCTGAGACGAAACAAGGCTCCGGGAGTGGACAACATTCCATTAGAACTACTGACGGCCTTAGGAGAGCCAGTCCTGACAAAACTCTACCATCTGGTGAGCAAGATGTATGAGACAGGCGAAATACCCTCAGACTTCAAGAACAATATAAGAATTCCAATCCCAATCCCAAAGAAAGCAGGTGTTGACAGATGTGAAAATTACCGTACTATCAGTTCAATACGTCACAGCTGCAAAATACTAACGCGAATTCTTTACAGGCGAATAGAAAAACTGGTAGAAGCCGACCTCGGCGAAGATCAGTTTGGATTCCGCAGAAATGTTGGAACACGAGAGGCAATAGTGACCTTACGACTTATCTTACAAAATAGATTAAGGATACTCAAACCTACATTTCTAGCATTTGTATACTTAGAGAAAGCTTTTGACAATGTTGACTTAAATACTCTGTTTCAAATTATTTAGGTGGCAGGGGTAAAATACGGGGAGCGAAAGGCTGTTTACAATTTGTACAGAAAACATATGGCAGTTGTAAGAGTTGAGGGACATGAAAGGGAAGCAGCGGTTGGGAAGGGAGTGAGACAAGGTTGTAGCCTCTCCCCGATGTTATTCAATCTGTGTATTGAGCAAGCAGTGAAGGAAACAAAAGAAAAATTCGGAGTAGGTATTAAAATCCACGGAGAAGAAATAAAAACGTTGAGGTTCGCCGATGACATTGTAATTCTGTCAGAGACAGCAAAGGACTTGGAAGAGCTGTTGAACGGAATGGACAGTGTCTTGAAAGGAGGATATAAGATGAACATCAACAAAAGCAAAACGAGGATAATGGAATGTAGTCGATTTAAGTCGGGTGATACTGAGGGAATTAGATTAGGAAATGACACACTTAAAGTAGTAAAGGAGTTTTGCTATTTGGGGAGCAAAATAACTGATGATGGTCGAAGTAGAGAGGATATAAAATTTTGACTGGCAATGGCAAGGAATGCGTTTCTGAAGAAGAGAAATTTGTTAACATGGAGTATACATGTAAGTGTTAGGAAGACGTTTCTGAAAGTATTTGTATCGAGTGTAGCCATGTATGGAAGTGAAACATGGACGATAAATAGTTTGGACAAGAAGAGAATAGAAGCTTTCGAAATGTGATGCTACAGAAGAATGCTGAAGATTCGATGGGTAGATCACGTACCTAATGAGGAGGTATTGAATAGAATTGGGGAGAAGAGGAGTTTGTGGCACAACTTGACAAGAAGAAAGGAGCGGTGGGTAGGGCATGTTCTGAGGCATCAAGGGATCACCAATTTAGTACTGGAGGGCAGCGTGGAGGGTAAAAATCGTAGAGGGAGACCAAGAGATGAATAAACTGAGCAGATTCAGCAGGACGTAGGTTGCAGTAGGTACTGGGAGATGAAGCTTGCACAGGATAGAGCAGCATGGAGAGCTGCATCAAACCAGTCTCAGGACTGAAGACAACAACAACAACATTTTTCAATAGACCAATGTTCATCCACACACAGCACGTGTCTGTGAACTGTCTGAGTGATGTTGCGGACGTGCAGCTGTGACCAGCAAAATGCCAAGATGTATCCCCAATATGAGACCTGTGGGACCAGCTGGAATGTCAACTCTACCCCAGTCACGGCGTGCAGGATATGAGGGACCAGTTACAGCAGTTGTGGGCCAGCTTGCCGCAGGAGAGGATACAACGTTTGTATGACACCTTTCGCAACTCAGTCGGTGCATACACCCACGCCACAAGAGGTGCTATGTACGGATAAGTAGGCTAATGCTACCAAGTTCTTTGTAAATTTGACCCGTTTTTGTAGTAACTGCAATAACATGACATACCTTCTCATCCTGTGGAGTTTTATTTAGTTTCCTCCTCCACTACTGGGTGTTACACTCTTTTTTTTCTTATCACGTCCATCATAATTACTTCTTCCACTCCAGTGTGTTCTCTGATCCACTTGTTTGTTTTCCTGTTGCCCTTGTAGTTCACGACATACCTGGCGTCATTGCTCTCTGAATAATCCTTAGGTGTTCTATAGTTTTCACACCAAAAGCCAAAGTCTCACTGCCAGAGGCGAAAATGGTAATTTACACTCATTCTAAACTTTCCTTTCCAACATCTGCATGTTAGATCTGAAATCATATTTAATCTACGACAGGAACTTTATATTTTTTATTTTCTGTTTACTTCTTTTATTGTCCTCCCAATCATTGTCTTCAGCCGTAATATGGCACTGTAATGATAAAGTAGAAACTCGAGAAGCTACATACAATATCCTCCGGCAAAAAGCACAAAAGCAGAAAAGCAGAGCATCGCTTCAAATGAATGACCTTAGATATTTAACGGTCCTGACAGATTACGAAGATTGTTGGAATGTGGGGCAAAGAGAGAGTATGAGATTTAGATTACAGAAGGTACAGGGAGTGAAACAACAAGGGACGTCGCTATTTTAATTGACCTGGAAGCTAAGAAACTGTATGAATTGGCTATAAACAATATTTTAGTGCTAAAACAATAGTAGAAGAAGCAGAAGCAACAGCATGTGCATACAAAGTGTAACGAACAGTCACTTCATGAAAAGCCTGTATTACTGTTAAAGCAGTGGGGGGAAAGAGATGGAGATACAACGGAAAGCTCTGAGCCGACAATACTTTTCCCTATAGTTACGTCAGTCCGTAATGTCAAAAATGGCGAAATAGGCTCACGGATACGATTAGATTATGTTCAAAATTCGCCCGTCAATGTAGATTTTCACGTCCTCAGTAACATTCTTCAAATTCTTCATTTTTTAGGGGACCTAAAGATTTTTGAGTAATTGTGTTCATGGGTCCATACCGGCGAGACCATTTATCTGCTTCTTTTACGAGACTTTTAACACCTTAACAGGTAGGGGAATTAGCTTTTAACGTGTAGTCGAATATCGATAGTTTGAAGTTCAATGGACCTAAGAAAAATGTCAGGTAGCTGAGAGTGTGTTTTAATTGAAGTTTGGCTTGTGACGGTAGGAACAGGAAAAAGTAGACACAAGAGTACAATGGCACTGTAATTTCAATAACATACGTCTTTTTTTTTTACAAAAGAAAGCAGAATATTTTCGTGGTAAACGAGGTGTCATCGGTGTTCTTATTTTCACCACAAATCGTCTTAAAACCGAAGTTAGACACCTTTGTAGAGTTAGTGAGCAAAGGAGTGTTTGTGGCGTACTGACAGAAAACAGGAGCCTTTCCATTACGCAAGTTGTGACAGTTAAGTTTTGTCGTCTACTTTGACCAAATTATTTAAATCAGCGCTGTTCAAGACACAGCAAATCATCTCGCCGGGTCCGTTTGCTCCTTCACTGTGATACTTTTCGAGCAAAGGTATCTTCCTGTATCAAGATTATCGAAAGCGTCGACGACGCACTCTCGAAAGTTTTCGCTACACCCTCTATTTTTTTTTTCACTCCACTTTCCACGGCCTCAATAATCTGCTTCTTTTATGAGTCAAACACTTCTTCTTTGACGTCATTCTTTCAACTGAATTATGTAGTGAAATAAGTTATGCTTTGTTGATAAAGGTGTTTCACGAAGAGCTGAATGACGAAATAATTATATGATCAACTGTAACAATTCGAATTACTGAGTGTTGCACAGTTGCTCGTTTCGAATCACTGTGTGCCTGCGGGGCAGTCTGTCGTGACAATCGCTTCGATTTATCCGATCGTGCCACAACGCGTAGTATTTTTTCGATGTAGCGAGATTCTGTGCAGGAGCTTAAAAACTAATTCGATTTGTCGAGAAATCCCGGTTATGGAGACTGGAAGTGGCAAGAGCCGACTGTAGTAATTCGTAGAAGTAGTTGGTCCCAGTCTGAAATGGCCTCACTCGGGAACACACTGAGCTGTCAAAACTCACGCGACGCCTCCTGCTATCGTGTCGGACATCGTGTCGCCCAGCGTACTGCGGCAACCCGACCTGGCGTCGACCCAGCAAGTCGTTGGAAGGCCCCAGCAGAAATATCGAGCCGCGCTGCCTCTACAGCCGTCCGCAATTGCGAAAGCGCTGCCGAAGCGGCATTTTCTGCACCGGCTGACGTCTCCACTACGTCCCGTCAACATTAGATGTGATCCATCTCGGGCGATCTGGCTGGCCAAATCACTCACTCGAATTGTCCAGAATGTTCTTCGAGGCAGTCGCGAGCAACTGTGGTCCGGTGACATGGTTCACTGTTACCCGTAAAAATTTCGTCCTACCGTCAGCTGTTACCAACTCGTCTGACCAGGCCGCGGTTTTCCAATCTTCTAGAGTCCAGCCGATACGGTCACGAACACAGGACTGGCGCTGCAGGCGATCTCGTGCTGTTACCAAAGGCACTCGCGTCTGACTTCTGATAGCGTACACCATTAGTGCCAAATTTCGCCAGTGTCCTAACCCCGCATACACACGTCCTACATTCTATTCCGCAGCTACTTTACGGAGTGCTGCTTGCCTGTTAGCACTGACAACCCTACGCAGACGCTGCTGCTCTCGGTCGTTACTTGAAAGCGCTCGGCCACTTCGTTGTCCGTGGTGAGAGATAATGCCTCAGTTTTGGTATTCTAACCCAACGCTTGATATTGCGAAGCTCGGAATATTGAATTTGCTAACGACATCCGAAACAGAATGTCCCGTGCGTCTGGCTCCGACTACCATTCCACGTTCAAAGTCTATTAATGTCCGTTGCGCGGCCACAATCACGTCGGATACCCTTTCACAAGAATCACATGGCTACAAGTGAGAGCTGCGTCAATTTCACTGGCCTTTTATACCGTCTACGCGATACTACCCCCATCTGCATATTTGCATGTCGCTGTCCCGTAGCTCGTCACCTTGGTGTATGGCTTTCCTGCGAGCCGTGTGTGTGTGTGTGTGTGTGTGTGTGTGTGTGTGTGTGTGTGTGTGAGAGAGAGAGAGAGAGAGAGAGAGAGAGAGAGAGAGAGAGAGAGAGAGAGAGAGAATGATTCTACAATGAGGACAAGGGCATTCGCTCTGCTTTATTCACTGGTTGAAACTGTCGTAGCATGTTGTTCACAGAACATTCCACCACGCAGGGTTTACCGCGTCTGTATTCTAGCGTTCGAGTTTACAGCCAAACAAGTTTCCTGCATTGCGTAACAGGACAAGCAGGCCGCTTATCAGAGCAGCACCACGCTAACAGCGGCGACGGCTCCAAACTCGCAGCTCCGCATTACCGCCGCGCCGGCAAACTAACGAAGGGCATCAGTGTGGGTGCGAGACACATTCCGCTGTCCGCAGCGCTGCGTTTTTTCGTCCCTCCTGCGTTGGCATCCCATTCGTCAGACGCGCATACCGACCGTTAATTGACAGGAATGCCCGACACGGATTACCCTGGACAAATCTGAACCAGAAGCGAAGTCAGACATCCCCGTGACGAGACTACTGCTGTCGTTGCTACGTTTAGCTTATTGTTTTGTGAATGATCGGCCTTCTGACTCCATCGGTGAAGCCCCAAATTCCTCTCTTGCGCACACTTCTCCATCCCTGATTAGCACTCGCACCGTATGTTCTGAGTTATTCGCTGCATGTTCCCAACCTCTGTCTTCCCTCACAGTTTTTACCATACACTTTCCGTTCAGCTTGTCGTTGTCGTTGTAGTCTTTAGTCCGAAGATGGTTAGATGCATGTCTCCATGTTACTCCATCCTGTACAAGCCTTTTCATCTCCGAATAACTACTGCAACCTATATCCTTCTGTATCTGCTCACTGTATTCGTCTCTTGGTCCCCCTCTACAATTGTCAATCCCCACGATTCCCTCCTGTACTACATTGCTGATCCCTTGATGTCTCAGAACGTGTCGTATCAGCCGATCCCTTCTTCTAGCCAGCTTGTACGACAAATTTCTTTCCTCATCACTTCTATCCAGTACCTCGTCATAAGTTACGTGTTCAGCGTATGGCTCCGGATGGCTCTGGCACATCACACTGCATCTGCAGCAGCAATTTGAGCAGCAGTTGGCACCACTGTGAAACAATTAACTGTTACAAAGGAGTTCCTTCAGGGACAATTCCGAGTCGGGCACACTGTAGGGTGTATTCCACTGATCCCAAAACCGCCGCCATTTGTGACTGTAGTGGGCTCAAGCGAGAGCTCATTGGAGGACAGGCTGTCGTGTTTCCTGATGAAAGCTGGTTCTCTCTCGGTGCCACTGACGGCCTCGTGTTGGTTAGGAGGAGGCGAGCTGAGGGCCTGCAACCAGCTTGTCTGCGTGCTACACACACTGGACCTACACCTGGAGCTACGGTCTGGAGTGCAGTTTCGTACGACAGCAGGAGTGCTCCCGTGGTTATTACACGCTCTCACAGCACGTCAGTCTCATAATTCAACCTGTTGTGTTGCCATTCATGAACAGCATTCAAAAAATGGCTCTGAGCACTATGGGACTTAACATCTATGGTCATCAGTCCCCTAGAACTTAGAACTACTTAAACCTAACTAACCTAAGGACAGCACACAACACCCAGCCATCACGAGGCAGAGAAAATCCCTGACCCCGCCGGGAATCGAACCCGGGAACCCGGGCGTGGGAAGCGAGAACGCTACCGCACGACCACGAGATGCGGGCTGAACAGCATTCAAATGGTTCAAATGGCTCTGAGAACTATGTGATTTAAATTCTGAGGTCATCAGTCCCCTAGAACTTAGAACTACTTAAACCTGACTAACCTAAGGATATCACACACACCCATGCCCGAGGCAGGATTCGAACCTGTGCCCGTAGCGGTCGCGCGGTTCCAGACTGTAGTTCCTAGAACCGCTCGGCCGAACAGCATTCCAGGTTTCTTTTTCCAACACGATATTGCTCGTCTACATACCGCTGTTCTAACCCAACGTGCTCTACAGAGTGTCGACATGTTGCTTTGGCCTGCTTTATCTCCAGATCTGTCTCCAGTCCAGCACATACTGGGCGTCATCAGACGTCAACTCCAGCATCATCCACAAACAGCATTAAGCTTGAAACTTCCTGGCACATTAAAACTGTGTGCTAGACCGAGACTCGAACTCGGGACCTTTGCCTTTCGCGGGCAAGTGCTCTACGAACTGAGCTACCCAAGCACGACTCACATCCCGTCCTCACAGCTTTAATTCCGCCAGTACCTCGTCTCGTACCTTCCAAACTTCACAGAAGCTCTCCCGTGAACCTCGCAGAAGTGGCACCCCTGAAAGAAAGGATATTGCGTGAGTCGTGCTTGGGTAGCTCACCCGCGAAAGGCAAAGGTCCCGAGTTGGAGTCTCGGTCCAGCACACAGTTTTAATCTGCCAGGAAGTTTCATATCAGCGCACACTCCGCTGTAGAGTGAAAATTTCATTCTAGAAGCTTTAAGCTTCCCTCTATTGATCGACCGAGTGCAACAGCCATGCGACTCCATCCTACACACCGACATACGGCACCTGTACAACACAATGCACGCACGTTTGCCTGCTTGTTGTTTATTTCTGGTGTAATGTAGGAGCATTTCACATTTACAATGGCTTATCTCGCGCTTACATTAACCTGTGATCTTGCAATATTAATCACTTAAATATATTACCTATACACGTGTATTCCCGAAATTTCATTACTCTATAGCAATTATTTTTTGCTGTTGCGATATTTTTCAGTTAGTGTATGTTCTTCACAAAAAGCAAAAGTTTGTTGCAAATATTATGAGCACTTCATATCTTTTTGCACGTTAAAGATAATGGTAATATGTTTTCACGTATATGAATAATCGCAAGGTAGACGAAACAGTGGTAAATATATTTTCTCACACCTATTAATCCCCGAAATAATGAGTTTACTATTTCCATACGGTACGACGTTACTTTTTTGCTCAAAAATAGCCGTTGCTGATGAATCAAACTGAGTGAAGAATTATTTTGAACATCTAATAATTAAGGAGTTAGAAAAATATTTTACATCTATATTCATCCGTTCTTAGTGTAGTGGGTTGATTGGTTAACGCTCGTAAAGTTTTATACGATTTGTAAAATATGTACTGTAAGAGACTATACTCAAAATCAAATACCATCTCTATACCACAAAATAACTTTCTAGTTGGAAGACGTGTTAACACTTCTCCAAACAATGTTGACTATCATTACAAGCAATAGATGCTTGTGAATAGGAAGTGGAGAATCCAGAGAACTCGTCCGTCTTAAGGAAGCGTTGTGGCTCCGTTACTGTTAATAGAAATGACCAGCCACTTCCTGACAAAGGATGAGGTTTTATCTGTACTGACCATGTTGCCCTGGGCTCTCAAGGTGAAAAGTTTTAATAGGCAGAACTCATTCTTGACGGTGTTCTGAAAGAACTAGGCACAAACCGTAATAAGGCTAAACATCTAAACCCGAACCCCTAAAAAACTCTGTTTTGTGCTTTCCACCTCAAGAACAGGGAGACTTCAAGAAAACTTAATTGCGTAAAAATGGAGCCGTTTCTGTACATTACTGAGACGTGGGGTGGGGAAAACGATCCATGGTTATACGTTGGATTTTTTGTTGATGAAACCGGAATACCGACATGGTCATTGAAAGTAATTCCGCCGAAGTTTACGCCGTTCTGTTAACCCACAGGCGTATACTTTTACCGACAGGTCAAGCACTAACTGCATCCGCCAACTAGGCAAGTGTCCTGTTCTCACTCGCAGCAAAACGAAATCTCAAGTAGAAGCGACGTGGTTAAAACACACGCCCTGGTCCATAATCAATTTTAGACTCCTGCTTGTGAGAAAATGCTTCGATATGTTTGGTTTGCCGCGAAATTACCTTCAGTTTACGAAGTATTTGGCAACATTAACGGGGTTGCTTTCGCTATTGATATTAAACTCTGAAAGATGGGACTGTGTGTGCCTTCGCACGTTGCTTTGTAGTGCTGCGAATATTTATTGTTTCATTGTTTTTATGTTAGGTGTCACCGTCGGGAACGCATTGATGGTTCGGAACTCTAAAAAGTAATCATCAAACCAAAAACTGAAATACTAAAATTATGCGTTTGTCTTATTTAACTACTGTTAATTTTCGTATTTAACACTATATTACATTTCTAATGATAAAACTGTTTTTACTTAGATTTGAAACGACTTCTTTTGCCAGTATTAATGTCACACATTTCTGCGACAGTAAAAATAAGGAAACCATGAGGTTGTCTTTGAACATGGGCCACAAAAATTCAGTCATGGACTGTGCGGCTGGTCCCAGCGGCGGTTCGAGTCCTCCCTCGGGCATGGGTGTGTGTGTGTTTGTCCTTAGGATAATTTAGGTTAAGTACTGTGTGAGCTTAGGGACTGATGACCTTAGCAGTTAAGTCCCATAAGATTTCACAACTCTTCGCGACTACACTACCAGCTCGCTTAGTTTGAGGCCGCGTGCGCGTACTGATAAAGCAGGGCCGAAATTTTGATTGTCATTTTCTCGGAAATTAGCGAGTGACGGCAGCTACGCGAAAACAGGTGTCCCTTTATTTTCATCCTTCTTTGCCTCTGCGTAGTTTCGACTGTGTCAGACAGCGACATTAGGGCGGGTTTGCTCTTCTAACAAGTAATACCAAATGGGGCAACCGCATGAATTCAGTATAGAGAAAGAGGAATGGAAGATACAGATCTGTTAAAGGTTACTGGAAATGAGTAGGGAATATGTAAAAGATATCGCATACAAGGCGCTAGTACGACCGGTTCTGGAGTACTGCTCCAGTATTTGGAGTTGTTCTCGGGTAAGCGGCGGGGTGGACGTCGAGCGCATTCGGTAGCGTGCTAGAGAAGCCGTATTCGAGGAAGAATCCTATATTTCTGCTGCCTCTATGGAACATCTCGACTAGTGATCAGGTAACGACTAAGAAGCTCGCTGGGGAATATAAACTGACGTATTTTCCTAGTTCAACATGTGAATGTAAAAGGAAAGAAGTCGCTGACACTGGTCCGAAATACCTTTAACCGTGCACTGTGCAGCGACTTACGAGTACAATGGCATGAGAAAAATGTGGGTAGAGATC
Organism: Schistocerca nitens; assembly: GCF_023898315.1. NCBI lineage: Eukaryota > Metazoa > Arthropoda > Insecta > Orthoptera > Acrididae > Schistocerca > Schistocerca nitens. Next base: position 4,042,979 of record NC_064622.1, read on the forward strand.
CTCACATGTACTGATGGCGGTAGTATCGCGTAAACAAGCTATGAAAGGGCGGTGCGCTGGCAGAGGTGTCATTGTTACTTAGGAGATTCAAGTGAAAAGGTTTGCGTCGTGATTATGGCCGCACGATGAGACTTGACAGATTCTGAACGCGAAATGGTAGTTGCAGCTTACACGCATGGGGCATTCCATTTCGCAAATCGTTAGGGGATTCAATATTCCGAGATCCGCAGTGTCAAGAGTGTGCCGAGAATACAGAATGTCAGGCATCCCCTCTCACCACAGACAACGCAGCGGCCGACGGCCTTCACTTAACGACGTAGAACAGCGGCGATTGCGTAGAGTTGTCAGTGCTAGCAGACAACGACACTGCTTGTAATACCCGGATAATTCAATGTGGGACGTACGAAGAAAGTATTTGTTATGGCAGTGAGGCGAAATTTGGCGTTAGTGCGCTGTGATAGCAGACGACCGATGCGAGTGCCGGAAAGCCGTGGCCTCTGGTCATACAGGTCCCGATGTCCTCTTGGAGACAGCCGATGGTGGGGTTCGACTGTTACTCACAGCCCGCGAAGCCGTGCGCCCACGTTGTCAACAAGGCACTGTGCAACCTGGTCACGGTTCTACCACAATGGTGTGCGCTGTATTTACATGGAACGGACTGGGTCGTCTGATCCAACTGAACTTATCATTGACTGGAAATGGCTATGATCGGCTAGTTGGTAACTATTTGCAGCGATTAATGAACTTTCCAAACAACGATTGATTTTTTATGGACGACAATGCGCCAAGTGACTGGGACACAATTCTTGGCGACTGGTTTGAAGTACATTGTGGACAATTCGAACCCAGACCGCCCGACATATCCCATGAGACACAATCGAGAGGCGAGTTCGTGCACAAGCTCGTATACTGGCAACACTTGCGCAGTTATGGACGGCTGTAGAAGAAGCATCGCTCGATATTTCTGCAGGGGACTTCCAACGACTTGTTGAATCCATGCCAGGTCGAGCTGCTGCCGGGGAAAACGAAGTCCGACCTGGTATTAGGAGTTATCCCAAGACTTTCGTCACCTCAGTGTACTTATAAATGGTGGGCAAAAATCGAAATTTTTCATAACTTCATTAAATTCTATAGTCTTTCCTAATTACATTGATATATACTTTATAGGGTTTTAACTAAAAAATGATCTATATAACAAATAAACGGTCATGTATGCCGCCACGCTCCCTTTATTTCTGTTACACAAAACAGTATTATTTCGAAAAGAATTGTGAACTTTGTTTCCAGCGATTATACGTATGATAGATTGTATATGTTGGTAACAGTGCAGGTTTCTAGTGTCTGGAAATGATTGTCTTTTCTAGCATTTATTTTTGTTTCGCTGAAGCAGTTTGTTAACGTGTTACTGAATTTTTGTTGCCCAAGTACTACCTATGTTTGTGGAAGTACATATCCTTTACTGTGCAATAAATACGAACCATGCCATGCATCAAGAAATTCAATAAAATTAAATTCCGTGGTAACCAGTTCACAGACAAAGGAAGCCACACTCTGAAACTAACCTATGCATCAGTTCTTCAGGCAAGAAGCTCCCACATGGGACACCACCTGGTGATTCAAATTTTTGTGTTAACAATGGCACTGCTTGTAGTGGATTTTTTGTTGTTAGTGTGGGCATCCTGTCTTCTTTGATAAAGGAAGTGGCGAAATGTAAACAATATGATGTTGTAGTCTGTCAGGAAATAACTGAACAACAAAGTAGCAGGAAGTGTTTAGCGTCAAAATTAGTTGTTCTGTGTAGATCCTGAAATAAATCTAGCTCCAAAATTACTTCGAACATTGTGCATAATTCGTATGATGTAAATTTGAAGTTAGTGTATGCAATGCGTGCAATAGGAAAAGCAAAAAAAGACTGCTCAAATGTTCTGTGGTCTGATGGACCTTCCTCCTCCTCCCAGTATGTTCAGCAGGTACTTAAAAATACTTTTAGGCGCCTTGACAGTTGTGTCTAAAGCAACTATGAAACGTGCAGCAGAAGAACCTGTAAGCATTAGTGGAACCAGGGACAGTGCGGTTGCACATGATGGGACATGGCAACATGGAGTACATCGTTCCTTGAATGGTGTTTTAAGTGCTACTTCTCTGGAGAAGGGAAAAGTTGTTGATGTTGAGTGCTTATCTAAGTACTGCCACACCTCTCATGGTAACACTGAAGGACATACTGAACATCAGTGTTTTAAGAATTATGATCGTTACAGTTGAGGTATGCAGTATGATGGAGCTCTTCAAATATCTCAGAGGACGGTGCCCGTTTAAAATGTAAGATATACGAAGTGCCTAGGCTATGGGGACTTTAAAGCTTTCAATAAAATTAATGAGTTCAATGTTTATGGTGATACATTGGTAACAAAACTGAAGTGTTGTGGACATATGAAAAACAAGATGGGTGCTAATTTGGGGAAGCTATGAAGAGAAATGAAAGCAAAGTTGCTACCTGATGGAAAAATCTCTGTCTGCCCGAGGCAGATTGACAGAAACTGAAAGAGACCTCCTTCAGAGTTATTATGGACTGGCCATTAGACGAACAGCAACTCTGAATGATGTTACGGCAATGAGGAAAGCTGTATGGGCCACCTACTCTCGTAAGTTGTCCACAGATAATCACCCTGCCCTAAAGAAGCAGCTTGTTTATGTGGTTACCAAAAAGCAAAAGAAAAAAATGGTTCAAATGGCTCTGAGCACTATGGGACTTAACATACATGGTCATCAGTCCCCTAGAACTTAGAACTACTTAAACCTAACTAACCTAAGGACATCACACAACACCCAGTCATCACGAGCAAAAGAAAGTGGTCAAATGTACCATCATAAACATTCTCTTCCTCAGCCTGTTATGAATGAAATAAAACCAATTTTTAGAGACCTGAGTGACCCTGTTTTGCTTAGAAAATGTCTTCAGGGGGGCACTGAGAATACAAATGAAAGTTTCAACCACTGCATATGAGAAAGATTACTCAAGAATGGTTTTGTACGACTAAATACATTAAAAGTTGGTGTAGTAGATGCAGTTACATGTTTCAATGATGGAGTGATAGGAAGGTTGGAAGTCCTGAGAAATTTAGGCATAAAATGTGGCTCTAATATGGAAGATCAATTGCTTGCATGTGACAGATGAGTGCACGAAGCTGAAAGATTCGCTGTTCAAGTTGCCAAAGAAGCAAGAAGTGCTAAAAGGAAAGCCAAGAGGAAGCTTGAAGATGATGAAATGCTGCAGGATGAAGACTATGCTTCAGGAATGTTTTGATGCACAGTTTAATTGGACTCATATCTTCATTCGCAATTTCTCTGAAGTTGTATTTTTCAGAATTCAGGTACAAATATTTCCCGAAGTTTATAAAGCTTTGCTCTAATTTTTTTCTGTAGCTTGCAACAGTTCATACTTTCGTAGCAGACCTAAACTTTATTGCAGAATCAACTAAATTATAGAAAAAATAACATTTTTACTAGGAAAAATTATAAAAATTTAAATGTAAGATGTGATATTTATCATCCTTGTAACATACATGATAGGTTGAATTAAATATGCCTAGTACCTCAGCCATGATGTCATGCATATCTGATAAAAATTTGGTCTCCTTCAAATGTATACCATTGGATTAAATGGTACCTCAATTTGAGGAAGAAGCATTTTGGAAAAAAACTGCATCAATTTCTGTAATTTTTTAATAACCGTAAGCAGGTTCAAAAATATTCAAAATACTTCTAATTTGTTTAGGAAGTGTGCTGCATTACCTGATATCAACAAAAAATCTGTAAAACATACATCATAAACAGTGCCTGAAAGAAATAGGTGTTGATTTTTACAGAATATTGACCCGGAAAAGTACCCTGTATCGCATGCAGCTGTATATAAATACAAAAGCTTGATGAATAGACCTGGATTCGTCTGCCAGTTCGACACGTAATTCATACATCAAAACACAGCCCGTATTCTACGAACAGCAAAAGACTCACATCTAATTTATATCTACATAGCTGTTCAGGGTCAGGTCTTTCCCAATGAAATTTCAGTTTTTGACGACAGCTGTATAATACTCCATTCTTATAGACGTTTACTGTGCGATAGAGAAAAAAATGTTGAGTTACATACAAATTATATATTAGCAACGCCCACTCATTAGGCGCTGGTAGATGATCCACCTAACCAGCTCACTGTACACTTGTGCATGGGACAGTGGATAGCAGCTGACCATACGGTTGGTGCAGTAGAGGAGTAAGTTTCTGTCGCAGCTGTTAAAGGTGTGTTTTAAATCCAAGGCCATTAAAATGGAAGCGGGGCGCGCCAAGAAAAAATTCCTTTGATAACCGGCGGCAGAGTAGTGGCATGGCTATAATTAGATGTTCGGTGCTATTTCCGCATGGCGCCGTCCCCTTGCATGGGCAGGAAATACGATCAGTTTATTCTGAAGTGCTACCGCTCTCTCTGGAGATCTACGTGCGGAGCCAGTTAATAGCGGTGTTGACTGTTTGCAAATTGTTTCCTCCGCAAAAGCTATCGCGCACCTCCCTCCTCCGCCCCCGCCCCCCCACCCCCCACACACACAGTAACACGGGATCTTCACTATTTCCAATATCGCATGCTATCATAAATGTGTCAGGACCAACAGGGATTAGGTACCACATTTATATCCCGGACAGTAACAAAATATCTTAACACTTTCCTACGATAGTGTTCTTCCGATGAGAGGAATTTATGTTTTTAAATTGTTATTGGAATATAGCGTACATACTAGCTAGATAGTTATACAGTAATCTATTACATAAGTGGTACATATATTTACAATTTGTGTCGGGCATACAGATTATACAACAGGAGATAACAGATGACGATAACATCATGGTAACTGGCGACAGTAGTTCTTTTAGATCACACACACACACACACACACACACACACACACAGAGAGAGAGAGAGAGAGAGAGAGAGAGAGAGAGAGAGAGAGAGAGAGAAGGGGCAAACATTACTAGAAATACACGGATTTCTCCTGAAGTCGATACAAAATTTTCCATTTAGACCGTGGGTTCCGAAGGTAAACATCAAACATTACATACACATGGCATGTCGTCTGACATTCCACGAAATTGTAAGTTCGACAAGTGAGGTTAAACGTGAACATTATGCTAATTGTGTCCTTCGATTTTGACGGCACAATGCACCATCAGTTCTTGCCAGAATGTTGAACCGTCAGTAACGTGTAGTATTAGGGGGACCGAAGGATACCGTAACTTTTTTTCATTAAATTCAAACAGATAACTTGTTAACAAGTTTTCATTTTCAAGCGAAGCTGTAATAACCGTTGTTATCAACAACCTTTTGCCCTATGGAGTGCAAGTTTTCAATGCTTAATCGATAAAAATCAATAGGTTTTTGAGCAAAACATCCGGCGACGGCATTGTGGACATAAACAATTTCAATTTTTTTGCTACTTAGAAAGTGTTGTAGCGCTCGGGGTAATTCGAAATCAGGTGGCGCAATATCGAGCGAGAATGGTGGGAGAGCCAACACCTCCCACCGCGCTTGATTAATTTTTTCCGCAGTGCGGTCTTCGTTTCCGTGTTGCAGACTAACGCCTTTTCTGTTGAAAATCGCTGGACACTTTTCAACTGAAGAGTGATTTACTCGGCTCAGCTGTTCACAATGAAGATCGCCATTCACTGCTCGTCCAGGTTTCAGCACTTCAAAATGAACGTTCCCACGAGTACTCCACCAAACGCACAAAAGCGCCTTCTATTGTGTGTAGACCTGGCTTAGCTGTACTTCGTGGCTATTCATTCAGACTGAGCCACTACCTTTCGCTTTTTGCATTCTTTTTAGATGACCCATTTTTCATCTCCAGTGATGAAGCGACCGGTACTGTGCTACTGAAGCAATACGTTGTATGTGGTGGATCTGTTAACTTTGTTTGTCTCTATCAATCTGCCGCAAATGTTGTTGGATGGTCAATCAAGGTTGGTTAAGAGTGTCCAACAGTTCGTCGATTGTCTGACACGGATTTGCTTCCACTGCCGCCCTTAGCGTGTCACTGAAGTTGGTCTTCCTGATCGACGCGAATGTAACAGATCAAAGTTACCACATCTGAACTTATTACGGTCGTCTAATGCAGTTGGATAAACATAGCACATGTTTTTGGTAGCAACTGTTGCGTTACCACTGTTGCGAAGCGCAATACGACGACGGATATGTACCTCTTCTGGTATTTGGCAGGGCATTTCACCATAAAAAGCAAAAAAAAATTACGATTTAATTATTTATAAGTGAACAAGTCACTGTAAACTTAAAATGTTTAGGCACGACTTCGAAGAACAGAATGAGCCGATATATGACCAACGAATATCGCCATGGCAGAGACTACATTACTTTGATGCTCCTGTAATACTTGTAAGTTCAACGCCGTTTCGGAAAACAATGCGGGATAAAAGTGGAGATTTGTGCTGAAAAAATTCATGGCTTTTTCACCACGATTGCACATCTGCTGACATTTCATTGCTTGTTCGTAACTTTATGGCCAAAATTAATACTGCAACGGTGTCCTAGCTTCATATTAGCTAGAAGACAATGTCGCATCTCACTTTTCCTGATCCCAAAAATAAAGGAGCTCTAAAAGCACCAACGTTTCACAAGCACAGATGAGGTAAAACTCATCACAGAGAGCTAAAAGCTATCCCAAAGATAGAGTTTCAGAAGTATATCGGGGAACTGGAAAAAGCGCTGGGATAAGGTATACCATCTAACGAGTACTGTTTTGTAGAGGATAACACTGATGTAAACGGATAGTTAAAATTATTATTAAAAAACTCCCGTTATTTTCGAACAAACGTGGTATATGCTTATTTAGCGTTATTTAGTTGCCGTGTTGTGCTTTCATATTTGAAATTCTTAATTCGGCGATATGTATCATACATTCCCTATACATGAGCACGATTTCCGATGCACATTGTTTTTATCTTTCACCAAAGTTTCAAGTGTTTGGTTCAAGGCTCTTTTGTGGGACTGACACATTGGTTTCACAACGTGTGTGTCCGCAGAAAGGGTGCGCACTTGGGCGCGCGCCATTAGCTCAGTGAAAAGTTCAGACAATGAGGTCAGCCGAAAATGAGGCAAACTGGAGATTAAAAGAGAAAGATTCAACCTTTGCCGATCATCCTTTAACAGAGAACGACTCATGTGATATGCGATGAGAAGTTTCACATTCTCTTAAGAAAACCAGTAAGATGGCCTGGCTGGAAATACTGGAAATCAACAAACGTATGACACAGAATGCCGGCTCAGTATTGAACGATAAAACTCGATTTCCTTATTCCCCTGTGCTAAATTAAGTTTTAGCTACAAATACTAGATTGAAATTGTAAATTCAACTTTATTTTTCTATCAGTAGTTAAATGTCTCCACGTAATAAACTTTTTCCATTTTTAGTTAATGGAACTATTTTCCCATGACAAAAAAATTAATACTTTCCTACGTGAACACTGGCAAAGGCCTTGCTTCAGTGGATACACCGGTTCCCGTCAGATCACCGAAGTTAAGCGCTGTCGGGCGTGGCCGGGACTTGGATGGGTGACCATCCGGGCCGCCATGCGCTGTTGCCATTTTTCGGGGTGCTCTCAGCCTCGTGATGCCAACTGAGGAGCTACTTGACCGAACAGTAGCGGCTCAGGCCAAAGAAAACCATCATAACGACCGGGAGTGCGGTGTGCTGACCACACGCCCCTCCTATCCGCATCCTCAGTGAGGATGACACGGCGGTCGGATGGTCCCGATGGGCCACTTGTGGCCTGAAGACGGAGTGCTACGTGGACACTCCGTATCTTATCATTTTTGTATCTTCTGCATAAATATTTTATCTTCGTTTGCGACATTCAGTTGTCACCTCTATAGAAGTCGAGAGCCGGTTCGTGACGAAATAAATATAATTTTGCAAAAACATTAGCAAGACTTGCCTATTATGATATTCTGACGAGCACCGACCGATGATTCAATTAAGGAATATTTGAGTTTAGCAGTTCTGAGACAACAGTAGTGTTTGTTTACATTTCGGTCTTTAATTTTACCAGTGTTTCCGGATCGATATGAAACTCTTTTCAGCCATTTCAACACCAGTGGGCAACTTCTGCGTAAATTCTAAAAGCACTTCGATTTCCTTTCCCTAGTTACATTTTTCCCCATTTATTTACGACTGGAATCAAAGCATTCTATAAAGATTGCTGTAACACTGAATCAGGCTTTTACGTTTTACAAATGACAGACCTGATTGTGCAGTGTCGTATATATGTAAATTGGTGTCATACACAGGTAATTTTGTACAGTTTACTCGCAGCATGTAAGATGCGGGTTGTTGAACCAGAGCAGGCAGGGTGAGCAAGGAAGAGCCACACAGCCACCGGCTCGAGGTCACAGAATACTGGTTGACCTGCTTCAAGGCTAGCGTTGAGGGAACTTTCCAGGTATTAGCGAGTCCTTAGAATGCTCACATCATGCTTAAAGGGCGAAGTACCACGTCATCCGAAAAATACAAAAGAGAGATTTACTGGGTTCAGTATTGATTACGGTTATTGGGATCATTATTCGTCGGTTGTATGCTCTACGAAAGTCGGGTTTGAGTTAGAGGTGAGAGCAGATGATAGCGTTAGAAAACTCCCGTCCAAGGATGAGAATGTATAGAAGCGGGTAAACGATGAGGTATGCTGACTAGCTGTTGAATTCCTACGCGATGATGTCTAGGGCTTTGGACTGTGAATAGTGAATCCCAATTATTTCGTACGGCAGCTGGGACAAACTGCAATTCAACGCCTTTTTCTTCGGTGATTATGACGGACGGTACAATATGGACGCCTAAACAGCTCTGTGCGAAGTTCTATTCGATAAATTTTATATATTGTACATATGTAGATCTTCAATACTCGCTGAACTGACCGCAAGAGAGCAAACGCTCTTCCTTGTATCTTCCGACTTCCTGCTAATAGTCGGGTCGTCATTAGAAATAATCACTCCCTCTCATAATCGTCTGATACCCGACAGGGTACGAACTATCTGCTTTGCAAGTCCCTGATGTTAATAGTGAGGCATTTGAACGTTTGTCTACTGGACAGTGGACCACGGCAGGCAAAACCTTCTGCGCATTCAGTTGAGCACAAGAATAACGCCCCCAGGATATGACAGCAGTTTGATTTTTTAATTTTTGTTAGACAGTGAAACTTCGACATAACTGTAAAGAGACCCGAGTCCATTACATTTCCTGTATCAGACACACTATTACCCTTATAACTGTCAGAGCTGTATTTGCGAGGACTATTCGAAAAGTATGGTCAGATCGGTCACGAAATGGAAACTACTGTGAAAACTAAAAATGTTTTATTTGCAAAAGCTAGCTACACCTTCGTTCAAATGGCTCTGAGCACTATGGGACTTAACATCTGAGGTCATCAGTCCCCTAGAACTTAGAACTACTGAAACCTAACTAACCTGAGGACATCACATACATCCATGCCCGAGGCAGGATTCGAATCTGCGACCGTAGCAGCAGTGCGGTTCCGGACTGAAGCGAGTAGAGCGGCTCGGCCACAGCGGCCGGCTAGCTACACCTTCTAGCTGTTTCTCTTTATAGTCGGCGCACCTCTGAGACATTTGTTGTAGCGCTGAACCAACTTTCCAATATCCTCGTCATAGAAGGCAGCCGCCTGTGCTTTCCGCCATTCTCTAAGCTGGCCTACAGCTCGTAATCCGTGCCATAACGTCGTCTTTATAATCAGCGGTTGAAGTGAGTAGAGATGAAACTCAGGGGGAACCAATTACGGCCTGTATGGTGGGTGACCAAACAGTTCCCACCTAAAATGCTGTAGAAGCATCTTCATTGCCCGTGCAGAACGCAGCCGAGAATTATCATAAACAAAGAAACGCATGACAGTTATGTTATTTGGGCTGCATCTTTACGTGCTAAGTGTGCGCTCGTAACGGAAAATAGAGACGTGGCGCGAAGGACGGACGCACTAGAGACGCAGCCCAACACATTTGTGCGAAGCTTCATCGTATTTTCACTGTGGTTTCTATTTTGCGCCTAATCTGACCTTACTTTCTGAATAGCCCTCGTGGAAATTCAGATAGACGGAGGAGGAGGAGCGATTTTTCTATCGTCACAAGCGCTAATGGCAGCGGCCAAGTGAGAGGCAGCGAGTACTACGTTTCAACGCGGCGCTGTCATTACGTGGTGCGTGACTGCAGCGGCGGAAGGAATCCGCGAGCGCCGCGGAGAGCGCGAGGGAAAACAGCGGAGGGTGCGGGCGTAATTGTACGCCAGAGGCAACCTGTTGGCGGCGACAGAGGGGGCGGTGGAGCCGGCGGTCGATGCGGCTGGAGGCGGGCACGTGCCGCCCCCGCCGCCGCTCCACGTGTCACGCACAGCTCCCTGCACCCCGGCAGCGGCGCGCGCTTACAGTCGGTACGCACGCTAGTTTACATCTCAACCACTAGCTGCTCGACATCCTCTGCTAGCTAAGCTCTTGAAGGACTTGCAGTCTTCAGCGATATTAACGGAAATGAAAATGTTACCCCATATCTTTCCAACTTTGTGGGAATGTTCGCCACACAACGTAAATTAAATCATTAAACTCTCACTCCATTCGAAACTGTCGCTATAATCATCATTATCATATGAGGTGTGACCCCCACAGGCACGTACACACACGTCTATTCATCGTGGCTTAGACTCAACAGCTCCCAAATGTCATCGCCTTGAGGAATTGCTTGCCATGCCTGAAAATCATCGTGTACGGAAATACAGGGGACCGGGTCGGAACGACCCGCTTAACGTTTGGAGCAATACTGGAGGTCTCAGTGATCAAAAACGTTTTTACAAAAATTAGAAACCGTTAATTCAGACTTTTTGTAATAAAATATGCAAATGAATTTTGTTTGTTATGTCAATAAAGTAAATAACCACGGGGCGGAACGGAGTCCTTTTTACTTTCTTCGATGACACGTCTTACAAGTAAGCTAGCCTTCATAGTCCTCGCACTCTACGTCTGCACACGATATATGAGCTCATTGTTTGCACCACTACCTTAAACCTAAATCGTGATGGCGATCCAGAAATCTAAGGACCCAATTTCTGCAGCCATTTTTGTTTCATTGTGGAATGGGTGTGGGCAACTGTTTCGTTCTGCAAGGTGATACGCTCATCTGCGCAGTTCCTTCGTAGTCATACCGAGACATCTCTTTTGCAGACAATTAAGTTATTTCACAAGTTCTATCTCTTGCTCGTCACTGAAAACACACCGATATTCTGTCAGTTGTTGCACGGCAATTGTCCTATTTCTCTGTTACGTATCGGTTTGAAGTTGTCAAAGGCTCCACAAATTTTTTCGATGGTCTTTCGTGGATCATCGTTTTATTAATTACCGATTCAACAGCTTTTACCACGTTTTTGTGGATCAATTTCGTCTCTCCGTACACAATGACGTACCATCTGCAAACGAGAAAGGCAAATTATGCGGTAGATTTCGTCAAATGAAGAATAAAAAGCGATCGGGTACGAAGGAACTATACCAGTAGACCATTCCGCCACATACGCCTATCTACTGAGAAAATATTCAGTAATCACCAGAAACATCTTTTCCAACTGAATTTTATAGAAAGATAGCTAAGAACATGCTGATTTAGGTGGATTAAGGGTTGAGTGTGAAGAAAAAGAAAATGACAGACTTCCTTTAGTTGAAAATAGCCCTGGAAAGTTGTAACACCGAATTCTCTCACTTTTGTAGGCAGACTACGCAACTCGCGCGCGACAACAGATAAACCTTAGTAAAGTGTACCAGACATTGCTTTGTTATACGACAGTCTGAGCGCACCCCAGCGCCTATACACGAAATTAGACGACAGAGACCGTTGCGCCCCGCTCTCCCCTAAGCGTCAACCCATCGCATTTATCGGACATGACGTATAACTGACGAATCAGGGGATGGGCAAGCCAGGAATGATCCGCACACTTTGCTCAAGGTGTCGGTGTTGTAAACTCTGCTGTGTCGTCTCCCTGCTGAAATATGCCATTTGGTACCGTTGTATCGGTTATAACACATTGGCCCCTGGCGAGATGTAACGATGTGCGGTGTGTGTCACGCCTTTCCGTTGGCTAGCGTATTCCGTCGTTTTGGCACTGTGGTCATGAGTTACGGGGCACCGGTTCAATTCGAGGCAGCTTCTGCATTTCTCTTTGGTCGTAGCGTGGCCTTGTACGGTAGCGTTGCTTTTCCTGGCCGATGACTGGTGAAAGCTCCGACACAGACTCCACTACCTCTGACGAAGACTTCGGTTGTGTCCACCAATGTGAGCGGTCCTGAGTGCAACGTTACGGATCGCGGTAATTTCTATTTTGAGCAGAAGCGTCTTCATTGCTCAGAATGGTTATTAATTGTCGTTATTATTCAGTATTATTTAACTGTGACCTCCGTTACACTTAACGAGTGTAAGTTCGTGGCTTACGAAGCAGTCAGTCACGTGGAACGTTGTGTTACATTTCGTGCTTGTATTTTCAACAATGTTGTTGTACGGACTCTAACGCTGAATAAATTAATGGCCTTCCTCGAAAAGGAATTTACGTTTTTTATCGGAAAGAAAAACCTAAATTTTTCCCGTAACAGTTTCAGCGCTTATTCATAAATGGGACCACAACCGCGCGTGAGCTTCTGCGCGGGGCATACCAAGGTGTGCAAACAGAGGTCTGGGATGTGTGCCTGACGCTGAAGAGAGCTGACAGCACCCCTCATGTGTACTGCATGGCTGTCACCATCAGCCACACTGTCACGGATATTAGAGTAAAAGTGTTACACCCACTACCCGTTCTGTTGCAATAAGGGATAGCGCCCCATACCATGTTTCCAGGAGCTCTAGAATCGCTGCTTGCTGTAGCCTTTCATGAGGCGTCTGCCGACACGTTGGCGTCGATGTGAGAACCACAAGGAGAAGCAAGACGTCGTTGAACACCGCAGAATGCAACTCAGTGTTCCATTTGATTCTAGCTCTACATCATTGAAATGTCTCGTCCACGGTATGGTGTCAGCGGGGAACGGCATACGGCAACTCGACATGTCGATCCGGCTTTCAGCAATCTGCTTCGAATGGTTCGTGTTGACACTGAGCCTGTAACCCCTGCACACATTTTAACTGTTGTCAACTTTCTGTCTGAGGTAGTCGAATAATCCTACGATTTTCTCGTACAACCTTTCTGGAAGGATCTCCGCCTGTTGTTTTTGCCATAATCTTGCCCCGAAGCTGTTCTGTCACCGCTCGTTCTACAGCCATTGCACGAGAACCAATTGTCTGTACGCGATTTGTCGGTGTGGTACTGCTACGCCCTCTGGAAAGTTTCAGTAGTGTTAGAAGGACTGGATAGCCGTCACGTACTCACACCATCCTTCACACGTAGGAATACTTATTTTTGCTGTGCCGAAAATAAGTTCGCATAAGCTTGAAATTTAATCAATTCACCACACTGGCACGCAGCTACTGGAGGAGTAGTTAGGAAGCATTCGGTCAAGGCGTTCACTCTCGCGACCCCGCTGGCCTTTTTACACAGTACTGTCGCTTTTTCTGTATTTAATATACACTACTGGCCATTAAAATTGGTACACCAAGAAGAAATGCAGATGATAAACGGGTATTCATTGGACAAGTATATTATACAAGAACTGACATGTGATTACATTTTCACGCAAGTTGGCTGCATAGATCCTGAGAAATCAAGTACCCAGAACAACCACCTCTGGCCGCAATAACGGGCTTGATACGCCAGGGCATTGAGTCAAACAGAGCTTGGATGGCGTGTGCAGGTACAGCTGCCCATGCAGCTTCAACACGATACCACAGTTCATCGAGAGTAGTGACTGGCGTATTGTGATGAGCCAGTTGCTCGGCCACCATTGACCAGACTTTTCAGTTGGTGAGAGGTCTGGAGAATGTGCTGGCCAGGGCAGCAGTAGAACATGTTCTGTATGCAGAAAGGCCCGTACAGGATCTGCAACATGCGGTCGTGCATTATCCTGCTGAAATGTAGGGTCTCGCAGGGATCGAATGAAGGGTAGAGCCACGGGTCGCAACACATCTGAAATGTAACGCTCACTGTTCAAAGTGCCGTCAATGCGAACAACAGGAGACCGCGACGTGTAACCAATGGCACCCCATACCATCACGCCGAGTGATACGCCAGTAGGGCGATGACGAATACACGCTTCCAATGTGCGTTCACGGCGATGTCGCCAAACACGGATGCGACCATCACGATGGTGTAAACAGAACCTGGATTCATCCGAAAAAATGACGTTTTGCCATTCGTGCACCCAGGGTCTTCGTTGAGTACACCACCGCAGAAGCTCCTGTCTGTGATGCAGCGTCAAGGGTAACCGCAGCCGTGGTCTCAGAGCTGATAGTCCATGCTGCTGCAAACGTCGTCGAACTGTTCGTGCAGATGGTTGTTGTCTTGCAAACGTCCCCATCTGTTGACTCAGGGATCGAGACGTGGCTGCACGATGCGTTACAGCCATGCGGATAAGACGCCTGTCATCTCGACTGCTAGTGATACGAGGCCGTTGGGATCCAGCACGGCGTTCCGTATTACCCTCCTGAACCCACCGATTCCATATTCTGCTAACAGTCATTGGATCTCGACCAACGCGAGCAGCAATGTCGCGATACGATAAACCTCAATCGCGATAGCCTACAATCCGACCTTCATCAAAGTCGGAAACGTGATGGTACGCATTTCTCCTCCTTACACGAGGCATCACAAGAACGTTTCACCAGGTAACGCCGGTCAACTGCTGTTTGAGTATGCGAAATCGGTTGGAAACTTTCGTCATGTCAGCACGTTGTAGGTGTCGCCACCGGTGCCAACGTTGTGTGAATGCTCTGAAAAGCTAATCATTTGCATATCACAGCATCTTCTTCCTGTCGGTTAAATGTCGCGTCTGTAGCACGTCATCTTCGTGGTGTAGCAATTTTAATGGCCAGTAGTGTAGTTAGCGTTCAGTTTTGGCCGGTAGAGCTGCGGCACGGAGGCTGACGAGGCACGCAAACGACTCGAGCGAGTACGGTACACAGTCTACCGGCAGCGCACGCAAGCAGACGCAACGTCAGCGGGCGTGGTGGTAGCGGCAAGTGGCCGGCAGAGAGGAGAGGCGTCGTATTTACGGAGGCAGCCGCACGCCGCACGCCGACACTCGCAGCCGTCTGCAAATAGCCCGCCTGGCCTCCCACTACACAGGCGGGCCGCGGTCGGCACGCTACTCTTAACACGTGCCGCTGTATATATATATATCCACTGCGGCACCCTTCCGATTTACAAGTGGGTGTTGTACGGACCACTCTCTACATCTGCATCTACATCGATACTCTGCAAGTCACATTTAAGTGCCTGGCAGAGGGTTCATCGAACCACCTTCACAATTCTCTATTATTCCAACGTCGTATATCGCGCAAAAAGAACGAACAGCTGTATCTTTCCGTATGGGCTCTGATTTCCCTTATTTTATCGTGGTGATCGTTTCTTCCTATGTAGGTCGATGTCAACAAAATATTTTCGCATTGGGAGGAGAAAGTTGGTGATTGGAATTTCGTGACAAGATTCCGTCGCAACGAAAAACGCCTTTCTTTTAATGATGTCCATCCCAAATCCTGTATCATTTCTGTGACACTCTCTCCCATATTTCGCAATAATACAAAACGTGCTGGCTTCCTTTGAACTTTTTCGATCTACTCCGTCAGTCCTATCTGGTAAGCATCCCACACCGTGCAGCAGTATTCTAAAAGGGGACGGACAAGCGTAGTGTAGGCAATCTCCTTAGTATGTCTGTTATATTTTCTGAGGTTTTTTTTTTTTTTTTTTTTTTTTTTTTTTTTTTTTTGTTTGGGTTTAAGGGCGCTCAACTGCTGAGGTCATTAGCGCCCAGTCACTGTTGTGAGAGCACATGGAATCTGGTAAAACTCAAGGGGATGGGGGGACACCAGAAGGACCTGACAAATATGCAGATAAAGTAAGTAAACAGGTTAAATGTCTTTGGACAAGCCAGTTAAAGTTATAAAACGCAGAATACGAGCAGCTGCTCGAGCGTCATCAGCTAAAACATCCGGTAAAGTAGATGGCAGGGACAGGACAACACGAAATTGACTAAAACGGGGACACGACAATAAAACATGGCGCACTGTTAATGCCTGACCACAAGGGCACTGCGGGGCTGGGTCACCGGAGAGCAGGTAGCGGTGGCTAAACCGGCAATGCCCAATCCGCAACCTGGTCAGAAGGACCTCCTCGCGCCGAGATGGTCGGGAGGATGTTGTCCAAGCAGTTGGGAGCGGTTTTACTGCCCGGAGCTTGTTTCCTTGGAGGGATGACCAAGCATCCCACCACAACGACACAAGCCTCTTACATACATCCCCACGAACGTCAGATGACGGGACACAATGGGAGGCTGGCCGAGGCAGGAGGACTGCAGCCTTGGCTGCAGCATCCGCAGCCTCATTCCCAGGCACTCCTACATGGCCGGGAACCCACAGAAAGCTGACAGAACCACCATTATCAGCGAAAGAATGGAGGGACTGCTGTATCCGTTGAATCAACGGATGGACCGGATAGGGAGCTCCAAGGCTCTGAAGAGCACTGAGTGAGTCAGAGCAGAGTACATACGATGAATGGCGGTGGCGGCGGGCATACTGAACGGCCTGATGGAGAGCAAAAAGCTCGGCCGTAAAGCTGGAACACTGGTCGAGGAGCCGGTATGTAAAGGTGGCGGCCTCGACGACAAAGGCACAGCCGACACCATCGTCAGTTTTGGAGCCATCGGTGTAAATGAAGGTGTGACCGGCAAGTCGAGCACGAACTTCGACAAACCGTGAGCAATACACTGCAGCCGGAGTACCCTCCTTTGGGAGTGACCTGAGGTCGAGATAAATACGAACCGGAGCCTGGAGCCAAGGTGGTGTCGGGCTCTCACCCTCTCTGAAGGTGGTAGGGAGGGCAAAATCCAACTGTCGAAGCAGGCGACGGAAGCGGACTCCGGGGGGCAGCAGGGCAGACACATACAACCCGTACTGACGGTCGAGAGAATCGGCGAAGAAGGACTTGCAAGAGGGGTGGTCGGGCATAGACAACAGCCGGCAGGCATACCGACACAGCAGTACGTCACGCCGGTAGGTCAATGGTAACTCGGCAGCTTCAGCATTAAGACTCTCGACAGGACTAGTGTAGAAGGCTCCGGTCGCAAGACGTATCCCCCGATGGTGGATGGAGTTGAGCCGGCGTAAGAGGGATGGCCGAGCGGACGAGTAGATGAAGCTCCCATAATTCAGCTTCGATCGGACTATGGACCGATACAAGCGAAGCAGAACAGTGCGATCCGCTCCCCAAGATGAACCGCTAAGAACTCTGAGGACATTAAGGGAACGTGTACAACGGGCCGCCAAATAAGAGACATGTGGAGACCAACACAGTTTCCTGTCCAACGTGAGCCCTAGAAACTTAGTTGTGTCCACGAATGGGAGAACAACGGGACCGAGATGTAAGGATGGCGGAAGGAACGCTTTATATCGCCAAAAGTTGATACAAACCGTCTTCTCTTCAGAGAACCGGAATCCATTTGCCACGCTCCATGAGTAGAGGCTGTCTAGACAACGCTGAAGGCAGCGCTCCAGGAGGCATGTTCTCTGGGCACTGCAGTAGATCGCGAAGTCATCGACAAAGAGAGAGCCTGAGACATTAGGTGGAATACAATCCATAATTGGATTGATCGCGATGGCAAAAAGGGCTACGCTCAAGACGGAGCCCTGAGGCACTCCGTTCTCCTGGAGGAAGACGTCGGACAATACGGAACCCACACGTACCCTAAACTTTCGATCCGTTAAAAAGGAATCAATAAAAAGGGGCAGGCGACCGCGTAGGCCCCACCTGTGCATAATGCGGAGGATACCTCCTCTCCAACAGGTATCATAAGCCTTCTCCAAGTCGAAGAACACGGCTACCGTTTGGCGCCTTCTCAAAAAGTTGTTCATGACGAATGTCGACAAGGTCACAAGGTGGTCAACAGCGCAGCGGCGGCGACGAAAGCCGCATTGGACATTAGTAAGTAGCCGTCGAGATTAAAGAATCCAGACTAACCGAGCATGAACCATGCGCTCCATCACCTTACAGACACAGCTTGTAAGAGAAGTGGGGCGGTAACTAGAAGGAAGGTGTCTATCCTTCCGGGGTTTGGGTATAGGAACAACAACGGCGTCACGCCAACGCATGGGGACTTGACCTTCGGTCCAGACGCGATTGTAGGTACGAAGAAGGAAGCTTTTGCCCGCCGGAGAAAGGTGTGCCAGCATCTGAACGTGAATGGCATCTGGCCCCGGAGCAGAGGACCGGGACAGTGCAAGCACACGTTCGAGTTCCCGCATAGTAAAGGGGGCGTTATAAGTTTCCAGATTCATCTGAGTATCCTGCCAATAAAACGCCGTCTTTGGTTAGCCTTTCCCACAACATTATCTATGTGTTCCTTCTAATTTAAATTGTTGGTAATCGTAATTCCTAGGTATTTAGTTGAATTTACGTCTTTTAGATTAGACTGATTTATCGTGTAACCGAAGTTTAACGGATTGCTTTTCGCACTCGTGTGGATGACCTCACACTTTTCGTTGTTTAGGGTCAACTGCCCCTTTTCGCACCACTCAGATACCTTTTATAAATCGTTTTGCAGTTTGTTTTGATCTTCTGATGACTTTATTAGTCGATGAACGACAGCGTCATCTGCAAACAACCGAAGACGGCTGCTCGCACTTTGGTGTGGCTTACCCCTACACGAACACAGGCTTTCCATGTACTGTGTCATCTGCCGTACGCGGTACTTCCGCACAGCATTACAATTGATCTTTGGATACCGTACGTGGCGTCCCGATGAAGAATTGCAACCATTTTCTTATCCCAAACGATTGCACGTTGCAAGTGAGTTTACTGCAGTGTCACTGCAGAAGTTTTCTGTACTGTGTTTCACTTGTCTCGAGCGGCATTTTCTGTTTACACATCTGACCCAAACTTGGGTGTCTCATGAGAACTATCTGTTCTGCAGTTCGGCACCTGAACAATGAAAATGACGTTACGAGAAACCACCCTCCTTACAAAAAAATCTAAATACAGTAACAAAATTCAGTAACTTGCAATGATAATAGCATCGGTTCACGAACTAAACAAAAAATTCATAGTAGAAGTCCTTGTCTAATTCCCTGTGCTAAATACTACTGAGAACAAAGAAAACGACGTGTCATCCAAAGATCTGAAAGTATCGGCATTTATTCTCTCGATAAAACGCATATAAACATTTTCAACAATATTGCGAAGTCTAAGCTCCGCGTTGTGCCCCAGATGGGCCAATCGGAACCGACCCACCGCCGTTCATCTCCCGCCAATTTCGTCATGCCGATGCTGGTCCGGGGTAACGACAAGCGCCGGCACGAAGGCGAGGAACTCGAGAGCAGGGAACGCCGTGAGACGTCGTCAGCCAGCAGCCCGATGACAGGGGCGGCCTCTGCAAGGAGAGAATGTGGGCGCCGCGCCTCTGCCAGCCTCGCCGCACAGTACAGCACAGCACCAGACCCCGCCTAGGGAGAGCCCTACGATAGCAGTGGCGTGTGACCCCTATCAACTGCTTGCGTCAACCTTCTATACAGCAAAGGACTTTGATTGTTTGCATGTCCCCCGTAGCTTGCGACACGTTCTTGCAATTCCAAAGTTAAGAATTGTCAGTCTTCTTTATGGTAATAAGAACTATTAACGCGATTTCCTTGAATTGTCGTATAGCTATCCGAGAACGCAGCATCCTTTAGGCACCCTATAATCGACGAGTGGCCAGGACCCCAGAGATGCTGTATGGAGGGGCACGGGGTCGGCTATCTCGACCTTGGAGCCGCTACCCCTCAATATAGTAGCTTCTAAATCTGGAGCCGGCCGAAATGGCCGTGCGGTACTAGGCGCTGCAGTCTGGAACCGCGAGACCGCTACGGTCGCAGGTTCGAATCCTGCCTCGGGCATGGATGTGTGTGATGTCCTTAGGTTAGTTAGGTTTAACTAGTTCTAAGTTCTAGTCCCATAGTGCTCAGAGCCATTTGAACCTAAATCTGGAATCCCGACGCTGAGTACAGCCCGTCCCACTTGCGGTATCGGACTGCACGCAGCCGCCGTGAATGCCGCCGCAGCGCGACCACTCACTCAGGAGTGGACGCCCTGCGCCACACGGCCACTGGCTCTCACCACGCCCGTGGCACAAACACACCCCGGCGCCGCAACCCTGCTCCTTTTACCATCCTCGAGGAATCAGATTCGGACCACGGCAAACGGTAGCCCTGATACGGCCATTAATGAAGTGTCGCGAGAACATCCTAAGGAAGCTCCAAAAACCATCCTTCACAGCAGGTACTATGACTATTCTTCAGCCCCCTTCTGTGTTTATGGCGCAGAGATCACGCACACAACAGGTTTTAAACAGAGGTGCTTACAGTCATTCTTCCCATGCTCTATCCACGAGGCAACGGAAAGACTACCCGACAGAAGGCAAAATAAACAGCATTCTCCACCAATCGTGCAGCAGTTAGCCGCAGAGTTAGACATAGACACTAATTTTTTTCTTTTTGCGTTAGCGTCGACATGAGAACTCATTCTTACATCAGCATCTGAAGTTTATATTTCATTATTAGTTTCTTCGTTTCGTATCGTATTTGTGTGTGGGAGGGGGGGGGGGGGGGAAGAAACATTTCGTCAAAAAGTTTCTAGATATAAAAATTATCGATGTTAGACATGTTCTGTTGCAATAAGAAGAAAGATAACAAGCGAGGTGATCAAGTTACTTTGAAGGACACGCTTACAAAACCGAGCTTAACGAGCATGAGAAGTGCGTTCCTTTTATAGAAAGCATGTGACTAAGTTAACAAGAGTGGTGATTCAACTACATTCAAGGATATGGCAATGAGAAGAGCTAATAACAATTTTTTAGTGACAACAAGCTACCCGTAAGTTCGAAGAGACGGGGTTAGATTCAAAATTGATAACTGACATGAACACACAACTGTAACGAAAAAAAAATATTACAGTTAATAACACAACAAAACTATTTTGAATTCAATCAAGAACACTTCATACGAGAAGGTGTTTTACTCACGGGCTCACCTATTTCAGGAACACTAGCGTAGATTTCCACTGATCTTACAGAAAAATTAGTATGTGAAGACGTAATAGCAAAGAGTAGCTGCATCATTATCTACCGCTATAGGTAAATGGGTGACATACGAGGCATGGTAGATGAAACAAAAACAAAATACAACTACACATAGACATAAATAATATACAAGAAGAACAAGAAAACACACTCGACTTTGTAGACATAACGATAAGAAAAGGCAGTTACAATCGCACGTTTGACATATACAAAAAACTCACAAGAAGTGACACTATATTAAATGCAACCTCAAACCTCCCGCAAAATCGGAAACAGGCTGCAACCACACATATGTTAGCCAGTCTGAAAATGGATCCCCCTAAACGCATTTGATTACCAAAAAGATCTGGCCATTATAACAAACAGCATTAAAAATGGACACAAAACAGTTGTAGACAAACTAAACAGAAAAATGAAGACATAAATAATGAAAAAACTAACCAAACCACATCAACACATACAACTTACCCAACCACATAGAATGGCATACAGTGACAAATTCGCACATAAAATAGGTAACATTTTTTTTAAAAAAAAAGAGTCATTAACACTGCTTACAAAACAAAGAACAAATACACATCCCAAAACGGAAATCAAAACTAGACAGATACCAACAATCTTGTATCATCAGCTCAGTTGCAAAGACTGTGAAAAAAGATACATGGGTGACTGGCGGGACATTTGACACAAGATATAAAGAACACATCGGACCATGTAAATACAGTAAAAGCCATTCAACACCTACAGATAGTCTTAAACAGGAGTACCACACACCAAGCACTACTGAAAAAGATATGAATCTCATAAGAATCAGTGAGGACACACAAGTATTCCCCCGTACTCCCTTTCCAAGAAAACTTCCATATAAAAGGTATTAACACAAAATAAACAGTTGTTCAATGACCAAATAAATATCGGAAACCAGATATTGTATAAAATAATTGAAGAAATCACTTTTCCATCCTTCACCCTCTTTCTCTAACAACCCCCCCCCCCCCCCCATTTCATTTCACCTCTTGCCTCTCACCTTTTTCCATCAACTCACTCTCCATCACACCATTATGCACTTAACTCTCTACTCATCTTTGCTTCCCTCACTCGCCCTCCCTCTCTACATAGACAGAGAAAAATATAGATGGAAGAAAAACTTATGGCAATGTTGGCAACAATATAAACACGATGCACACTTAGAAGTATACATATAAGCAGTTAACAGTGTTGTACGAGATTGTGCTGTGTTAGAAATCAAACTGCACAGTTCTGAAGAGCAGCATAAAGTTAGACCACAATTATCAGTGCCTAACGAAGAAAGGAACCAAAAACGTGAAAGCAGACGGCATTTCGTGATGTAGGAAAAAAAAAAAAAACAATTACAGTAAGTAAAAATCAAAAATTTGTTAACGAACATTTTTTTCGATATACAAGACAAACTACATTGTAAATATATTTAATTACGGGCCACTAATGATACTTTACTTCAATAAAGCAAAACACGTCTGGTGAGAAAAACATTTCCCTGTAGTTGTAACGACAAACAACATTAACATCAAAAATTTTCTATTACTTTCACGTCTCTAATTCTGGCAATGTTTTGCGTATCGACACGGGTCCGGTATGTTAATTTATAGATTTGACAATATTCTTGTCGCCACGTACCGGAATCTGATCACGAAAATTTCTAAAACCAAGGAAAAATGAAAAGTCCTTTAAAATACTCCAACAGTTCTGTGGAAAACTACTGGCGCATCTGCTCGGCAGTACCACTTCGTCTCCTCATCACCATATGTAGTCACCCGCTTACGATTAAATTCTGATTTCATTTATTATTGATTGATTGAATTTCAGTTCTGCGCTCAGGCGCCTTCCCTGTCACTGCAACCCTCTGTTACCATAAGGGACGAGAGAGCGCAGATCTTACTACATTTGTTTGGCCTGCATTCGTTTTTCAAGGTTGTGTGTTTTCTTCTGAAGCAGAGATGGGAAATCAACCCACTACGTGACTCCAGACCTGCCTGCACACTATTGTACTAGCGGTCGTCACTCTGTTGTGCTGCCACGATACGGACGTAACCAAGAGCCCTTTCGCCTCACCCTGGCGCGCTAATCGCTATTACTTCTCTTTGCTATCTCCTTTTTTTTCTGCCAAAGCTATCTGCTTTTCAAGATTTGCTTTTCATGTGTTATGTTAGACTAGTACTTTAATGACGTGTTACTATATTGTAACCCAAGGAAATCTGTTCCGTTAGTCAGTGGCGCTCAGAACCTCAGCTTCAATGTCAGCTTATCAAGCAGAGTGGACAGTGACGACGCGAGGCAACTGCGCGCTGTTGGGTCTGGGGGGCTGCCTACGAGCCAGACAGCCTGTTTCCGCCGTGGCCTGGAATTCGCGCCCCGCCTCTGACCTGCTTCTTTTTTTTTTTTTTTTTTTTAACTGCAGGGGAGGGCAGGCGCCCCCAACAGGTGGCGGCAACAGGTGTCCCGCCGCAGAAGCAGACACAACTTGTTGAAACCGGATGTTTCACCCCGCTTACTCGTCTGGTGTTCGCCAGATCGACATTGTCAGAACCGAGAAACATAGATTGACAATCAAATACAGGCTTTCTCGGACTAATATTTCACTGTAAGAAATTTCAGTCTACCATGTGAGAGTCACCGAAATTTACTACTGCTCGATATGAGGGACGCAGACAAACACAGAAATTAAAGGGGGAAGAATGGGTTATCGGATGTCATTGTTAGCTTCGGAAAGAAACGATAACTATTACAAAAAAATTTCAGAGGGGATATTCAGCTGTGGCATTTGCCTCAGGACTAGGACAACCTCATAGACCAATCCCGACCCGTAGCTTGGACAATAGAGCTTTAGCCAAAAATTTTACTGTGCAATAGGCTTGCCTTGTATATCTGCATGTTCAACAGCAACATCAACAAGTTGTTGGGCACGTAACGGAATGTAACCCAGTGCCCGCTGACCAGCTTGAAACACTAGAGGTATATGCTTTTTATTTTAGTGATAGAACCATCACCAACGCACTTAGTTGTAAACGTACAACAGGACCCTTGGAGACTAGATGTACAAACAATAACAATTCCGTCGTTTATTTGAAGACGAGCTTTCACGCCTCGAAATGCATCGTGCATTTCAATAAAAAGCTTGATTTTGTGACTGTAGGCCTTTTCGGTCTGTATTTTACCAGTATAACTCTCAGCTACAATATAGACCAAAAACGCTAAACACTAGATTTTTCCAGAACTTTCTGTAAGAAGACAACGATCATTCCTTCGAAGACTTACATTTACCGTCTCCCAAACTGATTAATGTTATTACATTTATCAGCTATAAAAAAAACTGCTCGTAAGCCGAACTCTCACACAACGTAAAAACGCGCTGGTGACGTCACAGCGTGGAATTCCACCCCACGTACCACAGCACTGCGAAAAGTGAAATAAAGGATGAGTCCTGTCAGATTTTTGTGTCGTGGAGGGGAATGTGGCCAATAAGATGCGACATCGCTTTACGTCTCAAGCATAAGGGCCGCCATATTGTATGGCGCTAAACATACATTTGTTGGGTTTTCTTTGTCATAGAGTAAGTGGTACGAATATAAGCCGTTTCAAACCATCAGCAAACTGGGCGTCTCTCGAAAGCACATCGTTTTAGCTAAGATTTGTTATAATAAAATGACAGGAATCTACATTTCTGTTTGTAAAGGCTTCATCTAGTACATTTTTTTTAAGTGTTTTAACTTACGCGCTACGAAAGTATACCGTTTCAGTGCTACGGTTCAATGATTTCTGAAAATCGCGTCTTTTTTTGGTACAGTTTGCATATTATATATAATTCGTATATACAGTCTTTTCATGGTGTGCACCCTACACGGAGGCACAGTTGCACTGCTGAAGCTGCAGCGCAGTTGACAGCATCGAGAGGTCTGGCCTCATGTGCAGTAAGGCACCAGGATCCCGACCACCTCCTTCCTCATTTTTTCACCTTTTGTTCCCTAAAAGATTCTGGGTCTTTCCTTTTCAAATATCACCTCAAAAGTAGATGTTATTTACTGTAAATAATGTATTTGGTGCAATTTTGTTATGAACGCCAACGACTTAAATGTTTCCCCATTGGCCACAAATCTGAACATGACCGCCTGTCTATGAAAATAAACTTAAATTACAGAATGGAAGTTTTTACTATTATGAAACTGTATATACACTTATCTCTGGGTTCCCGGAGTGGCTCACATTTGTACACTATGTTATCAAAACTATCCGCATCTACATCCATATCCATACTCCGCAAGCCACCTGACGGTGTGAGGCGGAGGGTACCTTGAGTACCTCTATCAGTTCTCCCTTCTATTCCAGTCTCGTATTGTTCGTAGAAAAAAGGATTGTCGGTATGCCTCTGTTTGGGCTCTAATCTCTCTGATTTTATCATCATGGTCTCTTCGCGAGACATACGTAGGAGGGAGTAATATACTGCTTGACTCCTCGGTGAAGGTATGTTCTCGAAACTTCAACAAAAGCCCGTACCGAGCTACTGAGCGTCTCTCCTGCACAGTCTTCCACTGGAGACTATCTATCATCTCCGTAATGCTTTCGCGATTACTAAATGATCCTGTAACGAAGCGCGCTGCTCTCCGTTGGATCTTCTCGATCTCTTCTATCAACCCTATCTGGTACGCATCCCACACTGCTGAGCAGTATTCAAGCAGTGGGCGAACAAACGTACTGTAACCTACTTCCTTTGTTTTCGGATTGCATTTCCTTAGGATTCTTCCAATGAATCTCAGTCTGCCATCTGCTTTACCGACGATCAACTTTATATGACCATTCCATTTTAAATCGCTCCTAATGCCTACTCCCAGATAATTTATGGAATTAACTGCTTCGAGTTGCTGACCTGCTATTTTGTAGCTAAATGATAAATGATCTTTCTTTCTATGTATTCGCAGCACATTACACTTGTCTACGTTGCCATCCCCTGCACCATGCATCAAGTCGCTGCAGATCCTCCTGCATTTCAGTACAATTTTCCATTGTTACAACCTCTCGATATACCACAGCATCATCTGCAAAAAGCCTCAGTGAAATTCCGATGTCATCCACAAGGTCATTTATGTATATTGTGAATAGCAACGGTCCTACGACACTCCCCTGCGGCACACCTGAAATCACTCTTACTTCGGAAGACTTCTCTCCATTGAGAATGACATGCTGCGTTCTGTTATCTAGGAACCAATCCAATCACAAAATTGGTCTGATAGTCAATATGCTCTTACTTTGTTCATTAAACGACTGTGGGGAACTGTATCGAACGCCTTGCGGAAGTGAAGAAACACGGCATCTACCTGTGAACCCGTGTCTATGGCCCTCTGAGTCTCGTGGACGAATAGCGCGAGCTGGGTTTCACACGACCGTCTTTTTCGAAACACATGCTGATTCCAACAGAGTAGATTTCTAGTTTCCAGAAAAGTCATTATACTCGAACATAATTCGTGTTCCAAAATTCTACAACTGCTCGACGTTAGAGATATAGGTCTATAGTTCTGCACATCTGTTCGACGTCCGTTCTTGAAAACGGGGATGACCTGTGCCCTTTTCCAATCCTTTGGAACGCTACGCTCTTCTAGAGACCTACGGTACACCGCTGCAAGAAGGGGGGCAAGTTCCTTTGCGTACTCTGTGTAAGATCAAAATGGTATCCCATCAGGTCCAGAGGCCTTTCCTCTTTTGAGCGATTTTAATTGTTTCTCTATCCCTCTGTCGTCTATTTCGATATCTACCATTTTGTCATCTGTGCGACAATCTAGAGAAGGAACTACAGTGCAGTCTTCCTCTGTGAAACAGCTTTGGAAAAAGACATTTAGTATTTCGGCCTTTAATCTGTCATCCTCTGTTTCAGTACCATTTTGGTCACAGAGTGTCTGGACATTTTGTTTTGATCCACCTGCCGCTTTGACATAAGACCAAAATTTCTTAGGATTTTCTGCCAAGTCAGTACATAGAACTATACTTTCGAATTCATTGAAAGCCTCTCGCATAGCCCTCCTCACACTACATTTCGCTTCGCGTAATTTTTGTTTGTCTGCAAGGCTTTGGCTATGTTTATGTTTGCTGTGAAGTTCCCTTTGCTTCCGCAGCAGTTTTCTAACTCGGTTGTTGTACCACGGTGGCTCTTTTCCATCTCTTACGATCTTGCTTGGCACATACTCATCTAACGCAAATTGTACGATGGTTTTGAACTTTGTCCACTGATCCTCAACACTATCTGTACTTGAGAGAAAACTTTTGTGTTGAGCCGTCGAGTACTCTGTAATCTGGTTTTTGTCACTTTTGCTAAACAGAAAAATCTTCCTACCTTTTTTAATATTTCTATTTACGGCTGAAATCATCGGTGCAGTAACCGCTTTATGATCGCTGATTCCCTGTTGTGCGTTAACTGTTTCAAATAGTTCGGGTCTGTTTGTCACCAGAAGGTCTAATATGTTATCGCCACGAGCAGGTTCTCTGTTTAACTGTTCAAGGTAGCTTTCAGATAAAGGACTTAAAAAATTTCACTGGATTTTTTGTCCCTGCCACCCGTTATGAACGTTTGAGTCTCCCAGTCTATATCCGGCAAATTAAAATCTCCACCCAGAACTGTAACATGGTGGGGAAATCTACTCTAAATATTTTCAAAATTATCCTTCATTTGCTCAGTCACAACAGCTGCTGATCCAGGGGGCCTATACAGACATCCAATTACCATGTCTGAGCCTGCTTTAACCATGACCTTCACCCAAATTATTTCACATTTCGGATCTCCGTCAATTTCCTTCGATACTATAGCACTTCTTATCACTATAAACACGCCTCCCCCTTCACTGTCCAGCCTGTCTCTGCGATATACATTCCAATCTGAGTTTAGGATTTCATTACTGTTTACATCTGGTTTCAGCCAACTTTCTGTCCCTAGTACTACGTGGGCATTGTGACCATTTATCAATGAGAGCAGTTCTGGTACCTTTCTATAGACGCTCCTGCAGTTTACTATTAGCACATTAATATTGTTATTCCCTGTTGCATTTTGCCTACTCCTACCTTGCCGCTTCTAAGGAGGCGTCTTGTCGGGCCTAGAGAGGGAATTCTCTAGCCTAAAAAACCCACATGTGCACTCCACACGTACTCCGCTTCCTGCGTGTAGTGCACGCCTTACCTATTCAGGGGGACCCTACATTTCTCCACCCGATAGCGGAGGTCGAGAAATTTGCACCCTAGATCTCCGGAGAATCGTCTGAGCCTCTAGTTTAAGCCATCCACTCGGCTCCAAACCAGAGGACCGCGATCGGTTCTGGGAACGATACTACAAACAGTTAGCTCAGATTCCACCCCGCGAGCGAGGCTTTCCGCCTTCACCAATTCCGCCAACCGCCTGTACGAACAGAGGATGACCTCTGAACCCAGACGGCAGGAGTCATTGGTGCCGACATGAGCAACAATTTGCAGTCGGGTGCACCCAGTGCTCTCTATCGCCGCCGGCAGGGCCTCCTCCACATCTCGGATGAGAGCCCCCTCCCGGAAAGCAGACAGAGTGAACACTGGCCTTCTTCTCCGACCTTTCCGCTATTTCTCTAAGGAGCTCCATCACCCGCCTAACATTGGAGCTCCAAGTAACTAATAAAACCCTCCCCCAGTGTGCCTGCTCGGACCTTGCTGAAGGACCGGCCACATGTCCACTGACAGGCTGAGCGGGCGATGCCAGACGGCCAGCCTCCACATTGACCCTCCGCCTCGTGTGCCGCGAACGCCGCTGAACCCGCCACTCCCCTTGGGGAGTGGGTGGCCCAACCGCGCCCGGTACACCTGGGGTGTACCATGGGACGCACCAGACTCCCCACTGCCGTTACACTCCGAGGCAGCAGCATCCTATCCATTCTAAGAAATCAATTTACTGTAGAGAGTTAATGAACTTTTAACTAGACTGCTAATTCACTAAAGGCGGCTGATAGTTGACTAAACTGTGGTTACTAGACACTTCTTGTAGAAAACAATGAAAATAGCACTACCTGTCTCTGGACTGTATTCAAAACTAACACTACCACTACTGGCACTATGGCTGACTAAAGGGACTCTCTGACTGTATTCAAAACAAGCACGAAATCTATGGAACACTATTACTAGCACTCGACAATTAAAGCTTCCTAAAAGCAAAAACACACGGAAGAAGAAGTGACAAGTAAGAAAAATACAGTTAATACTTAAATTAATGTAGCTCGCTACACAGCGGACGTGACGCAGACGGCAGTTACGACCCCCTAAAACATACGTTTTTCATATTAGGTGCATTGTGCTGCCACCTACTGCCAGGTACTCCATATCAGCGACCTTATTAGTCATGAGACATCGTAAGAGAGCAGAATGGTGCGTTCCGGGGAACTCACGAACTTCGAACGTGGTCAGGTGATTGGGTGTCACTTGTGTCATATGTCTGTACGCGAAAGCGAAACGACGCCTCGCTTGGTGTAAGGAACGTAAACATTGGACGATTGAACAATGGAAAAACATAGTGTGGAGTGACGAATGACGGTACACAAAGAGGCGATCCGATGGCAGGGTGTGGGTATGGCGAATGCCCGGTGAGCGTCATCTGCCAGTGTGTGTAGTGCCAACAGTAAAATTCGGTGGCGTTGATGTTATGGTGTGGTCGTGTTTTTCCTGGAGGGGTCTTGCACCCCTTTTTGTTTTGCGTGGCACTATCACAGCACAGGCCTACATTGATGTTTTAAGCACATTCTTGCTTCCCACTGTTTAAGAGCAGTTTGGGGATGGAGATTGCATCTTTCAACACGATCGAGCACATGTTCATTATCCAGGGCGTGTGGCGGAATGGTTACACGACAGTGGCGTCCCTGTAATGGACTGGCCTGCACAGAGTCCTGATCTGAAACCTATGTAACACCTTTGGGATGTTTTGGAACTCCGACTTCGTGCCAGGCCTCACCGACCGACATGAATATCTCTCCTGAGTGCAGTACTCCGTGAAGAATGGGCTGTCATTCCCCAATAAATCTTGGAGCACATGATTGAACGTATAGTGCGAGGGTGGAAGCTGTCATTAAGGCTGAGGGTGGACCAACAACGTACTGAATTCCACCATTACCGATGGAGGGTGCCACGAACTTATGAGTCATTTTCAGCCAGGTGTCCGGATACTTTTGATCCCACGGTGTATCTTGTTGATAAATATATTTTTCTGTTTTGGTGAGAAGCTACGAAAAAATGAGATTAGGAAACGAATCTCGATGCTGGAATCTAAGTGATGAAGGACGAGTACGTTATTTGAGTGTGTTGGTAATCAATGGAATGTCGAGAACATGGATATTATTCATGTCAGACTCACGTTACTCACAATATCCTAACTACATTCATTTTAAAATCCAAAATGAGATGAAAATTCAAATGAGTTAACGAATAATTTCTGCTAGTGTGTATCTCATTTCGTTATGCAGTTTTCCTCTACCAGCAGTTCACTGTTCAAGCCATCACCGAGTCCAGAATCCTCTTCGGCATTATCTGCGTTCTTCTCCAGAGTTGAGGCAGATATTTCACGCGTGCCTATTTTCGTAAAGAACTTTTGTGGTCTGCGAGCCAAATGAAGCCGACGGCGGCCGCTGGAGAGTGCTGAGGGTACGGGTGACGATGAGCAGCTCGGCCCTGCCGTGGGGGTCGGACGCCCCGTCCAAGCTGAAATCCACCTGATCGGCAGCTGCCTCGCCACGTGTCTGGACGGCTTTAGGTTACCTCGACCACTGTGCAGTCGGGAAAGGCATCCGGCCACGAGATTTAAAATAAATTAGACCGAGATAAGGGGAAGGGGAACGAACAGTTTATTAATTATGAAGTAACGAAACTTGATTGCATCGTTCGCACCACCCGCAGGAATGTGACCCGAGTACATTGCATCACTTTTGTTTCCACAAAATTTTCACTTTTGGGCGACGGTTAATGTTTCGTTTATCTTTGGAAAAAACAGATTTTAAACGATGTCTTCCCGTAACTACTATAAAAGTAAGAAAACAATATGTGAATACCACCATGTGTTTTCCTGGGCTTACGTTACTGTGCTGAGACGAAGGGATTGCGGCGCGGCACATTTCTTCCTACCGCCCTGCCAATGTCCAGCAATGTTCATTTGTCTAGCTAAAAGCTGTAGTACAAAATACTAGACCACTACTGTCTATTGCAGGTCGCAACATACATAGAATTGTTCGGTAAACGGGATGTGGCTAGTACCGAAATACAAGTTTTAACTTGGCAATGTAAATTTTCAGGTGTATTTTTACGATAAAGATCACAGTTAATACTGCCAAGTCCGTACTAAGTGGCAACACAATGTAAAGTTCACACGCACATCACAATCACACACGTAGCCAGTTTATGGTATTTACACCCGTTACCGAAGTTAATAGAGTTCACCGGATCGTTTAGTTATGAAAATGCTCGCTCAAATGTTGTCCACTCTGCTCTACACGTAACACATGTTCCAGTCTTAGATCGCACAACACGCCACGCGCTTTTAACTAACAGTCAAAAGCAATAATTTTGATACTCCGTCCGAAATTCCACACGACTTCCACTATACCGTTCACTTAAATACACTTTGTACTACTTCGAGAACTCGTAATTAGCATTTTTTCGCGATTTTACAGTACTTTCGTCGGAGCTGCTTTCAATGACATGTTACTAGTTCGAACCCTCAGCCCGGACCGACCTAGATCACATCAAAGGCCTTGTTCTCAGCATAGATTCGCGCGAGCCTGCATTTTTCTGATTGGCTGATATCACAAACAGCGAATCAAGTTGCAGTATTATCCCGCGCTAACCCGCGATTTACTTCAATGACCAATCATAGTAAAACATTTCTTTCTAGCGCAATTGCTAAATAAATAAATAAATTTAGAAAAGTATCAAATATAAAATTACTCCTTCCGAAATTACCGATTAATCTGTGTTCTACTCACCATTTATTAGTACCATAAACTGACTGCACATTTAATTATAGTAAATCCCGTGTATAGTTTGACTGGTACTTCGTGAATAAACAAAACAATTTTCATTTACTTCTGTTCTTCTTCACTCATACAACACTCACACTGCTAATTACTACACATATAAAACAATTATAATTATGCAAATACATTAAATATTAGTCAAACATAACTTTACAACATTGTTTTGACTACTACTGCTAGCAGTGTCCGTCAACTGCTGACCTCTGCCGCCTACTAGTACAACTACGTGCAGCTCCGTAACTCAGGTCCATGTCAGCTGGTGACATCTGTCGATGACTCATACCTATAACGATATCGTCCCAACAAGTGACAGGAGCGATGCGAAGGCGCTACGCCTGAGGATGTGTGACAGAAAATGATGGGGGTACTCGGGTGCAGCTCGTCTACACACAGCGTCAGGTGAGAGCGCACGCTGGTTGCCAGGCGTTCCCCTGTGGGCTGTGTGGAGGCAGTAAGCAGGTGACCCGCGCGCTGCAGCTTCGGCCAGAGCTGGGCGCAGTCACACCACTACTTGCTGTCATCTACTGCCAAGCACTGTACTCGGAAACAAGAGTAGGGTAGGGTAGGGTAGGGTAGGGTAGGGTAGGGTAGGGTACTTAGAGGCCTCCAAGTTGTAGTTCGCGTGACTTACGAGTACACTGGAACTATCAGCGGAGTGCCGATCACGGAACCTGACATTTAAGTGTCACACACGAACGTCGATGTGTTGTATACTGAGGTCCTTTCCGCTACAGCCGTCAAACAATGGCGGGTCCTCGTTCTGACTGAGCATCTCGGATTCGTCTTCTGTTGTTGTGGTCTTCAGTCCTGAGACTGGTTTGATGCAGCTCTCTATGCTACTCTATCCTGTGCAAGCTTCTTCATCTCCCAGTACATACTGCAACCTACATCCTTCTGAATCTCCTTAGTGTATGCATCTCTTGGTCTCCCTCTACCATTTTTACCCTCCACACTGCACTCCAGTACTAAATTGGTGATCCCTTGATGCCTCAGAACATGTCCTACCAACCGATCCCTTCTTCTCGTCAAGTTGTGCCACAGACTCCTCTTCTCCCCAATTCTATTCAATACCTCCTCATTAGTTATGTGATCTACCCATCTAATCTTCAGCATTCTTCTGTAGCATCAAATTTCGAAAGCTTCAATTCTCTTCTTGTCCAAACTATTTATCGTCCACGTTTCACTTGCATACATGGCTACACTCCATACAAATACTTTCAGAAATGACTTCCTGACACTTAAATCTATACTCGATGTTAACAAATTTCTTTTCTTCAGAAACGCTTTCCTTGCCATTGCCAGTCTACATTTTATATCCTCTCTACTTCGACCATCATCAGTTATTTTGCTCCCGAAGTAGCAAAACTCCTTTACTACTTTAAGTGTCTCATTTCCTAATGTAATTCCCTCAGCATCACCCGACTTAATTCGACTACATTCCATCATCCTCGTTTTGCTTTTGTTGATGTTCATCTTATACCCTCCTTTCAAGACAGTGTCCATTCCGTTCAACTTTGCTGTCTCTGACAGAATTACAATGTCATCGGCGAACCTCAAAGTTTTTACTTCTTCTCCCTGGATTTTAATACCTACTCCAAATTTTTCTTTTGTTTCCTTTACTGCTTCCTCAATATACAGATTGAGTAACATCGGGGAGAGGCTACAACCCTGTCTCACTCCGTTCCCAACCACTGCTTCCCTTTCATGCCCCTCGACTCTTATAACTGCCATCTGATTTCTGTACAAATTATAAATAGATTATAAATAGATTCGTCTTCTAGCGAATCAAATTATTGGATAGCAGATATCGCAGTTGGTGCATAGCGCCCTATTTTCCCCTCGCTACAAAGACTAGCACTACGAAAGGAGTTC
The DNA here is from genome assembly GCF_023898315.1 of Schistocerca nitens. NCBI lineage: Eukaryota > Metazoa > Arthropoda > Insecta > Orthoptera > Acrididae > Schistocerca > Schistocerca nitens. The sequence continues at coordinate 4,077,187 of NC_064622.1, forward strand.
CTGTCCGACATCAATATCTCGGGTTAAATTCAGTTTCTCCCGTACCTGATAGCTCCGGGTCCAGTTGCCAACTTGTCACGTGTCTTCGACTAGCACCTTTACCGTACAAATGTCTACGTCTCTGCCTCGAGCCAACAAGCAACCCTGGGACGGGTCTCTCGAACGTGCATTGACACCGACCTACCGGAAGGTGCACGTAGCTTCACTGCCAAGCAAGGCGTATATTTGACGCATTGTGTTACAGCTGTACCGATGTTGCAATCCTCGAAGTCCTAGCACGTTCAACATGTACTATCAAGAGTTCTTAGTGAGTCGTGAAAGACTGGAGCAGCAGTGAACCCTAGAGTAACACGCACTCCTATACAGGGTGTTACAAAAAGGTACGGCCAAACTTTCAGGAAACATTCCTCACACACAAAGAAAGAAAATATGTTATGTGAACATGTGTCTGGAACACTTACTTTCCATGTTAGAGCTAATTTTATTACTTCTCTTCAAATCACATTAATCATGGAATGGAAACACACAGCAACAGAACGTACCAGCGTGACTTCAAACACTTTGTTACAGGAAATGTTCAAAATGTCCTCAGTTAGCGAGGATACATGCATCCACCCTCCGTCGCACGGAATCCCTGATGCGCTGATGCAGCCCTGGAGAATGGCGTATTGTATCGCAGACTTCCTCAATACGAGCACGAAGGGTCTCTACATTTGGTACCGGGGTTGCGTAGACAAGAGCTTTCAAATGCCCCCATAAATGAAAGTCAAGAGGGTTGAGGTCAGGAGAGCGTGGAGGCCACGGAATTGGTCCGCCTCTACCAATCCATCGGTCACCGAATCTGTTATCGAGAAGCCTACGAACACTTCGACTGAAATGTGCGGGAGCTCCATCGTGCATGAACCAGATGTTGTGTCGTACTTGTAAAGGCACATGTTCTAGCAGCACAGGTAGAGTATCCCGTATGAAATCATGATAACGTGCTCCATTGAGCGTAGGTGGAAGAACATGGGGCCCAATCGAGACACCACCAACAATGCCTGGCCAAACGTTCACAGAAAATCTGTGTTGATGACGTGATTGCACAATTGCGTGCGGATTCTCGTCAGCCCACACATGTTGATTGTGAAAGTTTACAATTTAATCACGTTCGAATGAAGCCGCATCCGTAAAGAGAACATTTGCACTGAAATGAGGATTGACACATTGTTGAATGAACCATTCGCAGAAGTCGCATGTCAACACAAGCACCGAAGTCAACATTACCTTCCTTCAACTGGGCCAACCGGCGGTGAATCGAGGAAGTACAGTACATACTGACGAAACTAAAATGAGCTCTAATACGGAAAGTAAGCGTTTCCGGACACATGTCGACATAACATCTTTTCTTTATTTCTGTGTGAGGAACGTTTCCTGAAAGTTTGGCCGTACCTTTTTGTAACACCCTGTATAGCGCGTGTTAACGTCTAGACATGAGTCGCATTTTTCCAGAATCCTTCGAACAATTACATTAACGTTTCGTACTACTGATTCTGCATGTCTCATTCTGTGCTCCTTCGCAGATTTATCTCGAAATATTCTACACTGATCAGCCAGAGCATTATGACCACCGACCTGCTGTCGTTATAAATCCGTGGAAGCGACAGCAGCCTCACCTGGCGACGGATGATTGTCTGTCTGACACACGCACGACGCGTGTAGGGTCGGTGAGCGTGCTGTCCGTGTGTGGAATGCGGAAGGCGCGCGCTATCTGTCTGAGTTTGACCGACTACAGATTGCGATGGCTCCGAACGAGCATTTCGAGAACTGCACGAGTTGTCGGGTGTTAGAGGAATGCTGTGGAGAGTGTGTTCAACACGCGACGCAACCACGGTGAAACCACGTCGAGACGTCGTGGGCTAGGGCGGCCAACCCTCATTACAGGTGTCAGGCGTCGTCGGCTGGTCACACAGCTTAAAATAGAACAGGCGGCGAATTGCGGGAACTAACGTCAGACTGTAATGCTGGAAAGGGTAGAAACGTGTCAGAACACACAGCGCACGGAACACTCCTCACGATGGGCCTCTCCAGCCGACTAACCGTGCATGTGCCAATATTAACAAGACATCGCCAACTACGACTGAAATGGGCACTTGAGCATCGGCACTGGATGTTCGAGTAGTGGCAGAGCGTTGTATGGTCTGACGAATCCCGATACCTTCAACATCAGGCCGACGGGACGGCGCGGATCCGTCGTCTTCCAGTGGAACCGCTCCTTGACACCTGTACTGCGGGACGGAGACAATCTGGCGGCGGCTCCTTTATGCTCTGGAGAACATTCACGTGGGCATGCATTGGTCCAGTGCAGCTCGTGCAAGGCGCCATGACGGCCAAGGCGTATCGTACACTGGTTGCAGACCACCTACACCACTCCATGACGATCATGTTTCGCGGCGGCAGTGGCATTTTTCAACAAGATAACGCCTCATGTCACACGGCTAATAGCGTCATCGAGTGGTTCGAGCAACACAGTGGCGAGTTCCAATTGACGTGCTGGCCCCCCAACTCACCAGATTTGAACCCAATCGCACACATCTGGGATATGATTAAACGTGGCATCAGGGCTATACCTCCTCTCCCCGAAATTTACGGGAATTAAATGACTTGTGTGTGCAGATGAGGTGCCATCTAGCTAGCAACCGGTAACGCGCTGCAGCTCTTATTCGTCCCACAGGTGGACACAGCGGCTATGTCCACCTCAACAGCTCAGTGGTCAGTGAGGCGGAATGCTGAGCAAAAGGGCCCGGGTTCGATTCCCGGCTAGGTCGGAGATTTTCTCCGCTCAGGGACTGGGTGTTGTGTCTTCTTCATCATCATGGTATCATCCCCATCGACGCGCAAGTGGCCGAAGTGGCGTCAACTACAGAGGCCGGCACCTACCCGGCGGGAGGTCATCGCCACACGACATTTCATTTCATACCGGCTACTAGCCAGGTGGTCATAATGTTCTGGCTGATCACTGTACATGGGATACCGCAGATGTTTGCGTTCTTTCGCTCTGTTACGCATACTGACTCGCATTTTTCTATATTCAAAAAAACCTGCTGCTTTAGAGCACGCTCAGTAGCAATGCTGTCAGAGTTCTTCGGGATATACTTACTATCTACCGACAACAACACTTCCCTGTATACAACAGCCAGTGGCAAATCTGACGCAAATACTCGTCTTATCTGAGCAACTATGTAAGATAAATGCTAAAAAAAATATAGTCACCTTCATGACTTGCCTCGTTTCTGTTTTCTTCAAAGGGAACTGGTTCCTCAGTACGCATTTGACAACAGATCAGTACAGCCATCTGTGAAATGGAAGTAAAACTAAACGTGGCTTCCCATTGCAGTTCATTAGTGTACGTTGTGTCTGTAATGGTAAGCTGGACAGTGCGGCCCGTGTACAGTGCTCTGTCTGTCAACTTGTCTGTAAAGGTCGTACACGCCTGGAGCAAGGGCCCATCAGAAGGGTTGTCAGCGCGGGGATGGCGGTGGTTGTTGGGATGTTTAAGGGGGACTAAACAGCTAAGGTCATCAGTCCCCCATTCCAAAAACAGGCGAGACAGAAATGCACGAAGCAGGTAAAACCCCAAGGGGAAGGAGACTCCCCCCCAGGCCCTAAAAGAACACAAATGCAGTAACGAACACTACAGACACGAAGACACCAGACAAAAGAAACAGAACAAAAGAAGAAGACCGGAGACTGGTTGACTGACCACAACAAAAAAGGGAAAGAGTCAACCAATCGACGACACACCAAAATCTGCAACCAAATATGAGAGACCTGAGGACAAGAGACACACAAAGGGAAAGGAGCAGGACCTCCCTAAATGGAGCCATAAAAAGGACTAACACGTATAAAATTTAAAATGTCATCAGCCATGGAGGCATTGTCGCTTAAAACCAAAGGCAAAGTGCCCGGGAGATTAAAAGACTGCCGGAGGGTGCGCAGTCGGGGACACTCCAATAAAATGTGGGCGACCGTCAGCCGGGACCCACACCGACACAGGGGGAGGGGGGGGGGGGGGATCCTCCTGACGCAAAAGATGGCCGTGCGTCAGGTAGGCATGGCCGATGCGGAGCCGACACAGGATGACAGAGTCCCTGCGAGAAGACCGCAGGGAGGAGCGCCACACGTCGGTCGTCTCCTTGACAGCCCGCAGTTTATTAGGGGCTGTCATGCCTCGCCACTCAGCAGACCACATCCCAAGCACCTTACGGCGCAACACCAGCTGCTGATCGCGAGCTGTGAGGCCGATCTCCAAAGCTGGGGCGTCGATCGCCCCTTTGGCCAGCCTGTCAACACGTTCGTTCCCCGGGATGCCAACATGACCTGGCGTCCAAACCAAGACCACCGAACGACCAGAACGGGCAATGGCGGAAACAGAGTCCTGAATCGAGGACACCAGAGGAGAAGAGGTATGGCAGCGGTCGATGGCCTGAAGGCTGCTCAGGGAGTCACTACAGATGACGATGGACGTACCTGAGCAGGAACGCATATGCTCAAGAGCGCGCAATATGACTACCAGCTCTGCAGTAAAAATACTGCAGCCAGCCGGCAAGGAGCGCTGTTCAACATGGTCAGCGTGAGCAAAAGCGTAGGCAGTGCGACCATCAACCAGGGAACCATCAGTGTAGACAGTCTCACAGCCCGGAAATGAGGCGAGGAGCGCAAGAAAACGGCGACGGAGGGCCATAGGGGGAACCGAGTCCTCGGGTCCCTGTGCCAAGTCCAGACGGACGGACGGCCGGGGCAAACACCAGGGAGGCGTAGGTGCACGGACCCGGAAGGGAGGCAGAAGAGGGAAGGAGCCCAGTTCCGACAGCAGGGACTGGACGCGGACAGCTATGGAAAGCCCAGACCGAGGTCGCCGGTCGGGCAGATGGAGGACCGTGACAGGGAGAAGCAGGCGACGATTGGGATGGCCCGGCGAGCAATGCACGTGGACAGCACAGTCGGCGAGCAGCCTGTGGCGGCGAATCCGCAGCGGGGGAACCCCGGCCTCCACCAGTAGACTATCGACGGGGCTGGTACGAAAGGCTCAGCGCGGGGAGCTGAACGCCGAGGTGGCGCACGCTGCAGCCGTGTCACGCAGTCGTCAGCGTGAGACAAAATACTGCATACCCACTCACAGGTGTCGCCGATAAATGATACATACCAATTACAGCTCGCATATACACCGACGAGAATGAACAAAACTACGCGTTGCGTTTACTGAGGCAACTACGCTGTCTCATAAAAGAGTGAAGCAGCCAGAAGACATGGTTCTTCGATGTCTGAGTAACTTCGTAAACGCAAATGATTACAGTAGCGATTCTCTGTGACACGTAGAACAGCCACCACAGTGCACTAGTGGCGGCCGGTGTGGCCGAGCGGTTCTAGGCGCTACAGTCTGGAACCACGTGATCGCTACTGTTGCAGGTTCGAATCCTGCCTCGGGCATGGATGTGTGAGATGTCCTTTGCTTAGTTAGGTTTAAGTAGTTAAGTTGTAGGGGACTGATGACCTCAGATGTTAAGTCCCGTAGTGCTCAGAGCCATTTGAACCATTTGAAGTGCATTAGTGTTCGAAAAGGTAGAGAGCTGGTTGGGGAGTGGAAAGCGACTGAGACAACAAAATTAAGTACACCAGAACTGTAATTTATTAACAAAAGTATGAGACCTTTTACACATTTGGCTCGGTATCGTCAAACGTTCTAGTGCGGTTGAAACGATGACACTGGTAGTAGCACATCGGGTTCGGAACGTACTGCCGGACTGTGATAATTTCATAGCCTGCTTTGATCTTGGACAGAAGCACCACTCTATCAAAGGTGGCGAAAAAGGGTGCAGGTGGGCACCAAGGAGTAAACTAACTTTTTCATTACACAATGACCGGGAATGACACCCTGATCAGACGGGTAAGATTGGATTTAGGCCTCACTTAGACCGTCGAGCAGCCTGGTGTTAACTACACCAAGGGAACAATTCGAAGTTCTATGGGCCTCGACACGAAAATGGTAGCCGTGGAAAACTGAGGCAGCAAGCAGTTGGCTCAAATGCGTCTGAGCACTATGGGACTTAACATCGGAGGTCATCAGTCCCCTAGAACTGAGGACTACTTAAACCTGACTAACCTAAGGACATCACACACATCCATGCCCGAGGCAGGATTCGAACCTGCAACCGTAGCGGTCGAGCGGTTCCAAACTGAAGCGCCTAGAGCCGCTCGGCCACTCCGGCCGGCAGCAAGCAGTTGTTGTGCTCGAGCATCAGAAGTAGTCTCCAAAAGCGAAGTGCCATTTCGCAAACAAGAGCAGGGTTTCACAGGGCCGGCAATTGCATCTACACCTTTCTGAATAATAAACGGATTTACTGTGGCAAAGCACTGACCGTCTTCATTACGTGAGACCACGAGGAACCGTGGTGCGGCGGGAAGGGTCTTTGAATCATTAGCCTCATTACGTTTACGTTTTGTATACGTGATTGGGAAGATGACTGACTCATTGCTAGAAAATCTCCCACGATTGCCAGCGTCTCCAATGGCGTCCTCCTTCCAAATGTGGGCTCCCTTAATAAGGGGGCGCAGCCGCCTTAGGTGACTGTTCACACGTCAGGTCACACCTCCCGAACACACCTGACAGAGGCACCAATCGACAATTTGGGAAGGTTACAGCTCAGGCAATCACCCATCACCCGTCCCTGTCCCTGGCCTGTACCAGGGGGTACGTGCGAACCCTACCTGTCGACCCGGGGCTGGGAATACCCAGTCACCTGTTACGCGTCACACGCGTGGGCCGGCCTTGAGGAGCGCACAGGAAGAAAGAAGCGAAAAGAGGATCCTCGAATACGGAAGCGAAGGAACGACAGGAGAAGGAAACAAATAAAGGAAAAGAGAGCCAAAAACAAAGGTGAAAAGCTTCCTGGCAGATTAAAACTGTGTGCCGGACCGAGACTCGAACTTGGGACCTTTGCCTTTCACGACTAAGCGCTCTACCACCTGAACTTCCCGAAGCACGACTCACGCCGAGTCCTCACAGCTCTACTTCTGCCAGTATCTCGTCTCCTATCTTCCAAACTTTACAGAAGCTCTCCTCATTCTGGAAACACCCCCTAGGCTGTGGCTAAGCCATATCCTTTCTTTCAGGAGTGCTAGTTCTGCAAGGTTCGCAGGAGGGGTTCTGTGAAGTTTTTAAGGTAGGAGACGAGGTACTGGCAGAAGTAGAGCTGTGAGGACGAGGCGTGAGTCGTGCTTGCGTAGCTCAGTTGGTAGGGCACCTGCCCGCGAAAGGCGGGACACAGTTTTAATCTGTCACGAAGTTTCGCATGAGCGCATACTCCGCTGCAGAGTGACATCCTCATTCTGGAACAAAGGTGAAACTGTTGTTACGTACCGGTCGTGGTGGCCGAGCGGTTCTAGGTACTTCAGTCTAGAACCGCGCGACCGCTACGGTCGCAGGTTCGAATCCTGCCTCGGGCTCGGATGTGTGTCATGTCCTTTGGTTAGTTAGGTTTAAGTACTACGTTCTAGGGGACTGATGACCTCAGATGTTAAGTCCCATAGTGCTCAGAGCCATTTTTTTTTGTTCTTACGTCAGCGACAGACAATGCAGAACATTCCAAATACTATCCTAGACATGTTCTCCAAGGGAGGGGAAAAAGAACAGCAAGAGGATAGACATGCAGCACGGAAGGGAAAAAAGCGCTGCGAAGGTTGGGGCCCCGTGGTAGCCAAGCACGAACCCGACAGAGACTGGCGAGCCCCCTGGGGGGACATTACGAGACATTCCGCCTACGGTCCGTCAGCGTACAGTCACGTTTGCTGTCGGAGGGGTGGCCTAGTGGCGGGCGCAGGCGAATGTAACTCCGGCGCTCTGTAGCGTCGTCGGATGAGGTCTCCAGACGCAAATGTCTCTCCTCTGTTTCTCAGGACGCCCTCTACAGCCCCTCTAAGCTCGTCGCAATGTTTCTGGGTCACTGTGTATAGATAATTGTTCCCCCCCCCCCCCTCTCGCTTCATTTGCGAGTGGAACAGGAGAGGGAGTGAGTGTCAGAAGTGCAGGCTACTTTCCGCCACGCACTGTGTGGTAGCTTGTCGAGTAGGAAGGTGTACTTCTGAATGTAACGAGTGAAGTGAGAGCAGCCGCGACAGGAGTGAGCAGAGGCGGGCGGTGTGGTTGCAGGAGATGGCGGCGGGGGCGGCTGCGGCGGCGCTGCGGCTGGCGGTGTGCGCGCTGTGGGCGGCGGCGGGGGCGGACGGGCTGGCGCTGACGCTGCTGGAGGCGGTGTCGCGGCTGTACCGGCAGGGCCCGTCGGCCGCCACCGGCTACGTCGAGTGGCACGCGCCCGACCGGCCGGACGCGCTGCTGCTGCCCGAGTACGACTTCGTGGTGGTGGGCGCCGGCAGCGCGGGCTCCGTCGTCGCCGCCAGGCTCTCGGAGGTCGCCGGCTGGACGGTGAGCGCCGGCGCTACCCTGCAGCCGCGGCTTTACTCGTCAGCCTAGAGGTGTTTCCCACCCAAGTCTATCTGCGTCGGCGCGGTTCCTTCCGTCCCTTTACGACGAACCTGCACCTACCTGTGAACATTGTCTCGGCAGATCATCAGTAGGAAAGCCGAGGGAAACCTACTGTACTTCCACGTGAACCAGGCTGCAATTAAACTTACTAATCTACGTTTCGGGAGAAAGTTTTCACACGAAATGAAAGACTGGAAACTTTGTGCTTAATTAATATATTCTGAAACTTATGTGAACATGTGTCACTGCCAAGCCCGTGCTAGTCTTAACACAGTCACTCACAATCCCTCTCATTCGCGTTAGCAAGTTTATGGTGTTGCATTTCCCGAAAACGTAATAGCTACAAAAATTCGGATTGTTTTTGATTGAGAATTCTCGACAAATATGAAGTCTGTCGCTACCTAATGCAGTCACAGCTTTTAGCCACCGACCTGCTCAATACGTCACGGGGAATATATGTCTCTTCTCGTCACAAAATTCACTTAAAAATTCCGAAATTTCTACAAGCCCATCGGAATAATTATGCCGTCACTTTACTACACTTGTGATGTATGAAACACTGCTAGATCGGGCATCTTATTTCCATCGGAACTACTACACACGTCCGAACTGTTTCATGGCTAGGCTCCGACTCCTCTTTAGAATACTCCAAGTCTTCTCTACCTGCAGAGAAAGGCGCGCGAGGAATATTGCTCTACCAATGGTCAGTTTACTCAACAGCCAATAGCAAAACAACATTCTCCCGCGTCAGTCCGCGCTTTTCATCAATAACCAATCGCAAAATAGTAAACCTAACGACTGCACTTTTCACCAACGTAATTATCTAATATGCTGAAGTTTTGTTTACGCATGAAGTTATTTACTATTGTTATTTATGCCTGAATTAACTTTCCCTTTACCATAAACTTACTTGACAAATCTGATCTACAAAAATCCCCTTTGTTCATATCCATACTTCTTCGAAATGTTCCCACACTAAATCCTACTACATAACTCGTTGAACAATTATCTTCATATTAATACTAGAACGGTTTATGAAAAACATTCTATTACTTTACTGCACTCTAGTGGGACCAATCGAAACTAAATCACTGTCCCCTATCCAATACTGCCCTCCATCGGCTGATACATAAACTACGTGCGCGTCCAGCCTCGCGCCACCATCTGTCACTGTCCAGCTCTGAGACACATCTCCCACTAAACCGCCTCCAAGGCAGGATCGTTATACGGCGCTACGTCTCATATCCTCAACAATCGATCTGTCTAGCGCGATTGTATAATACGTGTACGCTAATGTAGGGCTGGCGGTTGTTCCTCTAACAACCAGTTTCCAGTTACATCGGTTCTTTTACTCTCAAGTTTAACCACACTGCTAAAACTGAAATAACGGATTTTCGGTTTTCTACTCCCCTTTTTTCCTCTAATAATGGTAGAAATCGAATAAAGACTGAAAAATTTTGACATGCTCAGTTAAAAGACACACAGAATCAAAATATTAAATTAAATAAACAAGTAAAGGAAACCTTTTCTTTTCACAGATCGCTGCTTTCCTCGAAAAGTGATGAATACCTCAATACTACAAAAAACGACTAGTATTCTCCTACTGACGCTAATTTTTTGAAACCGTGCTGAAAAATCATGCTGCAATTGCGGATCGTACTACTATTTGGATATTACATATAGTCAGTGTTGAGGAGTGAACACTGAAGTTCAAGAACTGTTCCTCGTGTTTGTCCGCTTTCAAGGGCTGCATTTCTTGTTACTAATAATTTTCTTCCTCTTTTGCTATTTCACTGAAATAGCAGACGAATCTTTAATCTTTTACTTAATTGCTACATCACTTCGTACGAACATTTCCAGACTACGGTTGGTGCCTTTCCGCAATACAACGGATGTTCGGTGCCGACGATAAATATGCCCCCCCCCCCCCCCCGGTAACCAGTGAATGACGTCACACTACCTGCGATGTCGCGCACTGTGACGTGCGAGTCTCCGCCTGTCTTTCTCGCGGGCCTCGGTCTTGCACACCGCACGTTCCCGAGTGCCTTAAGCCACAGAACACGTCAACAGGGCCTTTACTGTCTCAGCAATATTGTATCAGTTCTTATTCCATGTCTTGTGTTGCCCGCTTCTGTCGTCATTATTATTGAGATAGCACTGATGGCTTTTCGCATTTTCTACACTCCTGGAAATTGAAATAAGAACACCGTGAATTCATTGTCCCAGGAAGCGGAAACTTTATTGACACATTCCTGGGGTCAGATACATCACATGATCACACTGACAGAACCACAGGCACATAGACACAGGCAACAGAGCATGCACAATGTCGGCACTAGTACAGTGTATATCCACCTTTCGCAGCAATGCAGGCTGCTATTCTCCCATGGAGACGATCGTAGAGATGCTGGATGTAATCCTGTGGAACGGCTTGCCATGCCATTTCCACCTGGCGCCTCAGTTGGACCGGCGTTCGTGCTGGACGTGCAGACCGCGTGAGACGACGCTTCATCCAGTCCCAAACATGCTCAATGGGGGCCAGATCCGGAGATCTTGCTGGCCAGGGTAGTTGACTTACACCTTCTACAGCACGTTGGGTGGCACGGGATACATGCGGACGTGCATTGTCCTGTTGGAACAGCAAGTTCCCTTGCCGGTCTAGGAATGGTAGAACGATGGGTTCGATGACAGTTTGGATGTACCGTGCACTATTCAGTGTCCCCTCGACGATCACCAGTGGTGTACGGCCAGTGTAGGAGATCGCTCCCCACACCATGATGCCGGGTGTTGGCCCTGTGTGCCTCGGTCGTATGCAGTCCTGATTGTGGCGCTCACCTGCACGGCGCCAAACACGCATACGACCATCATTGGCACCAAGGCAGAAGCGACTCTCATCGCTGAAGACGACACGTCTCCATTCGTCCCTCCATTCACGCCTGTCGCGACACCACTGGAGGCGGGCTGCACGATGTTGGGGCGTGAGCGGAAGACGGCCTAACGGTGTGCGGGACCGTAGCCCAGCTTCATGGAGACGGTTGCGAATGGTCCTCGCCGATACCCCAGGAGCAACAGTGTCCCTAATTTGCTGGGAAGTGGCGGTGCGGTCCCCTACGGCACTGCGTAGGATCCTACGGTCTTGGCGTGCATCCGTGCGTCGCTGCGGTCCGGTCCCAGGTCGACGGGCACGTGCACCTTCCGCCGACCACTGGCGACAACATCGATGTACTGTGGAGACCTCACGCCCCACGTGTTGAGCAATTCGGCGGTACGTCCACCCGGCCTCCCGCACGCCCACTATACGCCCTCGCTCAAAGTCCGTCAACTGCACATACGGTTCACGTCCACGCTGTCGCGGCATGCTACCAGTGTTAAAGACTGCGATGGAGCTCCGTATGCCACGGCAAACTGGCTGACACTGACGGCGGCGGTGCACAAATGCTGCGCAGCTAGCGCCATTCGACGGCCAACACCGCGGTTCCTGGTGCGTCCGCTGTGCCGTGCGTGTGATCATTGCTTGTACAGCCCTCTCGCAGTGTCAGGAGCAAGTATGGTGGGTCTGACACACCGGTGTCAATGTGTTCTTTTTTCCATTTCCAGGAGTGTATAATAACACAACATTTCAAACCAATGCAGATTTTACAAATAAAAATTATTCTTTTTTTAATAAAAAGGTTGATTTACAAACCAAAAAATTTACCATTAGTACTATTGCCAAATGATAGCTTTCTTACTCGGTGTAAGTAGGCTGTTTAGGTTTTTAAATTGGTATGTGAACAGCGCATAGCGTTGCGCAGTTGGAGGTGAGCCGCCAGCAGTGGTGGATGTGGGGAGAGAGATGGCGGAGTTTTGAGAGCGGATGATCTGGACGTGTGTCCATTAGAGAGAGTAAATTTGTAAGACTGGATGTCATAAACTGAGATTATATATAATGACTTTTGAATATTATTAAGGTAAATTCATTGTTTGTTCTTTATCAAAATCTTTCATTTGCTAACTATGCCTATCACGAGTAACTAAGATTTTTGTGAGTTAAGAGATTCGTGAAAGGTATAGGTTAATGTTAGTCAGGGCCATTCTTTTGTAGGGATTTTTCAAAGTCAGATTGCCTTGCGCTAAAGATATTGTGTGTCAGTTCAGTGTTGGTCAGAATGAGTAAACAGAGTAATGTCTGAGTATGTTCAGTTTTGCTCTAAGGGGACGTTTCATCGGTTACTAATAAAAACAAAAACTCACCTGTTACAATCGACACAAAACAACTACCGAAATATACGGTTTATTCAGAACTAAAATACCGTTATCGGTATCAAACGGTCGGTTTTTTCCGTCCCTACTTTAAGTGCTCAAAATTCTCCTGTTGCATAGCGCTTATGCTTGCAGACTCCTTAATTAACTATGCAGAAGCACTACTTGTGCAGGGTGAGTCACTAACTACTGCCACCAAGAATAACCCCTAAGTATGATACTAGCTGATAAGATTGTGAGAGAAATGTTGCATGGGACAAGATAATATGACGCTGGTTTTTTGTTGCTAGGTGGGGTCGCCTCAGGGATATGGAGGTCAAATTTGCTTTTTTAAGTGGGACGCTATAGTTTGGTACTTATTTCCTGATAGCGGCAGCCGTGAAATAATTGTCAAGTCCTGTAACAAGATCTAAGATTTCCAGAATGAGATTTTCACTCTGTAGCGGAGTGTGCGCTGATATGAAACTTCCTGGCAGATTAAAACTGTGTGCCGGACCGAGACTCGAACTCGGGACCTTTGCCTTTCGCGGGCAAGTGCTCTACCAACTGAGCTACCCAAGTACGACTCACGCCCCGTCCTCACAGCTTTACTTCTGCCAGTATCTCGTCTCCTACCTTCCAAACTTTACAGAAGCTCTCCTGCGAACCCTGCAGAACTAGCGCTCCTCAAAGAAAGGATATTGCGGAGACATGGCTTAGCCACAGCTTGGGGGATGTTTCCAGACCGAAGCTGTTTTAGCTTCCCTGCTGAAATAAAATCAAAAGAGATAGCAGCGCATTGTGAATGACTTCAAGACAAACTGTAAATATGCTATTAAGTGTTTCAGCGCGTCCCCGTGAAATATGACGATAAAAACTCGCGATAAGCCGACCGAGCCGCCCTCCCTCCCAGGTGCAGTGATACTGTGCTCGACTAGTAGTGTTGCCGCCGGTCTCTACTGGACCCCAGCGTGTGCCTGTGTGCCCGCGGCAGGTGCTGCTGCTGGAGGCCGGCATGGACGAGTCGGTGCTGACGGACATCCCCATCTTCGTGGGCTACTTCCAGCTGACCAACTACAACTGGGGCTACCGCGTCCAGCCGCAGCAGGGCGCCTGCCTGGCGATGCGCGACCGCCGCTGCGAGTGGCCGCGCGGCAAGGCGCTGGGGGGCAGCTCCGTCATCAACTACATGATCTACACCAGGGGCCACCCCGGGGACTACGACTCGTGGCGCGACATGGGCAACCCCGGCTGGGGCTACCGCGACGTGCTGCCCTACTTCAAGAAGTCCGAGAACGCGCGCCGGCTGCGCACCAAGGTGGGACCACCTACACTGCCCTTCCAAACAGTTCTCACACTTTTTACCTGAGGAAAAATGCTCCTAACGGAGCACCAAAACGTGCGACTGTGTTCGTGTTTGTTTAAAAGAGAAGTGCTGTACGAGCTGCCGAATTCTATCTCCCGCAGCAACTATAAAAATATCCCAAAAATTTTGGCTTACCAACATATCCGCGCTTTTTTTAACATGCAACTCACCTCAAACTCCCCCACGTTCGCGTAACTGTAACTAACTCACTCACACCCACTAGTCCATCGCTGTAAATCGCTCATACCCGTCCACCTAGCTGTCCTTTCTCACTCACTCACTCACTCAGCCCAACTCATTGCCATTATCCCCATGTGTGTCTTTGTCATAGTCCCGTGTGTAACACCCACGGTCCCCTCCCTTCCGTCCTACTACTACAGCCTCCTCTCGCTGCCACTGCCTGCCTCCTGTTTCCTCTTACTGCTACTGTCTCACACCTTCCTTCGTACTGCTGTTGTCTCTTCTCACTGTCACTATCTCTCTCTTCCTCGTTGTCACTGTCATCTATTCAATCTTTCATTATCACTGGCTCTCACCCACTTCCGCTTTCTCCTCCTCGTAATTTCTCTCCCACTGGCACTATTCCTCCTCTCTTTTCCTAGCACTGTTCTGTCACTGCCATCTGTGTTCCACTGCCACTCTGTCCCTCTTTTTCTGCCATACTGCCATTGTCTTCTTCACTCTTTCTGTAACACAGCTACTACCTAATATCTTCCAGTATTTATTACTTTTCCATCCATTTGCCAGTGCCTCTGTGTTCTCCCCTCTCAGCACAATAAGGAGCGAATACGTTTGCTGCCAAAATTTGTGGGAGAAATTTTAAAAAGAGCTGAGGAAGGTAGAATAAGATAGCCAGTGCCCCACTTTACAGTCAGAATGTTTTAAATAATCAGGAACATATCTGCCTTTTTTTTGTGGTCGAATAGGAGAATTTTTCCGCTCGTTCCCTTCTTTTCCCTGCTGCAGTTCGGCATGTAAGTTTATGAAAAGAAACGTATTTGTAGATAGTTTACTTGTGTGAAACTGAAACAACACAAAACTAATGTAGCACAACAGACCAGATTTTACGTGCAAAAAAATTTACATGAGGTTCAGCACCCCAACATGGGGTTCTCATATGATAACAGAAACAGTTAACTGCATGTTTCTCCGTGCTGTAAAGCTTTGTTAACTATGTTTAAGCTTCACACAGTATTTTACGTAGGTATTTTACGTTTACAAGTACCGTAAATTTAGACCTCTGCCTCTCGGAAACCGATTAAGTTATGAGGAAAATTTTCAAGGATGTTAGAGATGAGGATCGTAGGTATGTATCGGCAATAATTTCAGCCTCTTTCTGTGCATAGCCATCTCGGAATCGTGGGCTCCGTTTTGGTCCGCTGGTGACGGCGGAAAATGTAGTAGAAGAACCTTTTTGTGAGGTTTTCCCAGGAACGGCCCGTGAACTAATGGTGCCCCCTAAGACGCAGCAAGCCCACCGTATACCACATCAAATGTTAAAAAGAATCCAGCGATTTGCTCCATTTGCCTAAGCAAGACAAAGTGTACGATAACGACAGTAAGACGATCTTTCTGTTTTCGTACACAAATGGTCTCTAGTCCAAGGGCTATCCTGAACACTTGATCGTAGCTTTTCATCTCCAACAGAAGGCGAGGTATGAGCACCGGAAACTTTCTTTTATGCGCGGCGTTTCGGAACGTATGTCGCTTGCATACCGATTCCTGTCGTATAAGTGACGTCGTCACCGGAGTAATTACGTTAGAGCCTGAACTAATAACCGTAAACAAAAGATGCGCATTCGACCAGGCAAGCGTGAGCAGACAGTGTTAAGTAGGGGACGACGTCGCCGTGCCACGGACCGCGATGCGGCAGCGCAGTGAACACTTGTCGGTGCGCGCGCAGGACGCGGGCTTCCACGGCGAGGACGGCCCGCTGGACGTGGAGACGCCGACGTTCCGCACGCCGCTGGTGGAGGCCTTCCTGGACGCGGCTGCCGAGGCGGGCTACCCGTCGCGGCGCGACTACAACGGCGCGCGCCACGACGTCTTCGGCTACGTGCAGTCCAACACGCGGCGCGGCTCGCGCTGCTCCGCCAACAAGGCGTTCGTGCGGCCGGCCGCGCAGCGCCCCAACCTGCACGTCGCGCTGCACGCGCACGTCGCCGGCGTCGACGTGGAGGCCGGCCGCGCCGCCGCCGTGCGCTTCCTGCGCGGGGGCCGCATGCTGCGCGTGCGCGCCAGGAAGGAGGTAACGCGATCCTCTGCTGTGCAGCTCGGTCGCAGGTTCGAATCCTGCCTCGGGCATGGATCTGTGTGATGTCCTTACGTTAGTTAGGTCTAAGTAGTTCTAAGTTCTAGGGGTCTGATGACCTCAGCTGTTAAGTCCCATAGTGCTCAGCCATTTGAACCATTTGTCTATACCATCTACTGTGTGTGTCTGTAAATTTGTTGCTGATTAGTATAACTTCCATCCTACAGATTTCACAACCACGGACAGGTACAGTAAAACTCTGACAACGAGATTCGGACGAACTTACTATGATAAGAAGAAAAAACCAAGGTATATTCGCAGAGGCCGGCCGCTGTGGTCGAGCGGTTCTAGGCGCTTCAGTCCGGAACAGCGCGGCTGCTACGGTCGCAGGTTCGAATCCTGCCTCGGGCATTCATATGTGTGATGTCCTTAGGTTGTTCGGTTCAAGTAGTTCCAAGTGTAGCAAACTCATGAGCTCAGATGTTAACTCCCATAGTGCTTAGAGCCATTTGAACCACTTTTATATTCGCAGATATCGCAAAACAACTATAACCGAATGAAGACGTTTGCCTTTCGTGGGCAAGTGCTCTACCATCTGAGCTACCGAAGCACGACTCATGCCCGGTCCTCACAGCTTTACTTCTGCCAGTACCTCGTCTCCTACCTTCCAAACTTTACAGAAGCTCTCCTCATTCTGGAAACATCCCCCACGCTGTGGCTAAGCCGTGTCTCCGCAATATCCTTTCTTTCAGGAGTGCTAATTCTGCAAGGTTCGCAGGAGAGCTTCTGTAAAGTTTGGAAGGTAGGAGACGAGGTACTGGCAGAAGTAAAGCTGTGACGACCGGGCATGAGTCCTGCTTCGGTAGCTCAGATGGTAGAGCACTTGCCCACGAAAGGCAAAGGTCCCGAGTTCGAGTCTCGGTCGGGCACACAGTTTCAATCTGCCAGGAAGTTTCATATCAGCGCACACTCCGCTGCAGAGTGAAAATCTCGTTATACAACCGAATCAATTTAACAGAAGTTTAACTTATCAACGGTGATCTGTATGTCCATCTATGTATATGATGGTTCAGGGACTTTGGCTGTTCAGTATAAAATGTCAAATCAAAAACACCCTCAGCCGTCAATATTTCCAGTTTCGTTTTAATTATGTGACCAGTTTGGGCACTTCATTATGCTATCTCCGTGCCCCCTGACCGAGGTGCAGGAAGAATCCAACCTCATGTGCAATCGAAATAGGGCCAGCATTCAGTAACTGTTATACGGAGATTTCTTTCTTAACAAGGCGATCCCGTCGTTCGTCACTTGGAGAGTGCAGATTCCTTGATGAACAAAGGGGTTCCGTTGTTAAAGAAGAAGTCTACGGATACCAGTCTCTAAATGCTGGCCCCTATTCCGAATGCACACGAGGTTGCATTCTTCCTATACATCGGTCAGGGAGCCGGAAGACGGCGTAGCGAAACTCCGAAACTGGTCGTATAAATAAAACAAAATTAGAAATATATACGGCTGAAGGCGTTCCTGATTTGACATTTTATTGACGGTGATGGTCCCTTCCTGCACTATTTGTTTAAAATTGCGATACGGGGCCCTGAAATATCTGAATGTGCACAAGACCATTCCCGATCACATAGTTTTAGTTCTCGGAGTTACTGCAAAGCCATGCGAACACTACACTCGAAGCGCCAAAGAAACCAGTATAGGCATCCGTATTCAAATACAGATACATGCAGACTACGTCGCTGCGGTCGGCAACGCCTATACAGGGTGTTACAAAAAGGTACGGCCAAACTTTCAGGAAACATTCCTCACATACAAATGAAGAAAAGATGTTATGTGGACATGTGTCCGGAAACGCTTAATTTCCATGTTAGAGCTCATTTTAGTTTCGTCAGTATGTACTGTACTTCCTCGATTCACCGCCATGATTTCATACGGGATACTCTACCTGTGCTGCTAGAACATGTGCCTTTACAAGTACGACACAACATGTGGTTCATGCACGATGGAGCTACTGCACATTTCAGTCGAAGTGTTCGTACGCTTCTCAACAACAGATTCGGTGACCGATGGATTGGTAGAGGCGGACCAATTCCATGGCCTCCACGCTCTCCTGACCTCAACCCTCTCGACTTTCATTTATGGGGGCATTTGAAAGCTCTTGTCTACGCAACCCCGGTACCAAATGTAGAGACTCTCCGTGCTCGTATTGTGGACGGCTGTGATACAATACGCCATTCTCCAGGGCTGCATCAGCGCATCAGGGATTCCATGCGACGGAGGGTGGATCCATGTATCCTTGCTAACAAAAGACATTTTGAACATTTCCTGTAACGAAGTGTTTGAAGTCACGCTGGTACGTTCTGTTGCTGTGTGTTTCCATTCCATGATTAATGTGATTTGAAGAGAAGTAATAAAATTGATGATGATGATGATGATGATGATGATAATAAAATGAGCTCTAACATGGAAAGTAAGCGTTTCCGGACACATGTCCACATAACATATTTTCTTTCTTTGTGTGTGACGAATGTTTCCTGAAAGTTTGGCCGTACCTTTTTGTAACACCCTGTATAACTGCTGCTACAATGGCAGGTTATCAAGATTTGAGTGAGTTTGAACGTGGCGTTATAGTCGACGCACGAGTGATGGGACATAGCATCGCCGAGGTAGTGATGAAGTGGGGATTTTCCGTACGTCCATCTCACGGCTGTACCGTGTACAGTGCACCTGTAAAATATCACATCTCCGACATCGCTGCGGCCGGAAAAAGATTCTGCATGAACGGGACCAACGACGACTGAAGAGAATCATTCATTGTGGCAGAAGGGCAACCCTTCCACCTATTGCAGCAGATTTCAACGCTGGGTCATTAACAAGTGTCAGCGTGCGAACCATTCAACGAAACATCATCGATATGGGCTTTCGGAGCCGAAGGCCCACTCATGTACCCTTCATGACTGCACGACACGAAGGTTTACGCCTCGCCTGGGCCTGTGAACACCAACACTGGACTGTTGATGACTGGAAACATGTTGCCTGGTCGGACGAGTCTCATTTCAAATTGTGTCGAGGGGATGGACGTGTAAGGGTGGGAGACAACCTCATGAATCCATGGAGCCTGCTTGTCAGCAGGGGACCGTTCAAGCTGCTGAAGGCTCTGTTATGGTGTGTGGCGTCTCCAGTTGGAGTGATATGGGACCCCTGATACCTCTAGCTACGACTCTGACAGGTGACACGAACGTAAGCATACTGTGTGATGGCGTGCATCCATTCATGTCCACTGTGCATTCCGACGATTTTGCGTAGTTCCAGCAGGACAACGTAACACCCCGCACGTCCATAATTGCTACAGAGTGGCTCCAGGAACACTCTTCTCAGTTTAAACACTGCCACTTGAGCACGTCTGGGATGCCTTGCAACGTGCTGTTCAGAGGAGATCTCCACCCCCTCGTACTCTTACGGATTTATGGACAGCCCCGCACGATTTCTGGTGTCAGTTCCCTCCACCACTACTTCAGACATTAGCCGAGTGGATGCCACGTCGTGTTGCGGCACTTCTGCGTGCTCGCTGAGACCCTACACGATATTAGGCAGCTGCACAAGTTTCTTTGTCTCTTCGGTGCATAATAACAGAATACTTAAACGGCAAGGAGCTATTCTTTTGCATTATTTCTCTACACAACCAACGATCAGATTTTAGCGTTTATTATGCCGGAAAGGGTTGACTTATTTCCTCTGCTTCAAATTCTATCAGCTAACACTGCAGCCAATCTGTGAGAGCATCTTCAAGTTCTTTGTCAGCGTGAGGCTACGGGGCGTACCTGAACTACTTAGTCGACGAGTACGGTGCCTCAGAAAAGTGCGAGCACAGCAATGGCAACAACAAACAAAGCAAACATTGTATTGTATCTACAACAGCAGTTGCACAAGTTGACATTAGCATTTCTGCAAGATGAAGCAGTAGAATGTGCGGTGTCGTATACGATCGTTGTGCGGACAATGTTAATGAAGAGTACAATGATGGCACGTGCTCAACAAGTGAAAGTTATACTGAAACAGATGTCGAGCCATGTAGTTCATCACCCTTGTCGGAGAGCGAGCCACAAAGCCCGTCTCCAGTGAAACGTATTAAACGACAATCGTTGTGCAAGGATGGGCTACTAAATATAACATGGAACATCATCCGCAGCATAATAAAAAAAATATGAAGAGATTTCGAATAAGCACGCAGCGATATGACCGTAGTGCGTAAGAAAAACTACAGATATTGAAGTGAAGGCAAGGCGTTTGCGCGTTTCAAGGACGCTCGATACAATTTGCAGGATGTGCGTCATTGCGACCTACTACGTTATGCACATCAAATTGCCCGCGGCATAGATTACACTGATTTCAAGCGAAGCAGTGGATGGTTGCACAACTTCAAGCGGTGCTACAGAACTGGAAAATGGAAGGTAACGAAGTTCCAAACAAAGCTGAAACTAGAAGATGCACAGCGAACGGCAGACTCGGCCCGAAAATTTATAGATGAGATGAACTTATCCCATCGTTGAGTAAGGAATTTGTTTTCAACTCCGACCAATCGGTTTTTGAAGAGGAAGTGGATACGAAAGGAACCCCGGAATTTAGAGGTACCAATAGAGGTCTATTACGGTCAGCTAACATCAATCCCTTAACGCAGTCGTATACAATTATGCCGACTGTTAATCTGGATGGTAAATTGGCTGGAAGGTTATTTATTGTGCTGCGAGAAGTTAGAGGTGCTCTGCCCCCTTAGATTCTTTCTCGCGCACGAGATATTGCAAGGGCAATGGGGACTATTTACGTCACAGCAAGCAAGACTGGGAAAATGGGCGTAAGATAACTACAGCCATGGTATAAGCACCGCTTTTGACTAATAGCTGGCCGAAGTAACTTGCTTTTCCTTGATTTCTGGTCGTTGTATAAGAATCATACTCTTTTAGAGCAAACGATCCCTTCTGGAGAGTTTGTGACATTGCTGTTCATACTGCCTGGAACTACCGGACAAATTCAGCCTCTAGATGTTCGTTTCTTCCCGTGCCTATAAAACATGTTATCGGACTATCCGCAGCTACGACTTGGAAGACACCCACTTACACTGTTTGGCATTAGGTTGCACGCCATCACATTCCATCAGCTCTCCTCATTACGTTACACCGACAGGATTCTGTATGCGTTCTTTGACAGTGGACACATAGCTGAAAGCCCTGGCACGGTCTGTAACTCCCAAGGAGTTCGCTTTCGATTTTGGTGGTGCGAACCTTTGTGATCAGTTTGGCGCGCCATTTTTCATTTGTTGTTTATGGTGCAAGTTAATGGTTTGTTTGAACATTTCTTAAATGTCGACAATGTCCATTTTGTGAAGTGTAGTACATTCGTCCTATAGAAGGTTAATGTCTGCACCTCCCGGACACTCATTTTCTGTCGCCCTCCTGAGGCGCATGCTAAGTCATTAACAGCTGATGTTTTTCCTGTCATAGTCGTTAAGACAACACTTTCAAATGAGCCTTACTAAAGACTGAACTTGCGACCTCACACTCGAGAGCTCCCTTGTTAGTGTAAAAGTAGAGGGAGTTTCAAATGCGAGGCAGCTTGCTGCGACTCTAGGGGTCTCGGAGGGGGAGGAGCGGGGACGCATTACCTAATGCTGATTGGCGCTAAGCATCTCCAAACATACATCCGTCACTTTGTAAGAGGTCGGAAATATGTATTGTAATACACTGGACGCAAAATAAAAATGTATCAAGCAAATGTTATGTAGCTACAAGGGGGACATTTATCACGATTGCCATTCTTAAACACCATTATGTCTCTTTTAAATACCACCCTATATTCTTTATTCGGTAAGCCACTTCCTCTGCACAAGACCTGTTCAGTACCTGTCACTACGTATCATTCACGCAATCATGGCGTTATTAAACACGTGGAACAAAACTGATTATGGAATCTTCACGGGTTATCAGCCGAGTGGCATCGTCTTCTAGTCGCAAAGTTTCAATGGATTGCGTATACATGATCTTCAGGCCTTCCATCTGCATGTGCACTTTAGCGTACCTCAAAATATGCTAACATACACTCTTAACACTTCGTAAGACACAGCGCAATTTATTACAGAATCATCAAACGCGCCCTCTGCGTTTACGCACGTCACTGTGGTACAAAGAGCGCTCTCACGGTTGTTTATAAGTATTCGTTACGTACTCTTAATTCCTGTACTACATTTCAAGTAGAGGTCCTGCATTCAAATTAATCAATTAAAATTTTGACGATGCGTAATATACGGCTTTCGTTGTGAAACCCAAGCGAA
Source organism: Schistocerca nitens (assembly GCF_023898315.1). Classification (NCBI taxonomy): domain Eukaryota; kingdom Metazoa; phylum Arthropoda; class Insecta; order Orthoptera; family Acrididae; genus Schistocerca; species Schistocerca nitens. The sequence goes on from NC_064622.1 coordinate 4,099,874, forward strand.
ATTAATTAAGCTTTTTTTTACCAAATAGTTCTAACCGTTGTCTTTCTAACGTCGGGGCGAAGGCATTCACTATCATTATTCCCCGAACGCTAGTTTAAGATGAAATTCATATTCTTTTACCACCTGACAAGCACAGGCCAGTATCTTGTTGAGCTGAAATGTTCTTTGCTAATTTGATTTGATGGGAGTGGGATTACTATTCAGATATTTCGTCTCGTTGGGTGCACGCCAGGACATCATGCACGTCCTAATTAACGTGATTTTCTCTGCAACGCACTGCTCACAATTCCTTAAGCGACAATGAGGTAGCTCACACAAGCAAAGTTTATATCGTAATAAAAAGCAACAACCAATGGAAAACCAAAGTTCGATCGAAATTGTAAAGCTCGGCACACGACCAAACATTAACGCCGAGCAAAAGAAAAGTAAATTTTTGCAAATAGATAATTTAGTCGTTAATGTTCCAGCCGAGAGATTTTTTTGCGCTACAGCTTGCCATTCTTTGTCACTCGCTGTCCAACGCACAACAAAGGTGAGCCCCCGTCTACCAGACAGAAAGAAATCCAGCGGCGCTGGGTCCAGATCGTGTGTGGTTGTGCCACCAGTCCACGACATTTGGCCACCTGACACGTTTTGTGTTTAGCATGCGGCCTTGTGTTGTCGTAATGCTTATTCACGTCTTCAGCCTGCACAAGTGTTGAAGGACAGACAATATCGTTCTTTGTCACCGGTCGCCCCACGTTCAAGAGATCATACGAAACAGAAAAAAAAACTCTTCAATTTCATAAGAATTCTGGGTAAAATGTAAATATTGCGGATTCTTTCGACATGGAAATCCTGTGTGGCTCCATTTTCATGGCTTCTCTTTTGTTCTAAGCATCTAAATTTGACAGTACCGTATCATCACACGTAACATTCCAGCAGAGCACACAGGACAATACCGTCAAACTTTGCATAAAGCAGCAAATGTGTTCTTTCAGATGTGCAAAGTCCGCCTGGTCGAAAGCCGTGAAACAAAGTCTTCTTTTCTCAGTAGTTCCACTAGCATTAACCAGGTCCCTTTACCTTCTTTTTTTGTTGCATTACCTCTCTCACGCGGAGATTCAACGTCGTTCCGAATTCACCAGCGATCGACGCGTTGCCATCGATTACGTCGGTTGGCACAGTACCTGCACGTGGCTAGTTTGAGGTAATCTGTTTCAGTGGATTCACAGACCGGCAACAGCTTACAGTCAGCCGCTGCAGCTGGATTACCCCCGCTTTGCCATCATTTGACAGTAGCTCAGTGTGTTGTACGGTGATCATCCAATGTGGCTTACCTGAAACCAAAGGAAACAATATCTTAGATACAGCTTCAGTGGTAAACGGTCAGTCTTACCTACAACATCTTCAACTTTTGTGGTCCTGTCATCCTCAGTTGCGCGTAATACTACGGTATATTGATAATTTTCACTTATGGACCGTCTGACAGCAACTGAATAAAACACAATTTTAGTGCCATACGCGTTTCGCCTTTATTTTCTGCAAGGCATCATCAGTGGCAGGTTGCGTAGACAGTTTCTTACATATTACGCTCCTGTTGCATTTTTGGTGTTGTTCTTCTTCCTATGAGCGCCAATTTGCTGTTTTTTCCGCATTCCACAGCACTATGCACTGGCGCTCGTAGGAAGAAGAACAACACCAAAAATGCAACAGGAGCGTAATATGTAAGAAACTGTCTACGCAACCTGCCACTGATGATGCCTTGCAGAAAATAAAGGCGAAACGCGTATGGCACTAAAATTGTGTTTTATTCAGTTGCTGTCAGACGGTCCACAAGTGAAAATTATCAATATACCGTAGTATTACCTACAACATGTAACGCACTAGTGCTTACTGCTAAGGAGCAACGGTGGACTGTTGATTACTTTGCAACGTACGGGGGTTTATTGTATAATTATCAATATGTTGAAAAAATATCTATTGGTAGTCTTAGTCGACCATGAGTTGCTATCTGACTTAAGTTGGCTCTGTTTAAACGTGCGGTTATGCCCCCAGAATCATTTGCATCGAAATTACCATTACACTCTAATTATTAAACAAAAATATGGTGATTGCTAGCTACGAAGTCAATAATGCGGTGATTAGCATATGATACCAAATTAGGATTTATTCAGAAAACAGGATGAGCAATATTTCTAGCCTAACATGACAATACAATACACTCGCTAACCTAACTAGCCCATCATTGGCACAATGCATTCTCTTTTCCTAACTACTTAAGGCAACACTGAACCAGCAAGTGACTATTGCAGTTCTGCCTGAACGGACACAGACTCAGAGAGCGCCAGTCAAAGAGCTAGCGGAATACGAACTCATTTAGAATTACAGTGCCCTACTTTGGCTGATTATTACTAATATCACCGTAATTCTCCGTAATGACGACGGTCGGCCCAGCCAACATCGTGATGCCGTCTTTCCCGTGAGCGAGCTTGGCTTTAATCTCCAACGTGGACGTGGTTTGCGCCCGTAAACTCCTGTACGTAAGTGTTCAATTGCGGAGTCCAGGACTAGTCAATACTCAAGCTACTTGCACATATGCCAAGAGTAGTTGGTCGACTCAAGTGCGCGGCAGCAAAGGTACACTTCAGATTGCATATGACCACCACAAGCTAGTACAAATCTGTTTCTCTCCTCAGAGGAACAGATAATGCTCTAAACTATTCAGACTTGGAGAGTAACCACTGGACTCAATGCCGGTAACTTGTCCAACCTACTTCTCTCCACGCTCTCCAGGCAGGGCAGCCAGACACCGCGACTGTTCTTCTCCACAACCGACCCCAGAGTCCTCCTTCAGAGTTTTTGCAAACCTGGCCGTTCTTCGCCGCACTGATCCGTCCGCGTTGGTAGCCAATCACGACACAGACTTCCACGTATCCGTGCGCGTTTGTACCCAACCACGACACACAATTCTCCCGCGGTTACTGTTGCCGCCAAACTTTTAACGCGTATCTCTACGCGCTCTGCGCCAATCCCGTCACAGTCTTCCGCAAATTTTCCACTGTGGCGCGAAATCGTCTTTCTCTCTTTCGCATATAGCTCCTTCTCGCTTCTTGTTGTGATGGCCCAGCCTCTCCGAGCGTCTTTGGTGGTCTGCAGTGCCAGCCGACAAAGGGGTCCGGCCGCGGCCATCCCGTTAGTTTGACACGACATAAACACCTTCCTCAGTGGTTCCGGCCGTGTTCCAGCCTCTGGGCCCGTCCCGTTAGTCTGACATGACACACACAACTTCCTTTTCTGTGTCCATTCTCTCCTACCGGTGGCCCTATTATCAATTATTATTTGGTGTATTAGTACTGATTTAGCATCATGTAAGGTGCAAAATCTGCTACCTTACAACTTTACGACCATTCTGTTTTATTTTCGCAAAACGCGTTATCTGTAGATTAAATCAAATAAAAAAAATTTTTGTCGACAACCGTAACTTGTTTGTTTTAGAGATGGGACTTTACGTCGTCATCGCTTACTGGTTTCTGGTCAGATGTTTGAGTGCAACGAAATTATGACTCCCTATGAGTTACACAATGGGTTTTTGACCGAATTTTCATAGCCAAAGGATGAGTGGAAAATGGACAAAATAGTATCAAATTGAGCAGCATCGTGTCTGCTTTACATGAATCAAGGTAATTAAGAAAAACTAGATTAGCGATTTCAGGAAAATTTGAAATACACTGACGGAAAAAAAACGCATAACCAAGAAGAACTTGTGCGTCGTAAACGGAAGTTGGTAAGCGTGTTTCTACATCTGAAAGACTGTGTCCACTCAACTTTGCGCCAGACGCTTAAGAGAGTGGCACTAGCAGTGCCACTGTGAGGATGAAAGTCAGGTTTGCTTTAAATATACCCTGGAACGGCCGCGAGCGTTGGTTACCTATGAGATTGGACATGCTGAGTTGATGTTAGTCAGGAATGCCTTTAAGGCTGCGAAGACGCCATTATCAACACCTCACTAGTTTGAACGAGTCGTGCAACAGGACTACGAGAAGCGGCTGTTCGTTCTCTGGTGTTGCACAAAGACTTGGCAAGAATGTAGCAGCTGTAGGCGAGTGCTGGCAGCGGTGGTCGCGAGAGTGTACAGTAGGGAGAATAGAAGACCGGGCTCCGGACGCCCATGTGGCACCACAGAGACGGAAGGCTGTCTGCTTCCGCCTATGGATCTGACGCGTCGTACTGCATCTGCAGCGACAGTTGACACCACAATGGCTCAAAGACTTGTTACAAATCAGTTATTTCAAGGACAGCTCAGTGCCAGACGCCCTCTAGTGTGGAGTCACGTACAGAGTTCATTGGAGCGCAGGGAGGAGATCTGTTGTGTTTTCTGATGAAAGCTGGTTCTGCCTCGGTGCCAGTGACGGCCGTGTGTTGGTCAGATGAAGGCCAGTTGAGGACCTGCAACCAACCTGTCTGGTGCCAGACACACTGGACTTACACCTGGAGCTATGGGCTGGTGAGCAGTTTCGTATGACAGCAGAACCACTCCCGAGACTACCCCACGCACCGTGACTGCTAATTTGTTCGTCAGTCTCATGGTTCGACCTGTTTGTGCTGCCATTCATTAACAAAATTTCAGGGTTTTTTTTTCCAACAGGATAACGGTCGTCCGCATATCGCTGTTGTAACCCAACATGCTCTTCAGAGTGTCGGCGTGTTGCCTTGGCCTGCTCGACCACCAGCTCTGCCTCGAATCGAGCACATACGGGACAACACCTGTCAACAACTCTAGCATCATCCACAAACAGCATTAACCGTCCCTGTATTGACCGACCAAGTGCAACAGGCGTGGAAGGCCAACCCACAAACTGACATCCGGCGGCCGTACAATACAATGCATGCATGCTTGCATTGAATATTCTAGCGGCTACACCAGTCATTAATATACCAGCATTTCACATCGGCAGTGACTTACCTCGCGCTTAAAAATGAGAAGAACTGCCTGTGAACTGCAATGTTAACCGCTTAAATATACTACCTGGACAAAAGTATTCCCGAAATTTCATTACTCTATATTAACTATTTTTTGGTGCTGCAATTTTTTTCTGTAGGTGTATTTCACGAACAACTGCTGCTACATATGCAAATGAAGTGTCGAGAAGTTCATCTGTTCAAGGCCTAGCTGCTTCCCGCGTAAAAAGAAGTTCCATTGGTGTAATATTTTATCTGTCGCAATGGCTTCCTTCGGACCACGTAATGAAGTCAGTATATTTCGAGGGAAGACGCTAGGAAGCAAATGACGTGGGAAGAAGTACATCTTTCAGGTGTAGGTGTTTTGCGTACAAAAAGGTGCATTGGTGCGACATTTCATTTTTAAAATCGCTTCCCTCCAATCAAGTACTAAATTTAGTGGATTTCAAAAACAGCTTTATGACCAAAACTTCAAACTAAATTAAAAATTGAAAAAAGTTGAATGTTTTGTGAAAATGTCAAATGTGTGTGAAATCTTATGGGACCTAACTGCTAAGGTCATGAGTCCCTACGCTTACACACTACTTATCCTAAATTATCCTAAGGACAAACACACACGTCCATGCCCGAGGGAGGACTCGAACCTCCACAGGGACAAGCCGCACAGTCAATGACTGCAGCGCCTTAGACCGATCGGCTAATCCCGCGCGGCAAATGTTTTGTGAAATGATTTGTCTACAAGTATGAAATGAAAGATATCAGAGAAACATTTGATGCGCCTTTGAAAGGTGCTCGAAACCATCTGCAGTAAGTGAGATGTCTACTGAGAATGCGCATTTTCTTTCCTGATACTTTAAGGATTTTGTACTGAAAAAATTTTTGAGACTTAAGATTTGCCGAAACTTCGGGGATAGATGATGAAAGTGTGTGTAGGGCACAGGTCAGCAATCTGTACAGTCTACGTACTGCACCAGAGAAATATCCTCTCGAACTCTTTAGAATTGTAAGGTAAGCACTGATATTTAAGTGATGAATCAACGCCTCGTTTGCTGTACATGATTTCGAATATCGTTTAAAGGGTCGTTGAATGTTGCTCTAGCATATTTCATTTCTCACTTTTCGGCAAATCATTTTGCAAAACTGCATTTTTTCAACTTTTCCTGTCTATTACGTTATGTCTTACGACACTGCACCAACTGCTGTCATTGGACTCGGTTATTAAGAAGAAAACTGAAGTGAAAACGTGAAGTATACATTGTTGTTGTTGTGGTCTTCAGTCCTCAGACTGGTTTGATGCAGCTCTCCATGCTACTCTATCCTGTGCAAGCTTCTTCATCTCCCAGTACCTACTGCAACCTACATCCTTCTGAATCTGCTAGTGTATTCATCTTTTGGTCTCCCTCTACGATTTTTACCCTCCACGCTGCCATCCAATGCTAAATTTGTGATCCCTTGATGCCTTAAAACATGTCCTACCAACCGATCCCTTCTTCTGGTCAAGTTGTGCAACGAACTTTTCTTCTCCCCAATCCTATTCAATACTTCCTGATTAGTTATGTGATCTACCCATCTAATCTTCAGCATTCTTCTGTAGCACCACATTTCGAAAGCTTCTATTCTCTTCTTGTCCAAACTGGTTTTCGTCCATGTTTCACTTCCATACGTGGCTACACTCCATACAAATACTTTCAGAAACGACTTCCTGACACTTAAATCTATACTCGATGTTAACAAATTTCTCTTCTTGAGAAACGCTTTCCTTGCCATTGCCACTCTACATTTTATATTCTCTCTACTTCGACCATCATCAGTTATTTTGCTCCCCAAATAGCAAAACTCCTTTACTACTTTAAGTGTCTCATTTCCTAATATAATTCCCTCAGCATCACCCGACTTAATTCGACTACATTCCATTATCCTCGTTTTGCTTTTGTTGATGTTCATCTTATATCCTCCTTTCAAGACGCTATCCATTCCATTCAACTGCTCTTCCAAGTCCTTTGCTGTCTGACAGAATTACAATGTCATCGGCGAACCTCGAAGTATACATTATCAGTCCAGAATCATCCATCAAACTCAGAACTTGCGAAATGAAGTTCGGTGTGAATATACAGGAAATGCTGCAACTAAGCACAGTGTCAGCCGCCAGGTTGGCTTCATTCTTTGTACAGTTAGAAGTGACAGCCGAAAGTCGGTGCTAGAGAGAAAAACATATCTTTCCGTTTTTCTGGTCATGCACATATAAATATGACTTGGCGTCCGTTTTAAAGTGTAAACAATGTACATACCATATTCGCGTGGCACTTTTAACCGTCTAGGATTTCACACTCTCCCCTTCCATTCATCCGCAACAGCATACGTTCAACACAATACGGTACACTCTCCCACGACAGTTCGAGGCGAATTGGATTCGGCATGGTATTTCATGTGTACTGACGAGGAAATTCATTTTCAGAATTTTAAGTCTGGCAGTTCACGTTTTAATTTTGTTGTTTGGTTATGTTTACTTAGTAAAAAACATCATATATAGCAAAGCCATTATTTGTGAAAGTTCATAATGAGCACTGTCTACTACCAGGAATTTATTTCCTTTATTAATAAGAGACTAAGAACAAATTGTTTTCCTTTTTCGGACATTTTCGGTCTGCTGAAGCACTTTAGCTCCAAGTCTTTGAAGACAGCGAGTTAATATACGCACTCTGATGCTGACAGCGGATCAAAGCCTGAGATTACCCCGTGAGGTCATTGATTTTCTTGTTGTGTCAACGAGGCGAAGTGGACGCCGGAAATTACAGCGCACTGCGCCATTCGGGAGCGTGACGGAAGTTCATTTAAATTCGCAGAGGAGGTAAAAAGTGAATGGAGTAAATAGGAGGAGGGAGGTAACTGTTAAGCGTTCTATCTCAAAGTTCCACCGTTATAGGTACTGTCTGAAAGGAACACTGATATACACTGTTGAAACAATGATACAGCCGCGACAGTCTGGCAAGGAAGTCTTCTATACGGGAGGAATCATAGTTATGACTTACGCTCTCCTGTATGAATGAGTAGCTATTTTCAGTGAAGGAAACAGGCCATTCTGAACACAGTGCTACTATTAACAATAATGCATTTCTAGTACAGAATCGCACCCTCTTTTCTGCTGAATTATTACTGATGTTCGCCATGTGCTGGAGTGTTCGGAGGTGCGCATCACATCTGAATTTTTCAAGTGCGGTTTCCGTAAGTTGGCAGTACTTTTTTATCGCTGTTCGACCGTTCGTCCGTCCGTCCTTGTCTCCTTGGCGGGGTGTGGTGGTATGCAAAGGTCATCAAATACATACTACACTCGCAAGAATATTGGAGCATCAAACCGATCTCAAACCAGGGAATATATCTCCAAGTACTGTCTCGATCTAGTAAACATGCAGTCCATATCCCCTACCATACCATACCAAATCATCCCCTTTACACCAGCGAACCGAAGTCACTCTCTCAGAACTGATGTGCAAGAGAGGCTCGTTTACCCCTGCACAAACGCGTTACTCTTTCCGCTTTCTTGCTCGCATTTCTACAGACATCTCCAGACTCGTCTATTATAAGAACAACCATATCTGCTCCATAATATTATACAATTTTCGCCGTACTTCTCGATCTGAAGCACACAGCAGTAGCCTCCAGACCGCTAACACGACACAATGCACAAGATGTAGACTGGAAATTATTTCTCCACAAACCCCAAACTTTAGCGAGGTGCAACGTGCTGTAAACCATTGAATAACTAGAAATAAATACAGTAAAATGATATTTGCACTTTCGAATACCGAAGTCAGTGACGTAACAGATTCAAAATGATCAATATTGTTTACAAACCAACTAGGGTCTTTCCCACGTCTAGACAACAGGCAAACGTTTGTCCAGCACACCACAATCGATGTCCCCTCAACTAAATAAAGGCACCAAATGTGCAGAAGCAATCGACCGAACAATTTACATTGGAGGGAATAACGCCCCACCACAAGCGCACCATCTTCTCAAAGTTACACTGTCACGAAAGCCGCCCAGCACATACTAAATTCGCCATTCGGTCGTCTAGAAGATGGTAAAGTTAACTATCATACATTCCTACACTCCAAGAGGCCTCTGCTTTAGGAAGACTGCTACCATTAACACGGGAACGTGAATCAATACCACCACGGACTTTTCATACCCGGATTCATTTCGGAAAACCAGTCGCATATATCTTTATCATTATACTTAAAATTAAATCTCACGATAGACGTTTCAACTGAACGGTATTGCCGCCCACGGTGGCCGAGCGGTTCTAGGCGCCTCAGTCCGGAACCGCGCGACTGCTACGGTCGCAGGTTCGAATCTTGCCTCGGGCATGGATGTGTGTGATGTCCTTAGGTTAGTTAGGTTTAAGTAGTTCTAAGTTCTATGGGACTGATGACTTCAGTTGTTAAGTCCCATAGTGCTCAGAGCCATTTGAACCATTTTTGAACGGTATTCGAGAATGAGCGAAGTATCGGAAATGCACCCTCTTGTTGGCAGTGGCTCTGGAAATAGCTGTACCCTCCTTACAACTAGACATACTCTTCCCTTCGCTATTACAGTACGCCAAGTCAAATCCATACCCTCCCTACAACAGCACATAGACATTTCCTTTACACAAACACCTGATGCTCAAATGCCAACATATCACACACCCAGCACTAATACTAAGTATGACATTACCTCGTCAATAACTGTATGCATACCATACCAAATAATACTGATCGAGAGCAACCATCTGTGTGCATGTCTCTTAAGTTCTTCTTTCGAGTCTACCATTTTGTCCTAGACGTAATCTAGCAGATGATAAAGAAAAAATCCCCATCCCAACAACTACTCTATGTTACTCTCACAATCAGTCATGGTTCTACAGGTGCATCCAAGTATCCATGTTAAAACCTATAAGCGCTTTACGAATCGAGGTACGACATTACCTCTGAGTTAGTTGGTGTTTTCTGGAAAAACAGTCACAGTGATTGTAGAAATGTCTGTATTAAGAGCCTACGATGCAACCTCGCGATAAACTCGATGAACTTTGAAAGTCATTGAGCTAAGGAACGTGGTATGCAATCGCTATTTGCAACTCCATCACACCGCACGCAACTACATATTTTATTAGTTATTGCAACGCATTCTGTCTCGAGACCATATCAGGTGTTCCGCGATATATACGCTGAGTTATAGGCGATGACAGACAGTAGTAGTGGATGATGTGCTGATTGAGGTCCTAAGAAGAAAAATATACACTAACTTCTGAGATCTCTAGCCTTACGCTAGATGTTAGAAATTACATCCATTCAAACACATACTTGCATATGCTCACACCCACAAGTCAATCATATTTCACGCACTCTCGTGTCTCTAAACGAGTCACCTTCCTCGAATCAATCTGCTACAGTAAAATTACAACCTCCTTTTAATCAAGCCCTACACACCCTCCAGTCGCACCCATTTCTACAGCTTTCCACAAGTCCACAAGTGCTAGTTCCAATTTAAGTCGGAGAAACACATATCCTATACCTTCTGCAACCCCTCTAGAAATAGATGGAGCCCAGTTACTGCAACAGGGCCATGTTTTGAGCATTCAGTGGAAATGCACGCAATGTGGTGCACACCTAAACTAGATACAAGTACTACAGATCCCCAACGTGCTATCTTCGTTATTCTATACCCACCCCAACTATGAAAGCTCATCCTATTTACAAGTCACCTAGGCGTCGACGTGGGCGCAATGACGTACAGCTACGGTGGGCCTCCAGCACGAAGAAAGACATTTCACAATACTTCCCCAGAATAGCGTAGGGCGCAGCCACCCCGGCATTCCTAACGGTTCACCAAGTCCGACACATCAAACCACAGCTGCCTATGTGAAGACGATCATATTAAATATACGAACATGGCAAAGACTACTTTAAACTTTCATCACCTATACTCTAAGCGAATTATCGTATGAGACGCTCCCTTTGCTCCTGTTTCGAGCACTGTTTTCCAACACTCTTTTGTACATTGCCAAATGTTCCGTTTTCCGCCACGACGTCGAGGTCTGTGTCATATTCCAAACTGACATTAAGACGCTCTGGTCCACGACCTCTCACAGAAAGCTAGACATCACATGATGTATATCACATTCTTACGACGGATAACATAACACTGAATGATTTTTAAATAAAACACACTTACAACATAAGGAAACTAGAAGAGTTTGGTCGCGTTGTGGAAGGTTTCCAAATTACCGTCCGAAAGTGATTCATGACCTCTATATTTAAATTCATGTCACCCTGAGGGAGTAGATTTCGAGTTATTCATAATTTTGTACTCATGTACGCTATCGCTGTTTAGCTGCTAGCAACCCTCAGAAGTTGTCACCCATCCACAAAACTTCTTCCCCAACTCAAACAACCAAACAAGCTATGTCACTCAATCATTATGTCATAACCAATGCGCGGATGTGGTGGAAAAGACACCGTCGATGTACTGTAGTATTAAGCAACAGACAAGATAGTGCGAAGAATTTTACACCAAGTTCAGCACCGGCCAATGCTGTGACAGCATGTTTCCGCTATTTCAGTATCATAGCTCAGCCATGCCCTCTCCACGGTGCGAGTATCATTGCGAACATCGATAGATGAGTGAGCAGTACGTCTATTAACTCTTAATTCTCGAACACACAAATGATCAAACTACACGAGACAGCTCTCTACATATTTAGATCACCTCGAGCATAGTGTATAATTTATGATCTACCTCTCAGAGTATGGGAGTCACAGAGTATTCCGCCCATCTTAGGGTAAAAGACCAACCTCACGCAGTCATTGACCAACCCACCCTGCAGCACCGTTAGAGAATTAATCTCCAAGCAATCAGAAGAAGAGCGCTACACTCAATATCTCGTGAATGAATATAGCTGTCTAAGTCCCAACCCATCCAAGTGCACGAGATTTCTCGAGATGTGACCATGCCGAGGAGCTTAGCACTCCTTATTGATGTATAGTAACAGATCTCAAAGTGGCATAATGTAATACCGTACAGTTAAGAAGAACAAGAAAAGACTTATTCTTATACGCGACGGAGTTCGTGACAAATTCAGTTGGACACATTTTTACCTAAAGCAACGAAGCTATCAACTGTAAATTCTTGTTCTAGAGTCTAGGATCTGTAACTGGAAGGTATTCCTAAGAGAGAGAACATAAACACACACACTTAAAAACGGGCTATAATGTTACAACGAATACCTTTCCGGCCAATCAGACATACATCCTTCTTCACAGTTTCTCTACGCTGAACCATCTTATGGAATCGTCAGACATTTTCTTTGCATGATAGGAGCGCAAGATAGCTTTGCGGAAACGTATAGTGTCCACTGTTCACATCCGCCCACGGTTCAGAAACTATACGATGCCTGCGTAAGGCCTACATAAAATGATAGTAGCGGGGGATACATTCTACAAGGAAACACACAAATGCATAGCAGCAGCGTCCGACATGTGAAAATTACAAGTCATTCCGTCAATAAGTCTTTAAACAGCGCATCAGTCGGGCAAATGTGTACACAGGGATTGCAGCGCATCACAAGCTCTTACCGCTAAGTTAGTTATGACCCCGAAGTCTCTATTTTACACCCAAGTTGCGACAGGGGCGATCGCATAAATCAAAGCTCCTTTAGAGGAGTGTGTCAAGTTTCTTCACACATGAGATGGAAGTCCTCTGATGACCGACAGGTTTACCGTTAACGATCGCAAGTAGACACTGCCTTAAAAATGGTTGAAATGGCTCTGAGCACTATAGGAGTTAACTTCTAAGGCCATCAGTCCCCTAGAACTTAGAACTACTTATACCTAACTAACCTAAGGACCTCACACACATCCATGCCCGAGGCAGGATTCGAACCTTCGGCCGTAGCGGTCGCGCGGTTCCAGACTGTAGCGCCCAGAACCTCTCGGTCAGTCCGGGCGGCAGACAGTGCCTTAAAACACATACGGAACACTTAGCTGTATATGAGTAGAACGCAGGCTATGTCACGTGACTGATGCATCCAGAATGACTAGTGCTTCAATAGACATACAGTATAATCCAGCCTCAATAGGAAGAAATTGACTGCCCCCTTATTCGCTTCGTTTAAATGTCTACGTTTTCCCGGACTCCCCCTGTTACAGCATACCTGGTCCCATATACAAATTGTTTGGCGCGAACCAAAAGATAAAGTCTTTGACGAAATTCGGCTCTATATTCGGTCAATATACAGGGTGTAACAGAAAGGTACGGCCAAATTTCAGGGAACATTCCTCACACACAAATAAAGAAAAGATGTTATGTGGACGTGTCCGGAAATGCTTAATTTCCATGTTAGAGCTCATTTTAGTTTCGTCAGTATGTACAGTACTTCCTCGATTCACCGCCATGATTTCATACGGGATAGTCTACCCGTGCTGCTACAACATGTGCCTTTACAAGTACGACACAACATGTGGTTCATGCACGATGGAGCTCCTGCACATTTCAGTCGAAGTGTTCGTACGCTTCTCAACGACAGATTCGGTGAGCGATGGATTCGTAGAGGCGGACCAATTCCATGGCCTCCACGCTCTCCTGACCTCAACCCTCTTGACTTTTATTTATGGGGGCATTTGAAAGCTCTTGTCTGCGCAACCCCGGTACCAAATGTAGATACTCTTTGTGCTCGTATTGTGGACGGCTGTGATACAATACGCCATTCTCCAGGGCTGCATCAGCGCATCAGGGATTCCATGCGACGGAGGGTGGATGCATGTATCCTCGCTAACGGAGGACATTTTGAACATTTCCTGTAACAAAGTGTTTGAAGTCACGCTGGTACGTTCTGTTGCTGTGTGTTTCCATTCCATGATTAATGTGATTTGAAGAGAAGTAATAAAATTAGCTCTAACATGGAAAGTAAGCGTTTCCGGACACATGTCCACGTAACGTATTTTCTTTCTTTGTGTGTGAGGAACGTTTCCTGAAAGTTTGGCCGTACCTTTTTGCAACACCCTGTAGATCTATTCCCTCGACACTTTTCGCAATTCTTTCGATTTGAGGTCAGATCTATATATGCGATCGTGACATAACATCTCATTCTGTGTTCTAAAATAGATTGTAAATGTAGCAGCGATGCCACCGCCTAGCCCAAATGCATTGATCGGGACGTGTAATATAGCACTGCCCTCGACTGTACCGAGTCACCTCCACATTCGGAGAGGATTTGCTCAGCTTTCTGTATGCCCGTGGATATGCACGCCTCGTGGCTCCTTTGTTAGCACGACGGCTGAGCATCAGTAGCGCACTTCTGGGACGCCCGCGCCCGCAGGTGATCCTGTCGGCGGGCGCGCTCAACACGCCGCAGCTGCTGATGCTGTCCGGGATCGGGCCCGCGGACCACCTGCGCTCGCTCGGCATCCCCGTGGTGGTGGACGCGCCCGGCGTGGGCGAGAACCTGCAGGAGCACGTCACCTACCTGGGGCTCACGTTCCTCGTCAACGACAGCGTCGCCTTCGTGGAGAGCCGCATGCAGCAGCCGGCCCTCATCCTGCAGTACCTCCTCAACGGCACCGGCCCGCTCACGGTGCCCGGCGGCGTCGAGGCCGTCGGCTACGTCCACACGCCGCTCGACGACGACCCGTGAGTACAGCGCCGTCCCCAGTCTGCACGCGTCTCTTATCTTAGCACGCCGCCTGGCCACGTCCCAGCCAGCCTACTTCTCTGGAGATTGAACTACTCCTAAGTAGATATCGGCACACTTTACACGAGCACCCAACTTCTTAAACCCAGCTTGTCTGCACGTTCGTCAGTTCAAGAACGTAGTAGACAGCCAAATTCAGGCCCGCGCTGGGTTGTGTGTCTTGACTTCCAAAAACCTTTCAATACAATTCGACGCCATCGCCTAGTAATCTAATTATCTGTCTGTTTAATATTCCAGCACGAGACTAAACGAAGACTTTCTACCAAACAAAACAGCATGCCATTCTCAGCTGAGTGTGTATTGTATGTTAACTGGGGGCCTAGAAACGCGGGAGAGGCTCTGTCCTCGCCGCAGCCGCAATGGTCCACAACCCCAAGACGACTACCGCAGTCCACTTCATCCCCCGCCACCCCACATCAAACCCAGGTTATTGAGCGGTTCGGCCCCCGGTGGACCCCCCCCCCCCTCTCTCTCTCTCTCTCTCTCCAGGGAATGTCTCACACCAGTCAAGTGTAACCCCCTGTGTTTGCGTGGCAGAGTAAAGATGGTATAGACGTACGTGGAGAACTTGTATGCGCAGCAACTGCCTACAGAGTGTAGCTCAAGCGGAATAAGGGGAACCAGCCCGCATTCACCGAGGCACATGGAAACCCGCCTAAAAGCCATCCACAGACTAGCCGGCACACCGGACCTCGACACAAGTCTGCCGGGCGGATTTGTGCCGGGGACTCTGGCTCTGAGCAGTATGGGACTCAACATCTGAGGTTATCAGTCCCCTAGTCTTAGAACTAGTTAAACCTAACTAACCTAAGGACATCATACACATCCACGCCCGAGACAGGATTCGAACCTGCAGCAGCAGCAGCAGCAGCAGCGCGGTTGTGGACGGAAGCGCGTAGAACCGCTCGGCCACACCGGCCGGCTCGTCTCGGGGACTAGGGACTTCTTCCTGCCCAGAAAGCCACGTGTTAGACCGCACAGCTAACCAGGTGGGCTGCAGCTGAGTATGACAGTCAGTGAAGTACCCAGAAGGGGAGGTGGAAACGAAATTGAACTACATCGGTTGTGATGGTACATAATGTTACAGTGACTACAAAATCGAGTAAAATTTACGAACACATTGGCGGTATGAGCCCACTGATCAGTATGCCATTCCGTCTCCCCTGTCCTGGTTGCATGCACTGATTCGACTGTGAAAGATTGCTCAACGCTCTTGTATCCCATACCTCAGGCCAAAACTGTTATCCTGGATAAAGTGTTGTGTCTTTTTGTGTATGTAAAATGTTATAAATGTGTTTTAGCAGTATGAATGATGGGTGAGTGTGGATTAATGTTAATATGAAGATAATTGTTTAACGAGTTATGTAGTGGGATTTAGTGTGGGAACATTTCGAAGAAGTATGGATATGAACAAAGGGGATTTTTGTAGAATACATTTGTAAAGTAAGTTTATGGTAAAGAGAAAGTTAATTCAGGTATAAATAACAATAGCAAATAACTTTATGCATAAGCAAAACTTCAGCATATTAGATAATTACGTCGGTAAAAAGTGCAGTCGTTAGGTTCACTATTTTCCCGTTGGTTATTGATAAAAAGCGCGGACTGACGCGGGAGAATGTTGTTTTGCTATTGGCTGTTGAGTAAACTGACCAGTGGTAGAGCAATATTCTTCGCGCGCCTTTTTCTGCAGGTAGAGAAGACTTGGAGTATTCTAGAGAGGAGTCGGGGCCTAGCCATGAAACAGTTCGGACGTGTGTAGTAGTTCCGATGGAAATGATAAGTTGCCGGATCTCCCAGTGTTTCATATATCAGAAGTGTTGTAAAGTGACGGGTGTGTAGAAATTTGGAATTTTTAAGTGAATTTTGTGACGAGAAAAGACATAAATTACGCGTGGCGTATTGAGCAGGTCGGTGGCTAAAAGCTGTGACTGTATTAGGTACCGACAGACTTAATGTTTGTTGAGCATTCTCAAACAAAAACAATCAGTATTTTTGTAGCTATTACGTTTTCGGGAAATGCAGCACCGTAAACTTGCTAACGTGAGTGAAAGGGATCGTGAGTAACCGTTTTAAGACTAGCACGGGCTTGGCAGTGATACTTGTTCACCTAAGTTTCAGAACATATTAATTAAGTACAAAATTTCCAACCTTTCATTTCGTGTGAAAACTTTCTCCCGAAACGTAGATTAGTGACTTTAATTGCAGCCTGGTTCACCTCGAAGTACAGTAGGTTTCACTCGGCTTTCCTACTGATGATCTGCTGAGACAATGTTCACAGGTAGGCGAAGTTTCGTCGTAAAGGGACGGAAAGAACCGCGCCGCCGCAACCATTCATCGAAATGCATGCCAGGTGTATATGAGCATTGTGCTGTCGATAAATGGCACCACTGTGCTTCTCTATGAGAGGTAGCATACGCCGACGCACGAAACTGTCAGAGCTGTAGGAACTGTAGAACAGCTGGTTTCCTGTCGCCTGAAAAGCATCGAAATCTCAAGCAACCTGTAACACAAATGGTTGGTTTTAACAACGATGTTTTAAAGTGCTCCATGAGAATGATGTATGCCCAAAATCATGAAAACGTGTTACAGTTACGCAGGCTTCAATGGTTAAGCATTTCGTCAATGTAAAGAATTCTAAAAGACGGGATGGGAACTGCGCATGCGCGATAGCAGAGAGCGAGCAAACAGTCCACGGCAACTAAGTGCACGTTGCCGAACTGCGTTGCGGCGGACAGCAGGCTCGTTTGCCTGCGGTACATTGTATTATACGTTCAAATCTGTAAGGGGAATAATAAACATCAAAAGCAATTTCGACCAGTCGCCATGAGAGAAATATTCATTCACGCCTTGACGACGTTGTGTCCACTGCTCCACAGATTTACTCTGCGTGACGTCGGGAGGCGAGAACAGTTGACGCAGCTCTGTGAAGACGTGAAGTACATTTTTTGTCAAAATGACAATTGTCTAGCGACAAGGTCATTAAAACTGCTTGCAATAATTACCATTTATTGCAATTTGAATTGCATTATAATTAAAAAAATTAACTCACAACAAAATTAACTTCATGCAAAATCCGAAATCATTGTATTTGGTTGACAAATGCTTTAACTCAATAGAATTTTTAAAAA
The DNA here is from genome assembly GCF_023898315.1 of Schistocerca nitens. Classification (NCBI taxonomy): domain Eukaryota; kingdom Metazoa; phylum Arthropoda; class Insecta; order Orthoptera; family Acrididae; genus Schistocerca; species Schistocerca nitens. The sequence continues at coordinate 4,117,670 of NC_064622.1, forward strand.
TGTGTGTGTGTGTGTGTGTGTGTGTGTGTGTGTGTGTGTGTGTGTGTGTGTGTGTGTGTGTGTGTGTGACTCAAGTGTAATCACTGCGTGTAAAAAAGAATTAGTGGTAGAAAAGACTAATGCGAAAGACTGTTGTAAAAATGATCCGTAAGTTGCCATATCTTTCGCTCTTAACCGGCCCTATCAGTGTTAAGTAACAAGCTCGATATTACAGTAAGACACCGCATTTATAATATTGAACAAGCAAACAATTAACCATAATCTGCTAATAACTCGAGAGAATACTGACCGGTAACGTCGAAAACCGTCGATATCTCGACAAGTAACAGTTACTGTGCTTTTAGGGTCTTCTCCAGTTCGCGCGTTTAAAATGACAGAGATTTACATGCGGAATTATCGGACTGCTGACGAATTTATCCAGCTGAATTCTCGCGAGTTAACAGAGCACACAACATGGTGGCAGAAGCTTAACTTCTCCTTGGGTATTCTGTCGGACAGCCACGCGGGGTAGCCGTGCGGTCTGAGGCGTCATTCACGGTTATTGCGGCTCCCCTCGTCGGAGCTTCGAGTCCTCCCTCGGGCATATGTGTGTGTGTGTGTGTGTGTGTGTGTGTGGTCCTTAGCGTAAGTTAGTTTAAGTAGTGTGTAAGCCTAGGCACCGATGACCTCAGCTGTTTGGTCCCATAGTCCTTACCAGCAATATCCATTTTGTGCTGAACATTATAGTCTGCATAACTTAAAGGATACAAAGTCCTAATGAAAAAGGCTAGGAAGTTCTCATTATTATGTATGCAACTGATACGTTGCCAAACACATTTTTTAAACCGCAAATCTTTAAAGCTAAGAAATGCTATTACTTTGGAACAAAGTCCACGTCGCAATACCATCGCCACATTTTTCCGAACAATCAGATTGTAAATTTACGATGATTAACCGTAAAAATTTTTTAAGAAGACTGTTGTAATCGAGACCAGACAAATGAAAACACCGTTTATTCCGAGTTGACATACGGGTATCAGTTTTCCCATCCTTACTTCCTTGCACACACATCTCGCGGAATGATCACGACGCAAAAATCAGAGAAATTATAGCTCAAACGGAGGCTTGTCGGTTGTCTTTCCCGTGAATCATTCGCGAATGGGACACCAAAGCGCGGAAATCGCAGTGGAACCGTCTGCCTCACGCAGCTAGGAGGCTTCTTGAGAATCGATACCGATGATGTCTGTGTTATATCTGAAGAATGTCGTGAAGCTTGTTTCGTAACGGAAGCTGTAGACAACGCTAGGACAGCGGTGAGCTTCAGCGCCAGTCTTCGTGCTGCTTGCGTACGCTTGTTTACCACGGGAAACGCATCAGTCGCCGAGGGAAACTGGACAGACACAAAAACAGGGTCCGGTCCAAAGGCCGTTAAGGAGCACCGCTACTGGGGGGGCAGGAGCGCCCGTCTTACTTCCACCCCGTCCCGGGGAACTCCGCCGCACTCCCCAGCCGCCAGGCAGTAACGTAGCTCCGCCAGCAGACTCTTCCGCCTGGCCGTAAGGCGAGTACCATAAATGTCTCCGGTAGTTGTAAGAGAAACATCCCCGCTGGCAGGAATCACACAACCGTTACCTTTAGTCAGCGCCTGTATAGAGCAAACGAGACAACCTCTCGAACATGTAGCGTGAAAATGTTTACGCTTCCAAAAACAGACATGCGGCCAGAGTCTCAACCCGGACATTCTGATTCAGAATGGCTGTCGCTTCTCTGCATCACTTAAGCGCAGTGATGGCGTGTTTCCCTCACTGAGATCACAAAGTCCCGTGGCCACGACTGTGAATCTCTGTACCGACTGCTACGTTTCGTGACGGACGAGACATTAAAATCCATCGGTTTCGTTACTGACCTCGTCCTAAGAGAATCACTATTATATCATGACATGTTCATAGCTAACATCGACATTTTCACATTAATTTTTTTCTCGTGCTCTCAAGCATTTGCTACCAAATCTATAGATTCCAAATTCGCGTTTGGATCGGACCTCGCTGTACTCTTAAGTTTCGAAGAACTCATTGCTCGGAGCAATTTCAACTATGTTTAAGATTGTATGTTCTATTCTTATTTAACAACGTTTGTAGTCTCTTTTCATATTAACAACTAACAACTGTTCTCAAAGGCGACTACCTGAATCCTAACAAATTTTGTGAAGACACAATAAAATGACAAGGTATTCGTGATACAACTTTAAGCGGAGAATTGTCTTCAACAACAACAGTAAAATCATACGGCCCGAAAAATCTTCAAAGGTAAGATCTTTATTAAACGCACTATACCAGGTCGTTGTAATTAAAGTGCAGCTGCTCACGGGGGTAGGATGTGGACTGTAATTATTGTACGGCAGCGAAACTTGGCAGATATGCTAATGCACTGATGCAGAATCGATTGACGCTGCAAAAACATTATTTCCAATTTTGCAGTTCTGGCCACTAGGTGCAAATCTGGCGCTGTACAGCGTCTCGTCAACGTGTCCGTTGCTCATGTTGAACAAATTGTGTAAGCGGCGGTTCATAATAAAATCAACATTGCCCCTTCCTCACTTGTTTGACCTCTTATGCTCACGCCTCGTTCTTAATCCATTACATATGAAAAAATTTCTATACTCTTCCTTGCATTCACAGCACCAGATTTGCGCCTGGTGGCCACAATTTGAATTATTTTTTTTTCCAGTGTAAATCGGTTCAGTATTGGTCCATTAGACTATCTACCAAGTTTCGCTGCCGTAAGGTAATTACATTCCACACTGGACCTATGTGGGTAGCTGCTCTTTAATTGCAAGTAGCCAGTACATCAAAATCTGCACTTGTGACTGTTGTACCTGGGAAGGTCGCATCAACACGGCCCATGTCGGTTTTTCACTGCTTATCACCTCTGTAAAAATTCAACCTAGCTTTTAGGCAGTTCTCAGTAAATATGAACGACCAACATTCCTTCATTCACGTGACTGCAGTGGTTTGACGCATATTTCTTTTAGCACCTTCTTTTATGCTTTCCGTCGTTCCTTAATTGTTTCTATACTGTTATTTATATTCTCTTAGAGACGGGATCTGCCTATGCAACTAAATAAGAGGCTGTTTGTTTTTATGCCAAACGCATTTCGCTTTTTTTACTTGCAAACCACCCTCACTTATTGGTCTGTAATACATGTTTTATGTATATAATAAACGTGTTTTCAGCTACACTACACTATTACATTTTTTTTAGTGAGGTTAGGTTAAACTGTTGTTCGGTTCTGCTTACCTTCTTTTTTTGGGGAGGGGGGGGGGAGGGAGGGGCTCTTGTTCTCACCTGTGTCGCCATGGAATTGTAGGAGCATATTTCACCGAAAACGTGTGTTGGAAGTTTGTGTGAACTTTGAAACTGTTTGTAGTATTGTCGACTGTCGCTGTCTTTTTCGGTCGTCTTTTGTTTGCGTTGTGTTGTCTGTATGTATTTCGATGTCCAATGGTTTGTTTTGTAGGCGCGTGTGCCATTGTGTGTGGTGCGGAATGCTCTGGGGGAAGAGGGGATATGAGTGGAAGGAATGAGATGGGACGTAAAATGGAGCGCGCAGGTGCAGTCGGTTGGAGGGAAAGCGAATGGTAGACTTTGGTTGACAGAGAATATTAGGAAAGTGTGCCTCATCTACAAGTATAAAGGAGACCGCTTAGCGAACACTTGCACTACACATTCTTGAGTACTGTTCGAATGTTCGGGTCCAGAAGAGGCCGGATTAATGGAAACATTGAAGCAATTCAGAGGCGAGCTGCTAGAATCGTTACCGGCTGGTTCGATCACCACGCAAGTATTACGGAGATGGGAATCCCTGGATGGAGATAGTCTTTCTTTACGCGGAACGTTATTGGCAGCATTAAGAGAACCGAAATTTGCGGCTGCTTGCAGAACGATTCTGCAGCTCCCGACGGACATTACGCGTAAGAATAGCGAAAACGAGATGAATCAGGGATCTTACGGAAGCACACAGACAGTCGTTTTACCGTCACTCCTTTTGCGAGCAGAAGGACCCCCACAGTGGTTTATAACGTATGGATGTAGACGTAGATATTTGTTTTGCTGTTTGCTGTTCTCTGGAGACACCGGTTTCACATATACGACAAGCCTTATTCAAGTAGTCGTTCCACACAAGTGGCATGACTGTGGCTGAAACACTACGATGTTTCCGAAGAGCCAATACTGATACGGCGCGCAGTGGATGTTACGGAGATACATGATTATTTGCTTCTTTAAAAAAATAACAATAGTTCTTTTAAAACGTTAAACATAAATAAAAGGAGCAACAAGCTGTATCAAAGAACTCTTACCCCGGGTTTTGAATTGTTAAGAATTGACTGACGTCCATTGCTCTCAGATACCTGTACAATTGACGAGACTCTGTGAGTAATCCCCACCAGTACCCAGTAAACGGCGACAGAAGGCACTTCTCGCTAACACTGTAGAGATGGCAGTACGCAGTGGCCGAAAATGCATACGAATTTTTGGACATGACATCCGTTCGACGGTTGGCGTGTCTCCTGCCGAACGCGCGAAAACACCCCGTCAAAGGGCAGTTTCCTGAGATTGCCACTGTGTGGTGCACACACATCAGCTTCAGTGGGGTACGCAAATTAAAGAATCGTTCTCTGGTGTCACATTCAAGTCTTACCAAGAATAAAAACCTTCATGCAGGATTGGGGTTGTTGCTGTTGGTCTTTATGACGCGTTCATAAGGACTGGTGTACCGCTCGTATCCACGTAACACGGCGAAGGAGAAATGGTGGTAGAAGATACTCATCGGCACGAACCAAAGACAAGTGTTGCAACTTGATCGGTTTCAAATCAGACAGGAACTACTGGTCTCAGTGCTGGTCCATCTCAAACTCTTTCCGAGCGACACCGCGAAGCGAATTGCATTCAAAGGGCATTTGGAGTCAGGTACTTCGTCAAAGGTAATCAGTCACTGTATCTACAAAGCTGTACGTCTTCAACGGGCCAGACAGAGAAAAAGCATAGGAGGTGACTGGAAGCATGTAGCGTGTTCAGAAGAGCCGTGATTTTGCCTCTGTCCAAATGATGTAAGACGTCGAATGGACCAACAGGTTGTTCTGTCACATTATAGGAGTGTTTTCGTACCACGATTTGGGCGTACTCATTCATGTTACCGAGATCATGAAACAGAATGTCAGCTTCAGCATTCGTGGGGACTGTTTCCTTTTCTTTTACAAATTCATGACGAGTCTCTTGTGAAGACTGGGCTGGACGAAAACGTTCCCGGTTTGAAAAACATTGAGGAATCCCATCGCATCTCGACTGGCCCGCTGAATCACTGTCTCTTAATTCAACATAAAAGGTATGGTACTGTTAGAAACAACGAGTTAAACGTGGTGTTCAGCATTTGGGAGCTATGTGGTATCCCACGATTAATCAGCGGCTCCCGCTGGATGAGCAGTACCTGAAGAAACGTATGGACTTACTTCATCGCCGAAGTAAGGCCATTATCGGGAGCAGAGACGGAGTTACACGGTATCCGTGTAACTTCAGCTGCGGATGATTAATTTGTTGTGCTTATTAACTGTGTTGGGAAATCGTAAGTGGAAAAAGACAAAGAAAAAATTGAGTCACGAGTAGAGGTTTGCACTGATAGGCTAATGATAGTGCGACTGCACGTGGTAATTGGAAAAATCCGGTTCTGAGTTCCAGCCAGGCACACATTTTGATTGGACACGATCTATTTCATAGAACTAGATCAGGGCCCACTACTTCGCTCGCGTAGACCTTTTTATTTTTCTTTAATGGTGTTTTTAAGGTGTTCACAAATTGCAACATCTTGTAAGCTATTGTTAATCCTGCGTTTTGATTTCTTGTTGAGATGTTTCCTTAGAAAGTTTCATCCGCTAGCATGTTTATTTCTTACCAATAACTTCTCATGCAGTTAGTTACCTCTGATGTTTTAATATAAGGAAATGTTTTCTTAAATATTTTTATCCCGTACTTCACCCCCTTAGGGGTTGAATTTCCAAAAACACTGGAACAAGTTTTTTTTTATTTGCAACAGATAAGTAAAATACCAGTTTTCATAGACGTAGTTTTAAGATGCTTTAGTCGTCCTCTGATAATGATTTTTTTTCCGAACAAACTGCCGATCTATAATAATCCGTTAGTGCTTGAATTTCTGAAAATGCTGAAACATTGAGCCGTAGTTGTGTCCGGCTCTTCGAAAAGCGCGCCAGGCGGAGTGCTTTCGCTTCGCGTCTGGTGTTTGCGGAGGCGCTTTCGGTTTGGCGCGCTGTTTGGATCGCTACCGCCCTCTGGCGGGAGGTGGAGCGGGTGTACGGTCGAGTGACGATCGAGGAGTACGTAGTGGGCGGTGACCGAGAGAGGTGGTGGCGCGGGCGGGGCCCTGCTGGTGGGGGTCGTCAACTGCTCGCCGCCTGCTTTGGCCGACCTCTCGGCTGTCAGGGGCTGAGTCTGCCTCACCCGCATGTACGTCGCTTAAGAAGCTTAGAAGCCGTGGTGCAGGGGATCAGCGCCTTCTTATCGGCCGTTGAAACAACTGGCAGCGGTTGGCTCTGACGAGCAATTGGAAGTGCAACGTGTTCCCGGAGGTGTGTTGGAGTGTGAGAAGTTGAGTACTGTTTTTATGTGACATTCACACCTTGATTGGGTGATTTAGGGTCGGTGTCGTGTGTCTCTGTGGTTCAGAGTCTGTACAGGCACCGCCCTTGCTACATCTTCTGGTTTTGGGTAACACGGGAAGATGGTGGCTTGTAATTAAGTTTTCGGGCTGATCTGCTGTGGCCCTGTAGACCACCAGTAACTATTCCGGCTATTGTGATCTGGGTCCCTTTAGACGTGTCACTCCCTCACCGAGCTAAGGAAAACTGGCTTTAATGTGAAGGTTTGTGTGCTGGCTTATTCACATTTATCTTGTAACAAACATGTTTTATTATATCTGCCGGCCGCTGTGGCCAAGCGGTTCTAGGCGCTTCAGTCCTGAACCGCGCGACTGCTACGGTCGCAGGTTCGAATCCTGCCTCGGGCATGGACGTGTGTGATGTCCTTACCTTAGTTAGGTTTAAGTGTAGTTCTAAGTTCTAGGGGACTGATGACCTGAGATGTTAAGTCCCGTAGTGCTCAGAGCCATTTGAACCATTTTTTATTATTTGACTAAAAAAATAAATAATTTTTGTAGTTCTACCTTCAAAATTCCGTTAACACCGAGATATTGTCAAATAGCTCTTTAGCACCTATTTCACCTCCTTATGAGTGAAAATTCGAACAACCCCTTCTTAAATGAAGCCTACGGTGTAAGATCAACAGCCTCCCCAAATTTAAAAGTCTCCATCCTTAGCGGCTCGGGCTTGGCGACGACGAGGCAGTCAGTCAGTCAGTGCATTGCCCTTTACATAGAGAGACTTAAAGCTTGTGAGTAATCATATTTTCACATATACGCTGCCTGACAAAAAAATTGAAGCGCCCATAAAGCATGGTAAAACGCCCATGTAACTTTGTACACGTGCACAGCATCGGTGGATACGTAAACGATTAGAGTTGCAATTGTCTCTGACAGGTGGAGCGGCCAGCAGAAGGCATGAATGTTTTCCGTATTAAATGTGGTTCGCGGGACTGATAGATAGGTCGTACAAGGGACGTGAACAGTGTCAGACGTTGAGAACTGCTGTGAAGGACACGAAGATGCCGCGTACTCTTGTTGGACAGCGCTATCGGCACCCGAGACAGTTTGAAAGGGGTCTGTCTGATTGTGGACCTCCTCCATGTAGCCGAATCTTGCAATATGGAGATTTGTACGGCTTTTCGATGTGACAGTGGTCCGATGTTGGGCTGCGTTGGAACGTGAAGACGGGCCCACTCGTCGCCACAGGTCTGGTCGACCACGCCTCACAGCCACAAGGGAGGGTCAGCGGGAACACCGCGACGCCTCCACATCCGCCAAGAAGTAGCGGGCCCCCTGCAACGTTCCGTCTCACCCCGCACCACTGCTCGAGGACTGGCAGCAGCCGGGCTACGGAATTACCGCCCCACGTGCAGGCTACTGCTGACACCGCAAGCTAAACGGCTTTGTTCGGAGTGCTGACCTGCACGGCCTGCTGACGAATGGCGTCACTCTGTGTCCGGCGACGAATCGCGCTTCTGCCGGTACCTCGGATGACCGTCGTCAGCGTGTAGTACAGTGACCTGGGCAGAGGCGCGGCGCTGTCACTGCTGGCATAATGCTGTGGGGAGGCACCTGGTGCGACTTCGGGCCACGCCTGGCCGTGACTGAGGGAGCTCTGATAGCACGACAGCAGCTCACGGACATCCCGTGTCCCTGTGTGTTACCCTTCAGGCCACAGTATCGTCGGGCCATCGTTCAGCAGGACAAGGGAAAAATGAAAATGATCGTACGGCATTGTTGGCCGGGAGTCCCCATTCGGGGATGTTCCGCCGCCGTATCGGAAGTCCTTTGTAGGTGACGCCACGCCGGCGACTTGCGAGTCGATGATGATGAAAATGACGGAGGAGGGCACACAACACCCAGTCCCTGCCGGGAATCGAACCCGGGCCCCGTGCGTGGTAGGCGGTAACGCTACCGCTACGCCACGGAGGCGGACAACAGGACAATGTTTGTCGACAAACAGTACGTGTCTCCATGAAATGTGTTGTGCGGCAGCTCGGACGTCAGTTCCATCTCCAGGATATCGAGAACCAGTTACAACACTTTTGTGAGACAGCGTGCCTCGGCAGACGGTACAACGGCTTTACGATACCCTCTCTCCGACCCAGTCAGCGCATCGAGGCCAGGGATGATGCGACAACGTACTCACGAGTGCGCTTATACTGCCAAGCTGTTCGTAAATTTGACTTTTATTTCGTAATCACTGAATTAACATCAAGTGCGCTTTCAAAGCGTGAATTTTCATTTCGTTTCCTCCCCTCCTTCTGGGAGTTTCACTTTTTTTGACCATTTTCAAAACTACGGAAACTAAACAAAAATTAATTTCCATCGGTCAAGATGAAAGTCGTTGTGAACTATCTGTAGCGACAGGTGACAGCAGCGTGGCTCCGCTCTTGCCGGCAGCTACGGCCGGCCGGACGTGGAGCTGCTGTACGCGTCGGGGTCGCTCAACTCTGACGGCGGCGGCGCCCTGCGGAAGGGCTTCGGCATCAGCGACGAGTTCTACGAGCGCATGTACCGCTCCGTCGACAACAGGGACTCCTGGACCATCTGGCCGCTGCTCATGCACCCGCGCAGCCGAGGACGGGTACGTGCACGGCGCGAGGTACAAGCCGTCTCGTGGCACTGTAGCCTCACTCTCCTCTTCTGCAGGCACTTCATTTTCCCATATACCTCTGTACACGAAAGCCTATGTGACGTTACACCATGCTGCGACGAAGGTGACGTAACAGGGAACATTGTATATATAACGATTGTTCCCCTTTAGGAGAGCGATTGAACTAGAATTCATAATTTCATCTTCGGATGTTTTTCTTCTTTGCTTCCCAAAACCTCCTCATCCTCTCAGAATGCTCCTTCTTCCGTTCCTCTGCCCATTTTTTACCAGGCTCACGCGATGTCCTTTCCCCAAACTTCACACTTGTGATTTTATGCCGGCACTCGGTGCGATCTTCGAGATTTTTTATGTTGATCTGCTGTAGATCCCTCTGGACTTCTTTCAGCCATTCTGTGCCACATTTACTCCTTGTTATAATATTGAATAATGTCTTTGCTGTTCTGGAGTCTTCCATCCTGTAGATGTGTGTATAAAATTTCGCTCGGCGCTTTCTGATTTCATCTGTTACTATGTTGATCTTTCTATAGAGTTCGTTTTGTGGTCTCTTCATCCAAATGCCATTTTTGTTGATTGGACCGTAAATCTTCCTGAGAATTTTGCTTTCCTGCTTTTCTATTTCCTTAATTTTTGAATGACCATCAATCACCATTGTTTCACCTGCATAGATTGCTTCTGCAAGAATCACTGTTGTATAGTGCCTTAATTTTGCGTCTGTCGAAATGCACTTCTTGTTGTAATGCGCCCATGTTAGCTTGTAGGCCTTCTGGAGCTTGGTGATTCTTTGTTCATTGGCAATTCGGTTTAATCCTGAGGACTGTATAGTTTCACCGAGGTATTTAAAATGGCAGACTTGTGCAATTTTACCATATTTTGTTATTAAAGGGGATTTATTTTCTGGCTACCTTTCCATATATTGGGTTTTTTCATCAGATATCTGTAATCCGGTTTTTTGTGAAATTTCATGTAGTTTTTCCACCGCGTGAATCGCTTCTGTTCTGTTATTGGTGATAATTGCAATATCGTCAGCGAAAGCAAGGCACTTGACTTTAATTCGGTTCTCTTTCTTGATACCAATTTGGATACCCTATACGTGAGGTTGTGTGTGTGTGTGTGTGTGTGTGTGTGTGTGTGTGTGTGTGTGTGTGTGTGTGTGTGTGAAAATTACCGAACTATCAGTTTAATAAGTCACCGCTGCAAAATACTAACGCGAATTCTTTACAGACGAATGGAAAAACTGATATAAGCCGACCTCGGGGAAGATCAGTTTGGATTCCGTAGAAATGTTGGAACACGTGAGGCAATACTGACCCTACCACTTATCTTAGAAAGTAGATTAAGGAAAGGCAAACCTACGTTTCCAGCATTAGTACACTTAGAGAAAGCTTTTGACAATATTGGCTGGAATACTCTCTTTCAAATACTAAAGGTGGCAGGGGTAAAATACAGGGAGCGAAAGGCTATTTACAATTTGTACAGAAACCAGATGGCAGGTATAAGAGTCGAGGCGCATGAAAGGGAAGCAGTGGTTGGGAAGGGAGTGAGACCGGGTTGTATCCTATCCCCGATGTTATTCAATCTGTATATTGAGCAAGCAATAAAGGAAACAAATTAAAAGTTCGGAGTAGGTATTAAAATCCATGGAGAAGAAATAAAAACTTTGAGGTTCGCCAGTGACACTGTAATTCTGTCAGAGACAGCAAAGGACCTGGAAGAGCAGTTGAACGGAATGGACAGTGTCTTCAAAGGAGGATATAAGATGAACATCAACAAATGCAAAACGAGGATAAAGCAATGTAGTCGAATTAACTCGGGTGATGCTGAGGGAATTAGATTAGGAAATGAGACACTTGAAGTAGTAAACGAGTTTTGCTATTTGGGGAGCAAAATAACTGATGATGGTCGAAGTAGAGAGGATATAAAATGTAGACTGGCAATGGCAAGGAAAGCCTTTGTGAAGAAGAGAAATTTGTTAACATCGAGTATAGATTTAAGTGTCAGGAAGTCATTTCTGAAAGTATTTGTATGGAGTGTATCCATGCATGCAAGTGAAACGTGGGCGATAAATAGTTTAGACAAGAAGAGAATAGAAGCTTTCGAAGTGCGGTGCTACAGAAGAATTCTGAAGATTAGATGGGTAGATCACATAACTAATGAAGAGGTATTGACTAGAATTGGGGAGAAGAGAAATTTGTGGCACAACTTGACTACAAGAAGGGAGCTGTTCGTAGGACACGTTCGGAGCATCAAGCGATCACCAACTTAGTATTGGAGGGCAGTGTGAAGGGTAAAAATCGTAGAGGGAGACCAAGAGATCAATACAACAAGCAGATTCAGGATGATGTAGGTTGCAGTAGGTACTGGGAGATGAAGAAGCTTGCACAGGTTAGAGTAGCATGAAGAGCTGCATCAAACCAGTCTCAGGACTGAAGAGCACAACAACTCTTGTAACACTACTAGTTCTTGATTACTGAAACTGTTCTTTGGATTAAGCAAGCAGCGTAAAATTAGTTGGTGACGTTTCCCAACGGCTTCTTTTAGTCGCACAGTGTAAGACAATCACCTCTTCGTGTTACGAATTACTCTCCAGTTTAGTTTCAGTTATGTCATGTTCCGTAGATCATTTTCACGATTATTTTATCGGTACGATATGGAACGTGTCAGATTACAAGAAACACACACACACACACACACACACACACACACACACACAAACGAATAGTGTTAACATTAATATTGCTGAAATTTTTCTACACATGCAACTACATTTAGAAGTACAATTTTTTTACCACTTCTGAAACAGGAACTCGTCCATGGAATAGAAGGAGTTGTCCAAAAGAAATGTTTTTAAACTAGATTTAAAACTTGATCTGCTACCTGCCATGCACTTAATGATGTTGGGCAAATGATCAAAGATTTTTGTTGCTGGATAATGTACTCCTGTTTCAGCAACTGACAGCTTCAGTAGCGGATAGGAAAGGTCATTTTTTCCTCCAATGTTCTACGTATGAACATCACTGTTCTTCGCGAATTGATACGGATTATTTATAACGAATTTGATTAGCGGGTATATGTACTCTGATGGTGCAGTTAAAATACCTAACTCCTTGAAAAGGTGCCTACATGGCGTCCCTGGCTGAACACGACTAATTATTCTCAGTGCTCTGTCTTGTGCATTCAATGGTGCATGTCTGAGTGGCGAGTCACCCCAGAAAACTATTCCACAAGACATTACTGAGTGGGAATATGCAAAGTACGTTAGGAGGCTGATTTGCTTATTACCAGGACTAGCGATTATACGGAGAGCGGAAGAAACTGAACTTAATTGTTTGAGAAGCTCAGTAATATGCTTCTTCTAGTTCAAGTTGTCATCAATGTGAACACCCAAAAATTTGGAGAAATCTACCCTGTTAACTGAGCCCTGTTCATGTGCTACATCAATTGTCGGTATGACTCCATTCCGTGCACAGAATTGGATATAGTCAGTTTTTAAAAAAAAAATTAAGGTAGAGTCCATTTTCTGAGAACCACTAAAACTGGACACAGTGAGACGCACCTCTCGTCTGTCCTCGGAACTTGAGTGGCGTCGCGCGACATCACGCAGGCGGCCGGGACCAGAATCCACGCACTCGTGGCGATGTAACGCTCCGCCGATTAATCGGGAAACCTGGATGACTTCTTCACACTGCTGCACAAGTAGTATCAGTCTAAATAAGGGTCGCCAGTCGCGGTTTGATCCACGAGGAAGGCGACAGAAAGGGCATCCCACCAACGCTACCAAATCCGACAATTAGCGTACCGACCAACTGAAGATACGGGATAAAAGCCAGCAAAGAGGAGAAGATGCTTTAGTCCATTTGAGGGGTTCCCCAACAGCCACATCGGCAGAAGATATTAAAGAAACACAACCAGCCACTGCAACACTTCGATGACAAACAGTTTACCTGCACTGAATACCATTACTTCAAATCAGCTAACTGCCTCATTGCGGGTTAGGCTTACTGCAGCCACGCGATAAAATTCGGGCGCAGTCTTACAAAAATAAACGAGCCGTGTGACAATACTACAAATTACTGAGTCGCCAAACGGCCTCGGATGAATTTCAAAATTACCACCTACCCTTTAGGTTACCCAGCTTCATCGGAAGCGGGATGTTTTTCTGCAAATAAATCTTGTCAACCCCGGTAATTTCCTTGACGGCCTGAAAAGTTAAACAGTTTTTTGGGGTTTGCATTACCATCACGGCGAAGAACTATTGCCGCGAGACAATTATGGGCCAACACTAAGTCTTGAAATAAAATTATTTTCAGGATTTTGCTTCTATTGTAGATCTTTGCTTGTAGCATAAGAGTCACCGACGAAGCCAAAGTAGAATTTTCACGTCCAAATCAAAGTGATAAACATATTGTGAGCACACGAAAGGAGGAGCCTTGAATCTCCTTTGGATTTAGTGCCTCTCATCCGACTGCTTGATGCCATTAGTTCCTGCTGGATCCCAAATTCTTCTTCTTCTTTTTCTTCTTCTTCGCACTTTAGCAACATCTACTATCTTCTATAACCGACGAATATACACTATTTTGGCCTCCCCTTTATACTTGTGTCCAGCACTGAAAAGATTTTTATTCCTTGTTGATTCTGTATATTACCCCTCCCGTCCCCTCAGTATGGTGGTTCTTCTCTGCAATTGTTTTTACTACATTTCTCTTTCGTTTTCTCTGTACATGGTTCGCATATCTACTCATCTTATGTTTGAAATATATTCTGACCACTAAGGAGGAACAGGAGAATTCAGTATTCTTCGCGGACCTGGAATCCTGACAAGTGTTATCAGCACCAAAACAGGGAGATGGGGTGGGAAGGAGAGAGAAAGAGAGAAAGAAATAAAGAAAGAAAGAGGGAACGTCAAAAAGCAGTTGCGAGAACTGTGATGAGTTTGTAGACGGAGCGTGAGAAGTCGCGAAATTCTGTAAGCTAAGTGCCACTGCGAGTCAAGAAATTGTGATGTCTACCGTACGTACGTCTCGTGATGACAACGGATTCGGAGTGCTCAATGCTCGACAGCACCCTTGCTGGGTGGCAGCGTGCAGATGTCTTGGGAGGGTGTTTGTACTGTGTCTGTCCCCAGTTGCTTACCAGGTGTATGAAACCGGAATTTGGTTGCAATAATTAAAACTGTGTTGTTTGAAACTGATAAACAATATTTTATTCAAAATAATCTCCATTGCTATTTATACATTTCACCCACCTCTCCTTCAGGCTATGAATGCCACGCCAAAAAAACAGTTCTTTTGAAGCGAACCAGTCAGGGAGCCATTTTCGTACATTTTCATACGAATTGAAGCTTTGTTCAACGAGAGCGTGTCCCAGTGACGCGAACAGATGACACTCGGACTGAGCCAAGCCTGGAGAACGATCCGCATGCCCTACTACTTGACAGCTGAACGCCTCTATCGTTTCCTTGACCCGTTTTGCTGTGTGTGATGGGGCTTTATCAAGGAGCAATATGATTGTGTGGGTGGTTTGCCTGGATTCACCCACGATTTACGATGCTTAGGATTCTCAAAACATAACCATTTCCCCATCACCTTTCACTATTCGATTGAAAAATGACTTCCTTTTGTATCTGGCGAGCAGCATTTCATTTGCTTGCTGTCTTTCATTCAGTTCATGCGGAACCCATTCTCCCACTTTCTGTACCTTTGCCATAACTTCCAACCGTCACATTCAATTGCTCCGCGAGTTTCTGTTGAGTTTGAGCATCATCTACATCCAATAAGGCCTGCAATTCGTTCTCTTTGAACTTTTTCGGTAATTTCCCGCGCTCGTCGTTTCTCACGCCAAAATCATCAATTTTGAATTTTTTTAACCACTCCAAACACTCTGTTTTCGCGAGAGCATGTCCGCCGAGAGCTTCGACAAGCATTCGATGCGATTCTGCAGCAGTTTTCTTCAAATGGTTACAGAAAACCAAAGCTTCCCGCAGATCTTCGTTCGTAGGCACAAAAGTCGACACGTTTACGGGTTTGAAACAGATACCGATGTACGGAACGTGTGTTACTGTGCGTCAGCCGTTACAGGAAGCAGGTGGCGCTGCAGACGCGCCCTCACGGGCCCTACACTGACGGCTAGCACCATCTATACGGAAATTCCGGTTTCATACTTCTACACCTGGTATAATGTATTAAAACCCATACAGCAATTGCGAAAAACACCTTTACGATACACTAAACCATGGCATATAAGGTCGATGAATAACAATTCTGAACTGCTCGGTCGACCCATGACCTATGCACCCCGAAGTCGTAGAGCACCTTTACTCATTACTTTAAGGGTGAGGGCAGACATTTCACAGATTTTTGAAACTCTTGTTACGCTGGAGTCGGCGTCGGTGAGGATGGTGGACAGGTCGCTAGTCAAACAGAGTTGCCGTTATGTCAGCATATAAGACAAAATACATCTCGCGTAATGACTAGTAGACTAGAAGTAAAGAATTCGGGCGAATATAGTGCAGTAGCGACGACCTTCTTACCCACATAGTACTGCCCTATGTTATAGGAATATGACGGAGGCTTGTGGAGCACGGTTATTACGAGACCGAGAGTTTTGCGGCGGCATCCATAAAATTGTCAGTATTGGCCTCGACGCGATCCTACACAGATGGGGCGCTGGACGTGACCACCGGAACAAACACTGGTAGCAGTTACTTCTGTAAAATATCTGGGAGTATGCGTGCCGAAGGATCTGAAGTGGAATGATCATTTAAGATTAATTGTTGGTAAGGCGGGTACCAGGTTGAGATTCACTGAGAGAGAGCTTAGAAAATGTAGTCCATCTACAAAGGAGGTGGCTTACAAAACACTCGTTCGACCTATACTTGAGTATCGCTCATCAGTGTGGGATCCGTACCAGGTCGGGTCGACGGAGGGGAGAGAGAAGATCCAAAGAAGAGCGGCGCGTTTCGTCACAGGGTTATTTGGTAAGCGTTACGGAGATGTTTAGCAAACTCGAGTGGCGGACTCTGAAAGAGAGGCGCTCTGCATCGCGGTGTAGCTTGCTGTCCAGGTTTCGAGAGGGTGCTTTCTCGATGAGGTATCGAATATATTGCTTCCCCCTACTTATACCTCCCGAGGAGATCACGAGTGTAAAATAGAGAGATTCGAGCGCGCACGGAGGCTTTCCGGCAGTCGTTCTTCCCGCGAACCATACGCGACTGAAACAGAAAAGGGAGGTAATGACAGTGGCATGTAAAGTGCCCTCCGCCGCACACCGTTGGGTGGCTTGCGGAGTATAAATGTAGATGTAGATGTAGGACGGTGTTGTGAAGTACACGCGTGCCGGCAGGTGCGGTTGCGCACGGCGAACCCGCTGCACTGGCCGCTGTTCGAGGGGAACTTCTTCTCGGACGAGCGCGACCTGCGCGTGCTGGTGGCGGGCATCAGGGAGGCGCTGCGCATCGCCGGCAAGCCGCCGCTGCAGAGGTTCGCGTCGCGGCTGCACGCCACGCCGGTGCCCGGCTGCGAGCACCTCGGGGGCGGCGGGGGCGGCGGCGGCGAGGAGCCGGACGAGTACTGGGAGTGTGCGGCGCGCCGGCTGTCGGGCACGCTGCACCACCAGTCGGGCACCTGCAAGATGGGCCCCGCCAGCGACGCCGCCGCCGTCGTCGACGCGCGCCTGCGCGTGCGCGGCGTCGCGGCGCTGCGCGTCGCCGACGCCTCCGTCATGCCGACCGTGCCCACGGCGCACACCAACGCGCCCACCTACATGATCGGCGAGAAGGCCGCCGACATGGTCAAGCAGGACTGGGGCGCCATCCCGGCCCCGGAGACCACGTCTGCCCAGCCGGTGACGGCGGCACGGGCTCGGCAGCCCTAGGCGACCCGCCTCCCGTACTACACCCGTCAGCACTCTATCTTTATCATTCTTGGCATATAGCATAAGACAGCCGTGAAGAGAGATCGAAACTGTACTAAAGGCCGACACTCAAACTTAAACTGATGAGAGGCGACACAGAATTCGATATTTTTATGTAAGGAATAAGTGTCGAAAATTAATACTTAGATCCATTATCAAATGTAAGCGCTAGCCACGCAAAGTGTAAATATATACACGATCTCTTTCGGCCCCTAGCTGTTCAGTTCCAAATGTAGAAACATACAAGTACCTAAAATACTGACTGATCTTCATTGGTCGGCAGCCGGCCGGAGTGGCCGTGCGGTTCTGGGCGCTACAGTCTGGAACCGAGCGGCAGCTACGGTCGCAGGTTCCAATCCTGCCTCGGGCATGGATGTGTGTGATGTCCTTAGGTTAGTTAGGTTTAATTAGTTCTAAGTTCTAGGCGACTGATGACCTCAGAAGTTAAGTCGCATAGTGCTCAGAGCCATTTCATTGGTCGGCAGGATACAAGTCCAATTTTGGCAGTTTAACACGACTCACTTACATCCCTCAACATGAAGGCTATTTACATTTGTGCATCTTCAGGCCAAACACAAAGAAATAATCTCCCTTAAAATAATCAAAATAGACTTATATGCTTTTTATTAATAAAGGAAATGAATTTCCTCTATTCAGTCCGTGATCACTGTGAATATTTTATAGTTGTAAATCTGTCTAGATCGCGTATTAAAATTTTTTTAATTACGACTTTTCGGTTACTTCCATCATCAAATATCTGCAATTAAGATGAAAGGAAAATGAAAGGAGACAGACGTTTGTGACCCAAGAACGAGTTAACAAAAGATAATAAATTAAAGCGTCAGAAATATTTTTAAAGTACACTCCTCAAAAAGCTTAGAACTTAAAAAGTAAGGTTCTGCGTCAGTACTGAAAATTATACCTAATCGGGGCGACAACTAGCAACTTGCTTCAAAAAATTTTGGACAGAGGTAAGTTTTAATCGACAGGTGGCGCTAGTCTTGGTGACGTGCTCTTCAAATTTTGTCTCATTTTACTATTTATACATATTTTTGTCTCTTCATACATATAAAAATGAAGATATCTTTAAAATATAAACATTCAAAGTCAAATTATAAAACGAGTGTAACACCATACTCGTCAAATTACCTATTAGATGCGACTAATTAGCCAATGTGTTTTCCAAACTAACAGCAAGTATTCGTTAAATTTCCTACCTAGCAACATCTATGTAACAGTAGCATGAACTTTACTGTTAAATATAATTATTACAAAAATATGATGTAGCGATTACAAAAGTGGTAGGCCTACTTGCTGTTATAATTGCGCGCGCCCGATAAACAGAAAACTGTGGCATGTGAACTAAAATGTAGTCAAACAGTACATTACATACGTAAACTTATAAAACAAATTATAATGAATAGAACACTCTACTTTATGTAATACATATACGAGTGTTGGAACTTAAATAGTGGCAGCTATTTATTCACAACCGATACAAAAGAGTTGCATGTTTGCACCTGTTACTGTCCTTCAGTCACCAGCGTTGTGTAGATCCCGTTGCCAGGGATGTGGAAGGCGTAGTATGCCGTTAGCAGAGCCTGTTCTGTTGATGGTGCGAATGGAGCGGTCTACTGCCTGTCCAATCTCTGGAACAGTTCTGAAGCGAATGCCACGAAGTGGTGCCTTCGTCTTCGGAATCAAATCAAAGTCACAAGTACGTAAGTCCGGGGAGTATGGTGGATGGTACAGTACACCCCAGTCCCATCGACAAAACAGAGCAGTCACAGATTGCGCTGTATGCGCCCCCGTATTGTCGTGCAAAATGGGTGGAGGGTTGCGCAGAAAGTGTCGCCGCTTCTTTCACAAAGGTGGTCGCAGGTGATGCTCCAAAAACCAACAGTAATACCGTGCACTGACGGTGGCATTCGCTTCAGAACTGTTCCAGAGATTGGACATGCAGTAGACCGCTCCATTCGCACCATCAACAGAACAGGTTCTCCTAACGGTATATCACGCCCCTTCCACATCGCCTGAAACAGGTTCTACACCACGCTGGTGACTACTTTGAAGGACAGTAACAGGTTCAAACATGTAATATTTTGTATCGGTTGTGAATAAATAGCTGCTGCTATGTAAGATCCAATCCCAGTATTTCATCATCGCCGATTGCATGGGAATGGTTGTGCACCACGGCCGTGATGAAACACGGGACAGAAAGGAGGTCAGCATCTGTCGTAATACCTGCTTTTTTTTTTTTTTTTTTTTACTGCGTTGCGGATCTAGACTTCAACTGACAGTGCAGCTAACATCACTGCTATAAAGATGAATAATACAAAAATCAGACATAGAAACAGCACATCGATCAAACGCAATGTCACAGTTGTGCACAATTAGAATTCCACAATTACATACCATTATAAGTAGTCATGCAGACTGAATGTAATTATAACGACACGCACTCCAATTTATCTCAGGCACGTACAAGCGTTATTCCATACGTAATACTGAAGTTCACGCTGCTGTTATACTGGTATTACTGTGTACCACATTTCGTGAATACTTTTCGCTAGCTCGCTTTGCAAATCTGCTTATTGGGTTGCCTATCTGTAGGTGCGAACTCGCTCCATGCGGCAACGCGGAGCAGTGGATTAATAGTGAAATGCGAAGACAGCACAACCTACATATGGAATCTGTAAATATGAGAATTCTGCAAACTATTAGCAGGCTACTATCAGTGCGTCATCGATACGTAGCAACAACATACAGAAAATTCTCGTTCGTTCTTCAATAACCTACCGTGGAGCACATAGGCCCTAATGTTGCTGAAAGGGCTACTGTGCAGTATTGGGTTCACTTAGCAGGGCGGTATTAATATTATCAGTTATCACTATTCCAAATACTTTCGGAACTATTGTATGGTATTCTGTCGTAAGACAAACACGCCATGCAAAGAACTAATGCAGTTATTAAAAAAACGAATAAAAACTGTTAAGTTACTGACTGCAAGCGTCGTCTAAAACTGACTATGGGTGCTGGCGCCGGAGGTAGGAGAGCGATTTGACAACGATGAACAGGACAGAAGGCATGAGCAAACTCATTTCCGATTCGTTGTTGCTGTGGCAGCTCTCTTGTGAACAACTAGCTGTGAATCACTTTCTTATTCTGACAGAGGAATAGTACTGTGGTTTTAAGGGCAAACGTTACATGTCTCACTGCCAAGTGCTGTAAGTGGGCCAATATCTATAGTTCAGGCTGTAGCGTCCGCGCCAGCTGATAACCCGGCAAGCTGCTACGACTTCCAGTGCGCGCGTAGTATACGACACCATAGTAATTGGCACACAGTTTGTAAACAGTCGCACACCGTGCTCGATATCCAGATTTTGCTAACAGCGACTACCACAGGACCCCCACTCTCTCAGGTCCTACGCGGACACGGCTCTCTCCTGTTTGCTGAGGAAACGTTCAAGCTTCCAGGAGGCGCCATTCTCTCTACTGTGGAAGTCCTTTCAGAGAAGCCCCCTGGCATCCTGCTGGTAGATCGACAATGTTTCTCCTCAGTCATGGATTAATAGAGCATCACAAATGGAAGAAAAATATACTGCTCATTCGAAAATTCCTGCACAAATACGAGTGCCAATATGAGCGTATACAATTACTTTGGTTCAATGGCCAATCAGACGTCACACGAATGAAATAAGACACTTACCGGCGAAACAGAGTGGCGCAAGGTCGCGCTTATTGTATGACATAACCCCAAAATGAGCTTGTCTCTATCTCCAAGAAGAACACAGTACAGGAATAGAAAGAAACCTGGCGACACTTTGCAAAAATACAACTTCATATCCCTCGAAACCATGGCTCTCTCGGGCCATTTTATCTAAACGCGATACGTTTACAGTAGCTCATATCAGGGTAGGACACAAATGTTGACCGCCACAACTGCACGTGACGAAAAAATTGGTATCTAAATTCCGTGAAGCGCGCCCAGATGAACTTTCGAACATTAACCATGTGATACTGGGGTGTTCAAGACACTGAAGTCAACAAAGCATACTTTGACAAAGTAGGAATGTCTCTGCTCACGTTCAACGTTTTCCTAGGTGGTTTTTTTCTAGGATGGACGTATCCAGTTCTCAGTTGTATGAAGATCACCGACGGAAGAAGAAACATCTGCAGTTTGATTCCAATCAGCGTGTTACTTACGAGGACCCCTTGTTTCACGTTGCCTCTAAATCTCGATTACGGACATAAGAAGAATGAATATCTTTATTTTAAAACAGCTATGTAAACTATAATAGCCAAAGCAAAAATGTATGTAAACATTTTGTCATGGCTGAATTATGTCACAATAAAGCCAAATAAACAAAAAGTTTGTTTTTTAAACACTATATGTATCAATTGAGAATAATACTACATGTCGTCCTCACTAACGTGAATGAACAATTCAATACGGAGAACCATACCCACACCCATCACGTGAATTTAACAGGAGCCAATTTCTTGCTTTAATTCTGTCTAATTACTTGTAGTATTTTATTCTTTTATTAATGATGACCAAATTAAGGCATCTACATCTGCGCCCATATAATTTAACTGCACATTTTCATTCTTAAAATTTTAACTGAAATTCATTCTGCAATGGAAGATGTGTCCACATTCTGATAGCTTCACTGGTCATTACAACATAAAATCATACGATTAGCATTACGACAGTAGAGGACTCAATTTTTACGCTTTAACAAATTCGCTAACAGGATATGTAGGAGCGAAGAACGCTAGAGGTAAAGACAAGGTAAAGCTGTGCTCAACTCAAGTCTTACTCCAATATCTTAATTTACTTACCCAGTCTGTTATAGGAAGGATCTACAAATCTGAGGAAGATCAAACACCGAAGATGTAAATTTTAATAGCCAGTCACCTTTTTTGCTTCAGCAATCGTCATTAGTATTAAGTGATGACAAATTTTGTCCGCCCTCTTTTTCATCGCATTTTATCGGAAGCTGTGGCTGATATTTATTCATGGTCCACTTTTGATCTTTTGCGTCTAGCCTGAAGCGACGAGTTAAAATTTGTACCAAGGCCGGGAATCAAACCTGGGTCTCCTGCTTACCAGACACGTACGTTAGCCACTAAGATACCTCGGCACAGTGGTTCGCACAACTGCGCGGATTACCCTGGCACGCCTCTCCCGTCTAACCAAATTCTCACTGCCGCCCCAGTCTACTTTTAAATCCATCCTTAGACACGAACAGGATTGCCGAAGCTCTCCATGTTCTGGAATAGCGCCTCAGCATCGAATGTAGACGGGGGATGAAGCCTAAAACCCAGGTGACAATTTCAGAGAGTTTACTGATCTCATATAGATACGATTTTATGAGTGTACAGGGAAGCGGCGAGTGAAAATTTGCACCAAGACGGAGTCAAAGGGGGAATTTAAAAGTAGACTGAGGCGGCAGTGAGGATTTGAATCGATGAGGGAGGCATATCAGGGTAATCCGTGGAGTTGTGTGAACTGCTATGCCGAGGTAGCTTAGTGGCTAACATAGCAACCTAGTAACCAGGAGACCCGGGTTCGATTCACGGCCTTGGTACACATTTTCATTCGCCGCTTCAGTCTGTATACATAAAACCATATCTTAATGAGACCACTGAACTCTGAGATTGTGTCATTTCACTTTTCATCTTATTTTATCCGAACATGACTAGCTTACTGCCGTAGTCACTCATTAAATGACTAAATCTGTCACCTGGATGAACTAGAGGAGTAGAGAATTTTTGTACGAAGCACGCAGTTCTCCGATACGTCAAATACGTTGCAGTTCGCAAGTTCTATAAAATTTGGGAAATTGTAGGAAGGAATGTGTTTTTGAAACCAGGAACATTGGCACAAAACGCCGTGAGTGACGTTTAACAATAACGTTACGTACAATTCCACCTGCATTACAAACAAAAGCAATCGTTTCAAGTATTAAAAATGCTCACTACGCCTGAATTAATAAAAATGCGTAACTCACTATGTCTCGATTTTAAAAGCAACGTAGCCAAACGATTCTGAAGCTAAGCTTTCGCACGAGTCAGTTCTTTTTTTGCTGCAAAAAAATCATTTGACTGAACTGATCGAAATGCTTAAGGAAAGGGTACTATAATGTCCTTAATAGACTGGGAAGCAAACATACGCGCACAACTAATCGCTCCTTATTTCATGTTATTGACAAATCCTTACTTCACAGCCGAATGGAACAACACAGAGGACGGTTGTGATTATCGCGTGGGGAGGGGGGGGGGGGGGGGACAGCGTCGTATATCGCGGCTCGGCAGCGTGGAAGAAATGGAGGACAGTACGACGGAAAATGAACAAAAATGAAGTTTCCCTTGAGTAGTGCTGCTGCCACTACTTCACCTACATACTGTGTTTGGCGGAGGGTACGTTGTGCACCGACGCCGTTTCCCGCCTTCCCTGTTCCTGTCACGAATGGTGCGCATGAGCAACCTCACCGTGTGAGCTCGGATCTCTGTCACTTTGCCTTCACACTCTTTTCGCGAGACAGACGTAGAAGGAAGCAACAAGTTGATTGGTCCTTCTCCGAAAATACGGTCACGGAGTTTCAACAGCAGGCTTCATAGTGACCGACAACTTGGCTTCGGTGGACAACGGAGAAAAATAACTTTGGCGATTTCTTTTTACGGGCGCAGCTGAGTGTAACACACAGGAAGTTAAACTCACCTCTAAGACATGGCGCACAAAAATTAAATGTGCTACGCCGCTAACCAACTCTACTGAACGCAGACAGCTTGCTACTTACTGTTGGATCCTCGTCGCTACGACTGTCTTTTGCCACTCAAGCCGACTGACACCAGACCATCAAAACGCCTGATGACAACTCATTCTACTGCCGAAACATGCAGCCTGATAAACACGACGATACGGCCGTTCTCATAAGAACTCCTTCACCTTTTTATGCTTCATCTGTAATTACTGACTTTTAATTACCTTTATTTACGGTACGCAAAACGATAGGAAACTGGAAAATTACGAAGAGACTTTCCTTATCCATATCCAGCATTCACATAGGATGTCCTGCGTTTACAGAAGCTTCCCAGATACCCTTACTAAGTGAAATGCAACTGTAACCGCGAGACATAACTAAGCAATATTGCACTACAATAACATTCTCAATAGAAAATACCGCGATAGAAAACTATTTTTTAAAGTGACCGAGAGATACTGAATGCCCCTTTGTGGAGTGCTTTTCATTTTCATTTCCTTCTGCAAGATGTATGGCACTCACATATAGAACTTCATTTTCGACTTGCACCTCATCTATCAGCAATGCACAGTAATTTTCGTAACAATTTTATACGTCTGAGGAATAGCTAACTAAACTGCAATATTGTGTTTGGAATTCATTTATTTTTCTGTCTTCTTCAAATTTTATCTGTTTAACGTAGTACACCGTATCTCCAGTTGAGAGTTTGAAGCTAGGAGTAAGCAGCTCCTTTATGTACTCGTTACATTCTGTCCATGTTCAATATTTACAGGTTGCAGTACTTGAGTACATTTCTAACTTCCCTGCACAGTTTTTTTGGTGAGACCAACGAGCTATTTCAGCTACAGCAAACATAGAACTTGTACAAGCAGTTTTATTGAATAACGCCAACCAGCGCACCCGCTGCAGTTAGTCTATTTTTAGTTCAAAGCTCAAGACGTGCATCAAACTTTGCGTCCATGCGTAAGTGTCAACTACATGTAACTCAGTTACCTGTAACTGCAATGCACGCATTAAAGTGGTGATGGTTTGCTCCCCCATGTACATCTGTGAGTATGTTCTCTGCATTAGTACGTGGCAGTGCGAAAGACTATATAAAACTGCGCCTGCCCATATGTATTGGCTCAATATGTAACCGGTATAGAAAGAGTCACATTTTTACTTTAGGACGCGAAACGATTGAAAATGAGCGTTAAGTCTGAAACATCTCCTGTATTTTGACGTAAAAATAAAGAAATTTTAGGAGGAGGTGCAAGGATGCTGTCATTCCATATATATTTCGTTGTTGCAAGAGATGGACTGTACAAGACATTTTACTTAAGTCGTTTGTTTCTGACGAATTCTTTGCATTTCGACGACACCTCTGTCTTTTTCTATATTTACTCATTTATATCAAGTGGATGAAATTTCTAGTGCACAGAACAACTGAATTTTCCAGCGTGCTGCAGAATTTCTTGGAAAACTGGACACTTGCAAGGAATTTTTCAAATACATATTTTCAGGTACGCATGATATATTAGTGTAATCTCTCCCAAGTCCATGCCTTTACACTTCGACTTGACAACCCAATATCATAATCGTTATTTGGGGATTAAAATATAACAAAGAATGTGAAGTATGATGCAATTCAGCAGATCTCAAATACAGAAAATGATCAAAAGTTAAAATCACGTTTGGTGCCGAAAAAACATTTGAATAATAAGGGACCCAACACCTAACTAATAGATGAGAAAGTGGACACTGAAGAAACTGGTTAAGTTCCAGTAACTATACAACATTTATTAATACAGGCACAAACTAAGACAGAGTCTCTCACTTTACAGCGCCAATAAAACGGCAACACCGTAGGAAGGTAAGTTTCTGGAGGAAGTGTTGCCCTCCGCTCCAGCTGTTTCAGTTATGTATCTGCTCGTGGTCTAGTGGTAAACGTTGCGCACGGTAGATGCGAAGCTGAGAGTTCACGTCCACTTATCACTTAATTAAAAAAAAAAGAAATCTCGTTACTTCTGCCTGCTGGAAGTATCAGTAACACGGAAGATGATTAGCTTCACTTGCTAACCCAATGATAACAGCAAACCTTCCGGAAATATTTCTGCGAATGAGATCTTGCCTGCGTCAAAAACAGTACAGCCGGAGTCAAAATGGTTCAAATGGCCCTAAGCACTATGGGACCTAACATCCGAGGTCATCATTCCCCTAGACTTAGAACTACTTAAACCTAACTAACCTAAGGACATCACACACATCCATGCCCGAGGCAGGATTCGAACCTGCGGCCGTAGCAGCAGCGCGGTTCCGGACTGAAGCGCCTAGAACCGCTCGGCCACAGCGGCCGGCCAGCCAGAGTGCGCCCATGTGATAGCGACTAAGCTCGCCTTGGCCACGTTTCTGCGGTGATAGCAACGCGGCGGACACTGCTAGCGTTTCTGCAGTCGCATTGGAGGCATAAAATGGTTTCCTACTGTAGTCTGATGTTCCGTGATAAGGACATCCGTAAACCGAGTGAACGCCGTGGAGTATGACAGCGCTGCAGACACTGCTCTTGCAGGTACGACTCGAGGAATACTGAAACGTGAGCCAAGTCGAATCTAACATTGTTCAAGCGTTATAAAATACAATTTCAAGTGGAATTAGGTCTAACACTTGCAACAAGTTGTTCGCTTTGGGAATAACAGAGAGGTCAACGCAACGGAGGCATCCCCAAACATTTATGCTACCTCTGAGGCTAGTATTACCGTTGAAATCACGTTAGAAAATGGTTTTCTTGATTCAAGATTGATCGTTCTGTCATAAACGATTTACCACATTTAGGAAGTCTCAATACTTGGCAACTGTGATAAACTTCACCATTTAATTTTTGTGATAAATTTTCATTCAATAGACAAGGTTCAGAAGTTGGGTGCAGGAGTACTGCATGCTGTAAGTCCAAAGATTTTTAGTTGAAAATGATTATAACAACCAAGATCGCAAATATTTCAATAAATGTGCCTAGCGATATGTTGTTGTTGTTGTTGTTGTTGTTAGCAGTCCTAAGACTGGTTTGATGCAGCTCTCCATGCTACTCTATCCTGAGCAAACTTCTTCATCTCCCAGTACCTACTGCAACCTACATCCTTCTGAATCTGCTTAGTGTATTCATCTCTTGGTCTCCCTCTACGATTTTTACCCTCCACGCTGCCCTCCAATGCTAAATTTGTGATCCCTTGATGCCTCAGAACATGTCCTAGCAACCGATCCCTTCTTCTAGTCAAGTTGTGCCACAAACTTCTCTTCTCCCCAATCCTATTCAGTACCTCCTCATTAGTTATGTGATCTACCCATCTAATCTTCAGCATTCTTCTGTAGCACCACATTTCGAAAGCTTCTATTCTCTTCTTGTCCAAACTGGTTATCGTCCATGTTTCACTTCCATACATGGCTACACTCCATACAAATACTTTCAGAAACGACTTCCTGACACTTAAATCTATACTCGATGTTAACAAATTTCTCTTCTTCAGAAACGCTTTCCTTGCCATTGCCAGTCTACATTTTATATCCTCTCTACTTCGACCATCATCAGTTATTTTGATCCCCAAATAGCAAAACTCTTTTACTATTTTAAGTGTCTCATTTCCTAATCTAATTCCCTCAGCATCACCCGATTTAATTCGACTACATTCCATTATCCTCGTTTTGCTTTTGTTGATGTTCATCTTATACCCTCCTTTCAAGACACTGTCCATTCCGTTCAACTGCTCTTCCAAGTGCTTTGCTGTCTCTGACGGAATTACATTGTCATCGGTGAACCTCAAAGTTTTTATTTCTTCTCCATGGATTTTAATACATACACCGAACTTTTCTTTTATTTTTACTGCTTGCTCAATATACAGATTGAATAACATTGGGGACAGGCTACAATCCTGTCTCACTCCTTTCCCAACCACTGCTTCCCTTTCATGCCCCTCGACTCTTATAACTGCCATCTGGTTTCTGTACAAATTGTAAATAGCCTTTCGCTCCCTGTATTTTACCCCTGCCACCTTTAGAATTTGAAAGAGAGTATTCCAGTCAACATTGTCAAAAGCTTTCTCTAAGTCTACAAATGCTAGAAATGTAGGTTTGCCTTTCCTTAATCTATTTTCTAAGATAAGTCGTAGGGCCAGTATTGCCTCACGTGTTCCAACATTTCTGCGGAATCCAAACTGATCTTCGCCGAGGTCGGCTTCTACCAGTTTTTCCATTCGTCTGTAAAGAATTCGTGTTAGTATTTTGCAGCCGTGACTTATTAAACTGATAGTTCGGCAATTTTCACATCTGTCAACACCTGCTTTCTTTTGGATTGGAATTATTATATTCTCCTTGAAGTCTGAGGGTATTTCGCCTGTCTCATACATCTTGCTCACCAGATGGTAGAGTTTTGTCAGGACTGGCTCTCCCAATGCCATCAGTAGTTCTAATGGAATGTTGTCTACTCCGGGGGCCTTGTTTCGTCTCAGGTGTTTCAGTGCTCTGTCAAACTCGTCACACAGTATCTTACCTCCCATTTTATCTTCATCTACATCCTCTTCCATTTCCATAATATTGTCCTCAAGTACATCGCCCTTGTATAGACCCTCTGTATACTCCTTCCACCATTCTGGTTTCCCTTCTTTGCTTAGAACTGGGTTTCCATCTGAGCTCTTCATATTCATCCAAGTGGTTCTCTTTTCTCCAAACGTCTCTTTAATTTTCCTGTAGGCAGTATCTATCTTACCCCTAGTGAGATAAGCCTCTACATCCTTACATTTGTCCTCTAGCCATGCCTGCTTAGCCATTTTGCACTTCCTGTCGATCTCATTTTTGAGACGTCTGTATTCCTTTTTGTCTGCTTCATTTACTGCATTTTTATATTTTCTCCTTTCATCAAATAAATTCAATATTTCTTCTGTTACCCAAGGATTTCTACTAGCCCTTGTCTTTTTACCTACTTGATCCTCTGCTGCCTTCACTACTTGACCCCTCAGAGCTACCCATCCTTTTTCTACTGTTTTTCTTTCCCCCGTTCCTGTCAATTGTTCCCTTATGCTCTCCCTGAAACTCTGTACAACCTCTGGTTTAGTCAGTTTATCCAGGTCCCATCTCCTTAAGTTCCCACCTTTTTGCAGATTCTTCACTTTTAATCTACAATTCATAACCAATAGCTTGTGGTCAGAGTCCACATCTGCCCCTGGAAATGTCTTACAATTTAAAATCTGGTTCCTAAATCTCTGTCTTACCATTATATAATCTATCTGATACCTTCTAGTATCTCCAGGATTCTTTCATGTATATAACCTTCTTTTATGATTCTTGAACCAAGTGTTAGCTATGATTAAGTTATGCTCTGTGCAAAATTCTACAAGGCGGCTTCCTCTTTCATTTCTTCCCCCCAATCCATATTCACCTACTATGTTTCCTTCTCTCCCTTTTCCTACTGACGAATTCCAGTCACCCATGACTATTAAATTTTCGTCTCCCTTCACTACCTGAATAATTTCTTTTATCTCGTCATACATTTCATCAATTTCTTCATCATCTGCAGAGCTAGTTGGCATATAAACTTGTACTACTGTAGTAGGCATGGGCTTTGTGTCTATCTTGGCCACAATAATGCGTTCACTATGCTGTTTGTAGTAGCTAACCCGCACTCCTATTTTTTTATTCATTATTAAACCTACTCCTGCATTACCCCTATTTGATTTTGTATTTATAACCCTGTAATCACCTGACCAAAAGTCTTGTTCCTCCTGCCACCGAACTTCACTAATTCCCACTATATCTAACTTTAACCTATCCATTTCCCTTTTTAAATTTTCTAACCTACCTGCCCGATTAAGGGATCTGACATTCCACGCTCCGATCCGTAGGACGCCAGTTTTCTTTCTCCTGATAACGACATCCTCTTGAGTAGTCCCCGCCCGGAGATCCGAATGGGGGACTATTTTACCTCCGGAATATTTTACCCAATATGATCGCCGATATCTCCAACAAAGTTTTCAAAAATAATTTTTCCTTGAACATCATCAGTTTGCTCATCAAGCATTCCTAAGCAGTATCATTACTCCTGACGAGTTATGATTCCTTTATGTTATCTTAGGAAGACGAAATTAACGGCTAAGCTCTAACAAAAGACATCTCTTCAATCGAAGAGCAGGGTGAAGAGGTAATGTTTTGCATCTGGTGGCACACAAACGGCGCTGTGTACTGCGAGCAGTTTGCAAAGCGCGTGTTCACCACAGCTGAAATTTGTTGCCAGCAGTTAAGACATTCTTTGGTCATAGTCTACAAAAACCGTCAACAAAACTGCATCAAATGCGGAACAGAAGAACACGAATCAAGAGACAACGCAGCGTTGATTGCAAAACACGAACAGCCACATATAAGTTCCCTAAGTTACAAATAAAGCTTCAAATCAAGAAAGTGTAATTTGCAAAGAAACAATGCGTAATGACCAAAATTCCTGCTGAAAAGGTATAAAGAAATGAAAATAAGGAAAAGCTACCCAAACATTGCTTTATATGGACTCTTAAGAAAACTGTCATTCAGCACATAATAATTACATGGAAAAAAGTATGTTCTACCCATACAGATTACAAAATTTTCGTTCTTGATACTTTCAATTTGCGATGTATTTATGACAGAGGGAAACCGAAACAGAAATTACACGTTCGCCTAGATTTTCAACGCATTCGCTGCAGCCGTTACAGGCCCGTACGAAAGAGTCTCAGGTATGCTCAGAGAAATTAAATAGGAATCCGTGGGAGAAACACGACGTAGTTCTCGCGAAATACTTTTGTCTACATACAGAGAACTTTTACTCTAAGAAGACTGCACGGCCAATATGCTGCCACCGTCGTGTCGTGTACTTCCCGCTGGGATGGTGAGACAGACGTTCTGATTACACATATTCGGCATATGATTATTGAGACTGAACAGTT
Organism: Schistocerca nitens; assembly: GCF_023898315.1. Classification (NCBI taxonomy): domain Eukaryota; kingdom Metazoa; phylum Arthropoda; class Insecta; order Orthoptera; family Acrididae; genus Schistocerca; species Schistocerca nitens. Next base: position 4,148,591 of record NC_064622.1, read on the forward strand.
CAGATTTCTACGTGTTCAGGTAGATAATAAACTGCCGTGGAAAGCCCATGTTCAGGATCTTGTTCGAAAACTTGATGCTGGCATTTTTACTATTAGAACAGTATCTAATGTAAGTGACAGTTCGACACGAAAAATAGACTACTTTGTTTATTTTCATTCGCTTATGACGCATCGTATTATATTTTTTGGCAACTCTTCCCATTCTCAAAGGGTATTTTTGGCCCAGAAACGGGCGATTCGGGCAATAAGGGATGCAAGTTCGCGAACCTCTTGTCGACCCACGTTCATTAGTCTGGGTATTCTGACATTGGCCTCTCAAATATATATATATATATATATATATATATATATATATATATATATATATATATATATATATATATATATATAGTTATTAGTATCAGCTTATTCCAAAAAGTTAGAAGCTTTCACTCAATTAATACTAGACACGATTGCAATGTGCATTTGGAGCGCACCACCTTGACTCTTGTGCAGGGAGACATGCAGAATTCTGCTGCATCCGTTTCCAATGAGTTACCACAGGAATTCAACAATCGAAGCAGCAATCCAAGCGCTTTGAAGTCTAAATTGAAGAGTTCCCTTATGGTCAACTCTTATTCTGGCGAGGAGTTCCTTGAAAAATTAAGGCATTCCTGCGTGACATTGTTGACTGCGTTTATATAAACTTATAGCTTGTCGTCTTTTTAGAATTTATAAACTTTTATTTTATCTATTACTACTTTTCTGTTGTAATTTTATGTTCTCACATGTTCCATGATCACGGAGATCTGCTCCTCAATTTCGTCCTACGAAACTAGAAGTGTAAAATAAAGTAAAGATTTGAATTATGAGGACAAGCCGAGAGTCATTTTTCCGTGACTCAACATGCGAACGGAATAGGAAAGGAAATTGATAATATTCGTACTATGTACTTTCCGCCGTGCATTGTATAATAGTTTTTGCTATACAGATTGTCGGGTTTATGTTAGCGACTCTATGTAACATTTTGTCCAGAAGCAAAATAAAAAAAATCTACGAAGCAAATGTTGTTTAGGTATCAGAGGGACATTAACCAGCGTAAGTGCCTCTCTTTTAATTTTGTTACTTACGAAGATATAAACAGCAGTACGTCTTTTTTAAATAGAACCCTATATTTTTTATTCGGTAATGCACTTCCTCTCCTCAAGACCTGTTCAAAAACGTATCACAGTGTACCGTTCACGTAAACAAGACATTAGTGGGAATGTGACACAAAACTGACGGACTCCTCCGTCCTGGCACACAGTGCAGGTATCTGGGTAACTTAACTCGTCCACCTGTTGGAGAAGACCGTAGCAGGTGTGAACACAAGGCTGACGAACACCATTTGTTTAACGAAACGTCTTCAGTTGAATGTTTGTGCTACTACAATCAACACCAACGAACAGAAGGTAGCAATGCTGCTTACCTATGAAGAACAGAATTGCAATAATGTTTTCTAATACCGTTACATGTACTAAACGATATGTTGTGGGTAGCAAATGCAGTCCTTGATGAAAAACTGCATCATTACCACTACATTTACTGTGGTCGAATTTAAATGTAACGTTACTCTCGCAGACATAGCTCCATAGAGAGTGATATCCTGCCACGAGCTGCCTTCCTGACGCATGTCTCTTCGTCTTCATGACGCGCTTCAAGTAACGCGCATTTTAAACTCAAGGCAACGCAGTCGTCGTAGGATTCGAACGGAAGGAGACGCTGAAGTCACTGGTCTCGCTTCTGTCGCAATGAATCCCCAGGCGAGCACACGACAGCTCTAACAGGAGACTGGCATTCCCAAGACCAATGTACATCGCTTTCTAGCACATCACCAGTTCCATCTTTACCATGTGAACTTACACAAAAAATTGCAGGGGAATACTTTGAAGAAATGTGTACAGTTCTGAAAGAGGGCACAGCAGTATCTCTTCGCCAACCACAACTATTTATACTTCTCCGACGTTTTACCGATTTATGTTCCTTCCCAAACACAATGACAGGTAAACACAAAGGACATTATATATTAGTTCATCGAAATCCCACGACGACTTAGACAAGTGGAACATCAGCTTTAGTGCAGAGTTTAGTCTGGTGTGGGATCTTGGTAATACAATTATTAATACGTATTTTATCAATGCTAACCGTTTACGTTTTATAAGCTAACTAGCTCCGGAGATGATGAAGAGACTGAAGAAACATATGATGAAGTAAAAGGAATTATTCCGATACTCAAGAGAGACGCAAATTTAATAGTTATGGAGGACTGGAATTCGATACTAGGAAAAGGAAGAGAAGGAAAAATGGTAGATGAATATGGACTGGGCGGAAGGACTGAAAGAGGAAGCCGCCTGGTAGAATTTTGCACAGAGCGTCATTTAAACATCGCTAACACTGGGTTTAAGAATCACAAAAGAAGGATGTATGCATCAAAGGGACTTGGGGACACCGGAAGGTTTCAGACTGATCATATATTGGTACGACAGAGATTTCGGAATCAGATTTTAAATTTTAAGACATTTTCAGGGGCAGATATGGACCTGACAACAATTTACTGATTATGAACTTTAGAGATTAAACTGAGGAGACTGCAAAAAAGATAGGAATTTAAGGAGATGGGACCTGGATAAAGTGAAAGAACCAGACGTTGTTGAGAGTTTCAGAGGGAGCCTTAGGGAACGATTGACAGGACGATAGAAAGGAATATAGTGGAAGAATAGGTAGCTTTGAGAGATGAAATAGTGAAGGCAGCAGAGGATAAAGTAGGTAAAAAGAAGAGGGCCATCACAAATCCTCGGGTGACAAGAGATAGAGAATTTTAATTGATCAAAGAAAATATAAAAAAAAACAGTAAATGAATCATGCGAAAGAGAATACGAACGTCTAAAAAATGAGACTGACAGGAAGTGCGAAATGGTTAAGCAGGAATGGCTGGACGACAAATCTAAGGATTTAGAAGCATGCCACTAGGGGAAAGATTGATACCGCCTACAGGAAAAATAATAGACCTTTGGAGAAAAGAGAACCACCTATATGAATATGAAGAGCTCAAATGCAAAACCAATCCAAGCAAATAAGAGAAAGCAGAAAGTTGGAAGAAGTATATAGAGGGTCTATTCAGAGGAGGTGTACCTGAGGGCTATATTATATAAATCTAAGGAGTAGATGAATATGATATGGGAGGTGTGATATTGCGCGAAGAATTTGACGGAGCACTGAAAGATCTCAGTCGCAACAAGGACCAGGGAGTAGATAACATTCCGTTAGAACTACTGATAGCCTTGGGAGTGCTATCCATGACCAAACTCTTCCCTCTGATGGGCAAGATGTATGAGGCAGGTGAAATACCCTCATATTTCAGGAAGAATACAACAATGCAAATTCCACAGAAATCAAGTGCTGACAAGTGTGAAAATTACGGAACTATCAGTTTAATCAGTCACAGTTGCAAAATACTAACACGAATTCTTTACAGAAGAGTGGAAAAAGTAGTAAAAGCCGACATCGAGGAAGATAAGTTTGGATACCAGAGGACTGTAGTAACATGCGAGGCAATACCGACCATACGACTTCTCACAGAAGATTAGGTTAAGGAAGGGCAAACCTACCTTTATACCATTTGTAGACTTAGAGAAAGTTTTAATGTTGACTGGAATACATTATTTGCAGTTCTGTTCATATCAGGGGTGGATTACGTGGAGCGAAAGGTTATTTACAACTTCTACATAAACCAGATAGCAGTTATATAAGAGTCGAGGAGCATGAAAGTGAGGCAGTGGTTGCGAAGGGAATCAGACATGGTTGTAACCAGCCTATCCCCGACGTTATTCAGTCTGTATATTGAACAAGTAATAAAGGAACCAAAGAAAAATTTGGAGTAGGAATTAAAGTCCACGGAAAAGAAATAAAAACTGAGGTTTGCTGATGACATTGTAATTCTGTCAGAGACAGCAAAAGACGCTGAAGAGCAGTTGAACGGAATGGACAGTGTCTTGAAAGGAGGGTAAAGATGAACATCAACAAAAGCTAAACCAGGATAACGGAATGTTGTCGAATTAAATCAAGTGCTGCTGAGGGAATTAGATTAGGAAATGAGACCTTAAAGCAGTAGATGAGTTTTCCTATTTGGGCAGCAAAATAACTGATGATGGCCAAAGTAGAGAGGACATAAAACGTAGAGTGGCAACGGTAAGAAACGCATTTTTGAAGAGGAATTTGTTAACATCGAGTAGAGATTTAAGTTTCAGAAAGTATTTACTGACAGTATTTGTATGGAGTGTAGCCATGCGTGGAAGCGAAGCATGGATGATACAGTTCACACAATAAGAGAATAGAAGATTTTCACATGTGGTGCTACAGAAGAATGCTGAAAATTAGGGGGGGGGGGGGGGGTTAGATCATGTAACTAGTGAGGAGGTACTGAACAGAACTGGTGAGCCAAGAAATTAGTGGCACGACTAGAAGAAGGGATCGGTTGGCAGGACACATTCTAAGAGGTCAGGGGATCACCAATTTAGTACTGGAAGGAAGAGTGGGGAGGGATGGGGGTAAAAACCGTAGAGGGAGACCAAGGGATGAGTACAGTAAGCAGATTCAGAAGGATGTAGGTTGCAGTAGGTACTCGGGGATGAAGAGGCTTGCACAGGATAAGCATGGAGAGCTGCATCCAACCAGTGACCAGACTGAAGACCACAACCGCAGCAAAATCTTAACGGCGGGGTAAACGCCGACTTTCTCACATGTATTCTTTCTCGTCTTCCAGATGAAGTGCCGCTAAGAACGAGAATGCCTCTGTGGTACCAACACGATGCATGTCGAGTAAATAATGCCGTGTGTGCACGCCGTGTTCTGAACCGAGGGTATCCTCTCAGATGGTTTGGTAGTGGAGGAACAGTAGAACGGCCTACTCGGCGTCCTGATTTAACTCCTCCGGCCTCTCTTCTTTGGGGACGCCATATTCCCACGACTGCAGAGAACATGCCGGAACGTATGACGCTTGCTTATAATACGCTTCAGCGGGCAACGTTGGAACCAGTGATGAATTCTTTCAACCAACGCGTGCATCAGTGCATCACTGTCCATGTTCGCCACTACGAGCACCTTTCCAAGTTCTGCCTCTTTCTGTGCCGACAATGGATTACAGCAGTAAAAAACATTATTGGAGGTCCCTGGTTCTGTTCTACTTTTACATAGATATCCCGCAAGCCACCGTATGGTGCGTGGCGGAGGTTACCTTGCATCACTACTATTTATTTCGTTCCCTGTTCCACTCGCAAATAGGGCGAGGGAAAAACGACTGTCTGTACGCCTCCGTGTGAGCTCTAATTTACCTTATCTTTGTGAGCCTTATGCAAAAGGTACTCTGACGGCAGTAGAACCGTTCTGCAGTTAGCTTCAGGTGGCGATCCTCTACATTTTCTTAACAGTGTTGCAAGAAAAGAACGCCGCCTTGCCTCCAGGGATTCCATTTGAGCTCCTGAAGCATCTTCGTAATATTCGCAGGTTGATCGAAGCTATCGGTAACAAATCTAGCAGGCTGCCTCTGAATTGCTTCGATGTCTTCCTTTAACAGCTACCTTGTGCGGCTGCCAAACACTTCAGCTATGCTCAAGAATGGTTCGTACCAGAGTACTATACGAGATCCTTACCTACCACGGCCCTTACAAGATTGTTTCATTTCATATCGGTTTGCAACGTTACGCCCAGGTGTTTAATCGAAATGACTTTGTCAAGCAGTATATTAATAATACTGTACTCTAATATTACGGAATTGTTTTTCCTACATTTTGAGCTAAGTGCGATTCAGCACACGAACTAGAAATTCTCTCTCCGTTACCTTGTATCTTCCTGCAGTCCCTCAACAACGACACTTCCCTGTTCACCACAGCATCATCAGCAAACAGGCACAGACTGCTGCTCGCCTTGTCCGCCGGATCATTTACAGGGTGTTTCAAAAATGACCGGTATATTTGAAACGGCAATAAAAACTAAACGAGCAGCGATAGAAATACACCGTTTGTTGCAATATGCTTGGGACAGCAGTACATTTTCAGGCAGACAAACTTTCGAAATTACAGTAGTTACAATTTTCAACAACAGATGGCGCTGCGGTCTGGGAAACTCTATAGTACGATATTTTCCACATATCCACCATGCGTAGCAATAATATGGCGTAGTCTCTGAATGAAATTACCCGAAACCTTTGACAACGTGTCTGGCGGCATGGCTTCACATGCAGATGAGATGTACTGCTTCAGCTGTTCAATTGTTTCTGGATTCTGGCGGTACACCTGGTCTTTCAAGTGTCCCCACAGAAAGAAGTCACAGGGGTTCATGTCTGGCGAATAGGGAGGCCAATCCACGCCGCCTCCTGTATGTTTCGGATAGCCCAAACCAATCACACGATCATCGAAATATTCATTCACGAAATTAAAGACGTCGGCCGTGCGATGTGGCAGGGCACCATCTTGCATAAACCACGAGGTGTTCGCAGTGTCGTCTAAGGCAGTTTGTACCGCCACAAATTCACGAAGAATGTCCAGATAGCGTGATGCAGTAATCGTTTCGTATCTGAAAAATGGGCCAATGATTCCTTTGGAAGACATGGCGGCCCAGACCAGTACTTTTTGAGGATGCAGGGACGATGGGACTGCAACATGGGGCTTTTTGGTTCCCCATATGCGCCAGTTCTGTTTATTGACGACGCCGTCCAGGTAAAAATTAGCTTCGTCAGTAAACCAAATGCTGCCCACATGCATATCGCCGTCATCAATCCTGTGCACTATATCGTTAGTGAATGTCTCTCGTGCAGCAATGGTAGCGGCGCTGAGGGGTTGCCGCGTTTGAATTTTGTATGGATAGAGGTGTAAAGTCTGGCGCATGAGACGATACGTGGACGTTGGCGTCATTTGGACCGCAGCTGCAACACGGCGAACGGAAACCCGAGGCCGCTGTTGGATCACCTGCTGCACTAGCTGCGCGTTGCCCTCTGTGGTTGCCGTACTCGGTCGCCCTACCTTTCCAGCACGTTCATCCGTCACGTTCCCAGTCCGTTGAAATTTTTCAAACAGATCCTTTACTGTATCGCTTTTCGGTCCTTTGGGTACATTAAACCTCCGTTGAAAACTTCGTCTTGTTGCAACAACACTGTGTTCTAGGCGGTGGAATTCCAACACCAGAAAAATCCTCTGTTCTAAGGAATAAACCATGTTGTCTACAGCACACTTGCACGTTGTGAACAGCACACGCTTACAGCAGAAAGACGACGTACAGAAAGGCGCATCCACAGACTGCGTTGTCTTCTATATCTTTCACATCACTTGCAGCGCCATCTGTTGTTGAAAATTGTAACTACTGTAATTTCGAAAGTTTGTCCGCCTGAAAATGTACTGTTGTCCCAAGCATATTGCAACAAACGGTGTATTTCTATCGCTGCTCGTTTAGTTTTTATTGCCGTTTCAAATATACCGGTCATTTTTGAAACACCCTGTATGTAAACAGACAATAACAGCCGTCCTACCACACTTCCACGCTGGGGAACTTGCTCCGTCTGCTCCCACAAAAAATGGTTCAAATGGCTCTGAGCACTATGGGACTTAACATCTTAGGTCATCAGTCCCCTAGAACTTAGAAGTACTTAAACCTAACTAGCCTAAGGACATCACACACATCCATGCCCGAGGCAGGATTCGAACCTGCGACCGTAGCAGTCCCGCGGTTCCGGACTGAAGCGCCTGGAACCGCAAGACCACCGCGGCCGGCCGTCGTCTGCTCGCACCTTCGTTAAGAGTCTGCAGTGGGGCACCGTGTCAAACGCTTTTCGAACATCTAGGAATACGGAATCTGCCTCTTGCCATTCATCCATGGTTCGCAGGATGTCATGTGGGCACAAACTGACTTTCGCGGGGGCGATGCTTTCTAAATCCGCGCTGGTTTGTAGACAAAAACTTCTGCATGTGACTGAAGTTTATTACATTCTAAGTTAGAAGATGTTGAATTCTGCAGCAGACCGAAGTTAGGGTATTGATCTGTAATTTTCCGGATCAGTTCTTTTACCCTTCTTATACACGAAAGTTACTTATTGGTTTTTCGATTCGCTAGGGACTTTTCGCTGGGCGAGAGATTCGCGATAAATCGAAGATAAGCAAGGGGCCATTGCCGTAGAGTGCTCTTTCTAAAACCGAATCGGGATTCCATCAGCACTTGGCGACTTGCTTGCTTTCAACTCTTTTAGTTGCTTCTCCACGCCAGAGACGCGTATTACGATGTGCTCCACACGGGAGTCTGTGCGATGGACAAAAGACGGTATGTTTGTACGATGCTCCTGCGTGAATGTTTTCTGAAACACAAAACTTAACACTTCAGCTTTCCTTTTGCCGTCTTCTATTGCCACACCAGACTGGTCAATGAGTGACTGGATACAAAGCTTAAGCTCGCTTAGCGATTTTAAGTAAGACCAGAATTTTCTTGAGTTCTCGGCAAGATCCTCTGCTTAAGTATAGTGGTGGTACCTGTTGTATGCTTCGCCCACCGACCTCTTTACAGAAGCACGAATGCTAACTAACTTTTGCCTCTCGTCATTTGCGTGTCCTCTTTCGAACCGAGGAGGCAACAGACTGATTCCTCAGCGTTTTCTGAATTTTGTTATTAATTTGGATGTTATATTCAAGTGAATTATAGCTGTACATCTGGTACTCTCTGTGTATGTACAGTTAGTTCTGCAAGAAAGTGTACGCCGTTATCTGTATAAAATGGAAGACATGTTATTACTAATTGTGCAATTACCTAGTAGTTCTCGAATCGCCGCCATTATCGATTATAGCTTGGCACCTTTTTGGCATGCTTTTCACGACATTTTCTGCATATTCTCTCGCTAACGGTCTCCATAACATCCTGACTTTATATGGATTTTATATGGCAGCTGCTTCAAAGTATATATTGGCTTTTCTTTAAGATTCATCTTAATATACGACCAAAAATTTTCGATCGGATTGCATCCGGAGACATTGCAGGCCAATCCATCATTGTCTTGTTTCCACGCTGTACATGGACGGCTGCGATATTTTGGATCGTTATCCTCTTGAAGCAGCCAGTTAGCCTCGTTCGAACCGAATAGCTTCTTAACGGACTTCAGAAGGCATTTCTGATAACTATTTTGCTGTCACGCACGTTAGCCCTCTCACCGGCAAATCATCCACGTTTCCAGCCTCTAAATATCGTTTGACCCACTTCGCAACGAATGTATTTGACTTTCGAAGAATTTTAGCAGCTGCTGCGTATGAAAGCTTAATCCCATAAGGATGATTTACAACGAACACTCCCTCGTGGCGTTTCAGATATTTTGCACTCATTTTAAACTAGAACCGACAAAACAAAACATTCAACTCTCACACCGTTTATCTATACACTGCACAGAAGCGCCTCGATTACAGATTCGAAACGATAACCGGAGACGTTGCTGCGGGCGTTACTTGTACACCTTCCTTCTGGAACTCACTGTAGATGTAAAACTTCCCGTCAAGATCAAACAATGTAACTGGAGTGATTCAGCATCTACACTTGAGAACCAAAGAAACTGGTACACCTGCCTAATATCGTGTAGGGCCCCCGCGTGCACCACGAAGTGCCGCAACACGGCTTGGTATGGACTCGACTAATGTCTGGAGTACTGCTGGAGAGAACTGTCACCATGAATCCTGCAGGGCTGTCCATAAATCCGTAACAGTGTGAGGGGTTGGAGATCTCTTCTGAACAGCATGTTGCAAGGCATCCCAGATATGCTCAATAATGTCCGTGTCTGGTGAGTTTGGTGGCCAGTTGAAGTGTTTACACTCAGAAGAGTGTTCTTGGAGCAACTCTGTACCTATTCTGGACGTGTGGGGTGTCGCATTGTCCTGCTGGAATCGTCCAAGTCCGTCGGAATGCACAATGGACACGAATGGATGCAGGTGATCAGAAACGATGCTTACGTACGTGTCACTTGTCAGTCGTGTGTAGACGTATCACTGCAACTGCACTCCAGCAAGCTGAACAGTCGCCTGTTGACACGCAGGCACCATGGATTCATGAGGTTGTCTCCATACCCGTACATCCGCTCGATACAATGTGAAACGAGACTCGCCCGAGCAGGCAGTATCTTTCCAGTCACCACAGTTGGTGTTGATGGGACCAGGTGAGGCGTAAAGTTTTTTTTGTCGTGCAGTAATCGAGGGTAGATGAGTGGGCCTTCGGCACCGAAAGCCCGTATTGATGATGTTTCGTTGAATGGTTCACACGGTGACTCTTTTTGATGGACCAGCATTGAAATCTGCAGAAATGTGCGGAAGGGTTGCACTTCTGTCACGCTGAACAATTCTTTTCAGTCGTCGTTGCCGGATCTTTTTCCGGCCGCAGCGAAGTCAGAGATTTGTTGTTTTACCGGATTCCTGATATTCATGTCTTACGGGAAAATCCCCACTTCACCGCTACCTTGGAAATGCTGTGTTTCATCGCTCGTGCGCCGACTATAACGCCACTTAAATCTTGATAACCTGCCGTTTTTGTAGCAGCAGTAACCGATCTAACAACTGAGCCAGATACTTGTTGCCTTATACAGGCGTTGCTGACCGCAGCGCCGTATTCCACATGTTTACGTATCTCTGAATATGAATCCGCACCAGTTTCTTCGGCGCTTCAGTGTATTAGTGACGTGGGTATCATCTACGGTGTGAACATTAGTGGGTGTGTGGAGATGCACAATCTCAGTGAGCAGGTGTAATGCCACAACGAAGCATACCGAAGGCGGAGCAGTTGAATAAGTGAACGCTCATGCCATCTGTTGGGTAGTTGCGCAAACAAAGGCACAGGTGCTTCCGCGACAGTATCTGAATAGTGCTGTGCCTGAAGAAGCATTAAACTAGGATATTATTACGTATAGTAAAATTATTAACTTAATATTAGTTTAAAAAAAATATATAGGGTGTCCCAGCTATCTTGTCCACCCATATTATCGCTGGAACAATAACAGCTATTGGAAAACGACTTCCACCGGTATCAATGTAGGGGTGGGGTCCATGAATGTACATATTTGGAAACATTCTAAAAAGAAAGCATATGTGTTTTTTAACACAGACTTATGGAACACCCATATTTTTTCTTCACCAATCCATAGCATGACAAAGCACATACACATTGGCGTTGATTGCATCGCAGTATTCCTATTACATCCCAAGATATTGAGACGCGAAGTTGACGGTTGAAACACCCGACATGCGCTGCTAGCGCACGTCCTGAGGCTCAGGCGTGAACCCCATGCTGCCCGTAATCGCGGTGTGATTGACATGTGTAATCACACCTCCATACTTATCAAGAGGTCCGAAAAGAATCATATATATATATATATATATATATATATATATATATATATATATTCCTGGAAATGGAAAAAAGAACACATTGACACCCGTGTGTCAGACCCACCATACTTGCTCCGGACACTGCGAGAGGGCTGTACAAGCAATGATCACACGCACGGCACAGCGGACACACCAGGAACCGCGGTGTTGGCCGTCGAATGGCGCTAGCTGCGCAGCATTTGTGCACCGCCGCCGTCAGTGTCAGCCAGTTTGCCGTGGCATACGGAGCTCCATCGCAGTCTTTAACACTGGTAGCATGCCGCGACAGCGTGGACGTGAACCGTATGTGCAGTTGACGGGCTTTGAGCGAGGGCGTATAGTGGGCATGTGGGAGGCCGGGTGGACGTACCGCCGAATTGCTCAACACGTGGGGCGTGAGGTCTCCACAGTACATCGATGTTGTCGCCAGTGGTCGGCGGAAGGTGCACGTGCCCGTCGACCTGGGACCGGACCGCAGCGACGCACGGATGCACGCCAAGACCGTAGGATCCTACGCAGGGCCGTAGGGGACCGCACCGCCACTTCCCAGCAAATTAGGGACACTGTTGCTCCTGGGGTATCGGCGAGGACCATTCGCAACCGTCTCCATGAAGCTGGGCTACGGTCCCGCACACCGTTAGGCCGTCTTCCGCTCACGCCCCAACATCGTGCAGCCTGCCTCCAGTGGTGTCGCGACAGGCGTGAATGGAGGGACGAATGGAGACGTGTCGTCTTCAGCGATGAGAGTCGCTTCTGCCTTGGTGCCAATGATGGTCGTATGCGTGTTTGGCGCCGTGCAGGTGAGCGCCACAATCAGGACTGCATACGACCGAGGCACACAGGGCCAACACCCGGCATCATGGTGTGGGGAGCGATCTCCTACACTGGCCGTACACCACTGGTGACCGTCGAGGGGACACTGAATAGTGCACGGTACATCCAAACCGTCATCGAACTCATCGTTCTACCATTCCTAGACCGGCAAGGGAACTTGCTGTTCCAACAGGACAGTGCACGTCCGCATGTATCCCGTGCCACCCAACGTGCTCTAGAAGGTGTAAGCCAACTACCCTGGCCAGCAAGATCTCCGGATCTGTCCCCCATTGAGCATGTTTGGGACTGGATGAAGCGTCGTCTCACGCGGTCTGCACGTCCAGCACGAACGCTGGTCCAACTGAGGCGCCAGGTGGAAATGGCATGGCAAGCCGTTCCACAGGACTACATCCAGCATCTCTACGATCGTCTCCATGGGAGAATAGCAGCCTGCATTGCTGCGAAAGGTGGATATACACTGTACTAGTGCCGACATTGTGCATGCTCTGTTGCCTGTGTGTATGTGCCTGTGGTTCTGTCAGTGTGATCATGTGATGTATCTGACCCCAGGAATGTGTTAATAAAGTTTCCCCTTCTTGGGACAATGAATTCACGGTGTTCTTATTTCAATTTCCAGGAGTGTATATAACGACTGTAATTGAATATGGTAGAGTTATGGTATGTCAATTTGTAAATAGAGAACTTGGCATAGTGTAAATTAATCTTTAAATGTGAGGGAAATCCCCGAGAACGCGGACAATGCAGGTTGGCGCGTGAATTTGGCAGTAGAGAGAGAGATGTGCTGGGACTGTTCAGATGCAGAACAGAGATTACACGGCGCGAAAGTGACGGTTTAAGCGCGGTACAGAAACGTTGCTTATAGACAGTTAAAAGTGAGCTTACAACAAACACGAACTGGATTTATGGCGTGTCAGCAAGTCAAATGGACAATAAAGCTTGCGGGATGCAACATTTCGACGGAGACGGCTTGTGAGCAATATAGTTGCTGTTCTCGTTCAAAAAGCACATGGCACGCCTTGTGGAAGTCTGCGTAATTTACGACGGACTGCAGCGACCAGCAGCGGGGTATGAAGTGACCAGTGTCTGCAGCTAATGTTGCAATGTGATCTTACTACCATATGAGATCCATTGATGAGCTCACGCCAGCACAAGCAACGAACTAGTAGTTATCGTACGACAGTGTTTTTATGAAGAGTGCATTTTATACCGCCGCCATAACAAGTACATTTATCCGTAGCGAACCAGTTTATGTATTTATCAAGTCAAGTTCTCTACAGTGTAACGTCTGAGTGAAATAATAAGTTTGTGATTCAATGTGCACTCCACGAGTGTCATCAATTATTTACAGAAAATAGTTCATTTTTATCCCTTATCCATCACTGTGTGTGTGTGTGTGTGTGTGTGTGTGTGTGTGTGTGTGTGTGTGTGTGTGTGTGTGTGTGCGTGCGTGTGCGTGCGTGTGTGCGTGCGTGCGTGTGTGCGTGCGTGCGCGCAGCAATACCAGTAAAAAAGCTATATTACTTGAGTATCGGAGTATTAATGCAACAAGAGGATATGATCGGAGTTAACGCCGAAAATTTCGAACAAACGCCAGATTATACAACTGTGCCACATTAATTACAGTTCAACTCGATGTGGTGGCTTTTCAGTACATTATGAACGTAAAAACTCATTCAGTTTCATTAGAACAAAATGATTCTAAGGTAATGTTTTTAACATGTCTAGTAACCATCAGTTCTATAGTGTTCACTGATTATTCAATTAAAGAATTTATTCCAGAATGAGATTTTCACTCTGCAGCGGAATGTGCGCTGACATGAAACTTACTGGCAGATTAAAACTGTGTGCCGGACCGAGACTCGAACTCGGGATCTTTGCCTTTCGCGGGCAAGTGCTCTACCAACTGAGCTACCGAAGCACCACTCACGCCCGGTACTCACAGCTTTACTTCTGCCAGTAGCTCGTCTCCTACCTTCCAAACTTCTGCAAGGTTCGCAGGAGAGCTTCTGTAAAGTTTGGAAGGTAGGAGACGAGCTACTGGCAGAAGTAAAGCTGTGAGTACCGGGCGTGAGTCGTGCTTGGGTAGCTCAGTTGGTAGAGCACTTGCCCGCGAAAGGCAAAGGTACCGAGTTCGAGTCTCGGTCGGGCACACGGTTTTAATCTGCCAGGAAGTTTCAAAGAATTTATTGCCACCACAGTACTCATTGTACCTTCAGTACAACGGAAATTCAGTAACACTAAAATCATTACTGACAGTTGGTGTGGATCAATGTAACTTACAGCAAGTTCAAGTGTTTATCGTATGTGTGTGTATGTTGTGTTTCGTAAATGTTGTTCGCCTGCTAGGCGTGATTAACGTACACCAGTTAGTGCATTCTGTTCAGTCACTTCAAAGAGGTTATTTTTGTGAATGAAAATCAGAATTCATTTAAAATTCTATTTCTTGTACGCCATCGCCAATATTTATTCAGTAATTCCGCGTAGTAGTCTGAACTACATAGCAAAGCTATTCAGGCTTATTACACGCGATAGCCACTATCCAGACGTCCGATGCCGCATGGTCTAGAAATATTGCAGTACATTCGTATAGTGGCGTCGCACACGTCACAGTGGCGCCGTTTTGCTCGCGACGAGTCGGCCGCCGCAAGACGGACGGCGCGCTGCTACCGGCAGCTCGGAAGGTCGCGGGGCAGGGGGGAGGGGGGTCACAGAGGCGCAGTTAGGATGCCGTCACGAGGCGGCTGCGGCGCGTCGGCGCGCATCCCACGCCCGCTGCGCACTCTCCCCGAGCCCGGCCACCGTACAGTCACCAGGCGTCCGTGATAGTGCGGTGCGGGAAGGAAGGTGTGTATCGTGCACAAAACTGCATCAAGGTTCCCACCGGTGGCGATGCCAGCTAACGGTGGGCGTTGAAGACATCCAAGGGAGCGTTCCTGGTCCGTGGAAAAGCTGATGAAGCGGGGAAATGGAATCAGCATCCCACACCGCACCGTCAGCCCCACGTGCGGGCTTAAGTAACATCGCTAAGCCGGTCTAAGGCTTCCGTTCACTCCCTTGTTGACCAGTGTGGCGTGGCAGCTGAAGATAGCAAAAAATAAGGTGAAGTTTTAAATTTCGCGTTCTCGTTCACACAGGAGAATCCTACGAACATGCCGTCATTTGACCATGGCACAGACTCCCACATGGACGACACAGTAATAAGCATCCCTGGTGCAGAGAAACAAATGAAAGATTTTAAAGCAAATAAATCACCAAGTCCAGATGGAATCCCAGTTCGATGTTATAAAGAGTACTCTATAGTATTGGCCCCTTACCTCGCTCGCAGTCATCGTGAATCTCTCGCCCAGCACAAAGTCCCACACGATCGGAAAAAAGCCCAGGTGTCTCCAGTATATGAGAAGGGTAAAGGAACAGATCCGCAAAATTGCAGACCGATATCCCTAACTTCTGTTTGCTGCAGAATCCTTGCACATATTCTCAGTTCGAATATAATAAATTTTCTTTACACTGAGAAGCTTATGTGCACGAATCAGCATGCTTTTAGAAAGCATCGCTCGTGCGAAACTCAGCGTGCCCTTTTCTCCCATGATATGCTGTGAACTATTGATTAAGGGCAACAGGCAGATTCCATATTTCTAGATTTCCGGAAAGTATTTCACACGGTGCATCATTGCAGTTTGTTAACGAAGGTGCGAACATATGGAATAAGTTCGCAGATTATGTGAGAGGCTCGATGACTTCTCAAATAATGGACCCCAGTATGCTGTCCTCGACGGCGAGTTTTCATCAGAGACAAGGGTATCGTAAGGAGGCACCAAGCAACTGTGATAGAACCGTTGTTGGTTGGTTGGTTGTTTGAGGTTTAAGGGACCAAACAGCAAGGTCATCAGTCCCTTGTTTCAAATATACTCCATTCTGCTAACGGGACATCTCAGAAAAGTCAGAACAATAAAACGGAAAAAGGGAAAAACGGAAAAGGGCAGTCACGTTGTCATTGGTAAAAAACAAATGAGGGAAGTCGGCAAGAGAACGACCCCAACACTATGCTGAAGCAGCATAGGCAAGACCACCTGTGACTTAAAAGGTACAACTGGTATAATCCAGAAAGTACGTATGGGAATAGAAAGACTAACCAAGCCTTAAAAAAAAGGGTAAAAACAGTAAAAGGAGAAGAAATGAGGATTCCGGTCAGGGAGGTGAATCGGGAATCTCTGAACACTGCCTACAGTGGGAGACACCCAAACACTCACCGCCCTGCCCCAACACCAGAGAGAGATTAAAAACCTTAAAACTGAGAATAAAAACCACTCTCCCGGAGGAAACCGAGAACCAGAGAGACCATCCGGGAATCGTCAGCCAACATCAAAGGTAAAGTGTGGGGGAGTCTGTACTTAGCACGCAGAGCCAAAAGAAGGGGGCATTCAACCAAAATGTGGGCCACTGACTGGAAGGCTCCACAACCACATAGCGGGGGTGGCTCATCACGCAAAAGAAAACCATGGGTCAGCCTGGTATGGCCAATGCGGAGACGACACAGTGTGGTCGAGTCCTTTCGGCAGAGGCGAAAGGAAGAACGCCACGGGCCTGGTGTCACCTTAATTGCACGAAGTTTATTAGACAGTGGAGTAGCCTCCCAAGAATTGGCCCATGACTGTGCGAAGTGGGATTTGATGTGAAGCCGTAAATCCGCTGCAGGAGGCGTTACAGAAAACGGGGGGTAAGTAACTGCTCCCCCAGCCAAACGATCAGCGAGATCATTACCCGGGATACCCACATGGCCAGGGACTCATAGGAAGTCAATGGAACAAGCAGCACGGTGAATATCAGCGTGATGGTCATGGATGGCAGAGACCAAGGGATGGCGCGAAAAACACCGGTCAATAGCAAGAAGGCCACTCATCGAGTCCGTACATAACAAAACGCGGTTGTGTGGGAATTGTTTAATAAAGGTAAGGGCCCGGGAAATTGCCATCAATTCCGCAGTAAACACCCCACATGTAGGTGGTAGCAGATGATTTTCCGATCCAACAGAGGACGTGAAGGCATACCCAACATGATCAGCAGATTTAGAGCCATCAGTGTAAAAAACAACAGCATCCCGAAACTCCCATAAAATTTGGCGGAAAAAGGAACGGAACACCACCGGGGGGATGGAATCTTTCGGACCGCGGCGGAGATCCATCCGAATTCGAGGCCGAGGAACTAACCAAGGAGGGGTGGAGGAGAGGGAGCGAGGAAGACAGGACAAAGAAGGAAGCTGAAAATCACGGTAAAGAGACGCAAGGCGCAGCCCAACCGGTAAACCCGCCCGAGGGCGGGAGTCGGGTGGGCGACGTCCATGGTCTGGGAACAGAATAGAATAGGAAGGATGAGTGGGAGAAGAACGGATAGTGAGGGCATAAGACACCAGAAGCTGGGACCGCCGAACAGAAAGGGGGGGGGGGATCCCAGCTTCAACCAGGAGACTATCAACAGGGCTAGTAGGGAAGGCACCGGTGGCCAAACGGATACCACGATGGTGGACTGGATCCAGCACGTGCAGTGTGGAAGGAGCAGCTGAACCATAAACTTGACAACCATAGTCCAAACGAGACAGAACTAGAGCATGATAAAGACGGAGGAGGAGGGAACGGTCCGCACCCCAAGAGGAGTGGGCAAGGAAGCGAAGGACATTGAGTTTACGGAAACATCCTACCTTCAAGAGTCTGATATGGGGCAGCCAAGTGAGCTTGTTGTCGAAAAGAAGACCCAGGAAACGAAACTGTGGGACCACAGGCAATCGTTGTGCAGCGAGATAGAGCTCTGGATCAGGGTGGACTGCAGTACGGCGACAGAAGTGGACCACTCGCGATTTTAAAGGAGAGAATTGAAACCCGTGTGAGAGGGTCCATGCAGAGGCACGCCGTATAGCCACCTGGAGCTGCCGTTCTGCAGATGCCATCGAGGAGGAACTAACCCAAATGCAGAAATCATCCACATACAGGGCAGGGGCGACCAAGGGACCGACAGAGGCCACAAGTCCATCGATAGCAATGAGGAAAAGAAGGACACTCAAGACAGAACCCTGTGGGATGCCCGTCTCCTGGGTCCGTGGAGAACTAAAAGCAGTACCAACCCGAACTCTGAATGACCGATGGATCAGGAACTGGCGGATAAAAATCGGGAGTGGGCCCCGAAGACCCCACTGATAAAGGGTAAGTAAGATGTGATGGCGCCAGGCCGTGTCATAGGCCTTGCGAAGGTCAAAAAACACTGCAACCAAATGGCGGCGCTGGGAAAAAGCCTGCCGAACTGCGGATTCCAAGCGAAGTAAATGATCGATTGGAGATCGTCCCTCTCGAAAGCCACACTGGTAAGGGGAAAATAGATCCCGAGATGCGAGGACCCAATTGAGCCGACGGGCTACCATCCGTTCAAGTAACTTACAAACAACATTGGTCAAACTAATTGGCCGATAGCTGTCAACAGATAAGGGGTTCTTACCAGGCTTAAGGACAGGAACCACAATGCTATCCCTCCACTGAGAAGGGAAGTCACCCTGGAGCCAGATACGGTTAAACACCCGAAGAAGACGTTGCCGTTGTGGAGCACTGAGATGTTGAAGCAGTTGGTTATGAATGGAATCTGGGCCAGGGGCCGTATCATGAGAAGAAGATAGAGCAGAAAGAAATTCCCATTCAGTAAAAGGTTCGTTGTAAGATACTGACTCACAAGGGGTGAAACATAAGGTGGAAGCTTCAGCCAGCTGTTTTTGATGAAGGAAAGCAGCTGGATAGGAGGCTGACGCTGACGCCACTGCAAAATGGGTCGCAAGATGTTCTGCGATAACTAATGGGTCCGTACAAATGCCATCTGGGAGGTGAAGGCCTGGGAGGGTGGACTGCCGATGGCAACCTTGGAGAGAGCGAAGTGTAGCCCATACCCGTGACAGAGGGACAGTGGAACCAAGGGAAGAAACGAATCGTTCCCAACATATCCGCTTGCTCTGTTTGATTAAATAACGGGCTTTAGCGCGAAGGCGTTTGAAGGTAGTAAGGCTGGCTACGGATGGGTGCCTCTTAAAGTGTTGCAAAGCTCGACGGCGATCACGGATGGCAATGGCAATGGCCGTACTCCACCACGGGACTTGCCGGCGACGAAATGGTCCAGATGAGCGCGGGACAGCAAGGCTAGCAGCGCGAACAATCGCGTCAGACACGTCACGTAGGACGTCATCGATACAACCCGACAAAGAGGGAGAAAACTCTACCTGTGCAGTGTATAGAGGCCAATCGGCACGTTGGAAAGACCAACGAGGTACCCTGTCCATCGGGGAGCGGGAAGGGAGCGTGATAATCAACGGGAAATGGTCACTATCACAAAGGTCGTCGTGCGGCGACCAGTGTAATGAAGGGAGGAGAGAGGGAGAAGAAAGAGAAAGATCAATGGCAGAAAAGGTACCATGACCGGCACTGAAATGAGTAGGGGAGCCATCATTAAGAAGGCACAGGTCGTGGTCTGCAATAAATTGGTCTATAACAAGACCTCGTTTAGATGGAAAGGCACTGCCCCACAAAGGATGATGAGCATTAAAATCCCCAAGGAGGAGGAAGGGAGGAGGAAGTTGCTGAAGAAGGGTGGTTAAGGCAGCAGGTGTAAGAGTCCTGTCAGGAGGGAGATAAAGATTGCAAACCGTGACTGCAGAGTCTAAGTGGACCCTAACAGCAACCGCTTCCAATGTAGTTTGGAAAGGAATCCACGTGCTAGCAATGTCTCTACGGACCAACGTACAAACGCCACCAGAAGCCCGCAAGGGGCCGACCCGATTTCGACAGAAAACACGGAACCCACGGAGGGTCGGTGAGTGAGCATCAGTAAAATGAGATTCCTGGAGAACCATACAAGCTGCAGAGTAGGACGAAAGAAGGGATTTCAATTCCGGAAGGTGACGATAGTAGCCATTACACTTCCATTGGAGAACCACAGAACGATGGTTTAAAGGAGGGCTGAACTCGCGAAATCCAGTCATACCGCCGGGTCCCCACCCGTCACCGACAAGGAGGGGGCGATATCCATGAACGACAGGTCAGAATCCGGTTGTGAAGTCGGGGAAGGGACCTCCGGTGACACGAGAGGCTCTTTGTCCCGGGACTTATGTTTCTTCTTCTTTTCAGGCTGAGATCGAGGAGGGCTGTTTGGCATAAAGGAGCCAGCTGCAGCAAGATCAGGAACAGAAAGAGACCGGGCGACCTGGGGGCCGACAGACCGCGGCTCTCGCGGTCGCCGCGCGGCAGCAGACCTTTGACCTGGAAGGTGCCGGGAAGGGGCATCGCGGGAGAGGCGCCCTTGACCGGCAGACGCCGAAGGAGTGGGACACTTCTCCGGCTGGGGAGGGGGAGCAGCGCCCATAGGAGAAGGTGTGGGAGCCGCAGGGGAGGGGGGGGAGGAGAGGGGTCCGGGATGGGGGTAAGGAAGGGGGAGGAAGGGGTGAAGATGTAACCAAGGCGTAACTAGATGTCATGGACACAGGGTGCAGTCGTGCATATTTCTTACGGGCCTCTGTGTAGGTTAAACGATCGAGGGACTTATACTCCTGTATCTTTTTTTCTTTCTTATATACTGGGCAATCTGGTGAACGTGGAGAATGACTACCATGAAAATTTATACATACAGGAGGGGGAACACAGGGACTCCCCTCATGGAGTGGACGTCCACAGTCACCACAGAGAGGGTCCTGGGAACAGCGAGAAGACATGTGGCCAAAACGCAAGCACTTAAAATACCTCATAGGAGGTGGGATGTACGGCTTCACATCACATCGATAGACCATAATCTTAACTTTCTCAGGAAGGGTATCCTCTTCAAAGGCTAGGATAAAGGCACCAGTATCAATACGATTATCTTTAGGACCCTTCTGAACACGCCGAACAAAGTGAACACCCCGCCGTCCGAGATTGTCCCGCAGTTCCTCATCAGTTTGAAGGATGAGGTCCCTGTGAAAAATCACACCTTGTACTATATTTAGAGACTGGTGAGGGGTAATGGACACAGGAATTGTGCCAAAATGGGTACAGGCACGAAGGGCCGCAGATTGGGCAGCTGAAACAGTTTTTATCAGCAACGAACCCGACCGCATCTTGCTCAGGGAGTCCACTTCGCCAAACTTGTCTTCAATGTGTTCCACAAAGAATAAAGGTTTGACACTGGTGAAAGTATCTCCATCAGTCCTGGTGCAAACTAGGTAACAGGGGAAAGGTTTTGCTCCTAGACGACGGGCCTGACCCTCTTCCCAGAGGGTAGCCATGGAAGGGAAGGCCGAAGGGCCAAGAGAAGCAGCACTTGAGGAATCAGTTCCACGCAGAGAGACGGCCGCAGAATAACGGCCAGCGTTTTGGATCTGTATGCGTTTCATCTGCATAGCGTCCGCCCTGATACCACCCACTCCGATCAGGGGCTCTCCTCACGGGCGCCACCCAGCCACAGGAAGGGCCGTCTGGCACGGCGGCCATTGCCGGGAGTTCCGATGCTCCAGGATGACGAGCAACCACTCCAAGGCATGCACGAGGTGGTCACAGCTCAGGTATCAGAAGTGTGATCCCTGTGTGTTCAGGGGGCTCAACCAAAAGGGTACATAGCGACCCCACCACACGGGCTGGCTACCGTGCTGGCTATGCACCCTAGCATCAGACAACGAAGTGAAAGAAAAGGTGGAATGTACTAGGAGGGCACACGTCGGAGACACTAGGTAAGGTGCTCTTCCCCAAATGGCTCACACTACGGAGGAGAAATTTTGTAATGGAGGTCAAACCCCAGAGGGGGACCAAGGAATGCCAAAAGGAGGAGATGATTACGCAACAAAGCCGGAGTGTAAAACCAACAGAACCAGGAGGATAGCGGGGCCAACATAAGCAAGGACACCAATAGTGGGAGAGGAGGGGGCGAGGGGAAAGGAGCATGGAGGGGAAAGGAGGGGAAGGGAAAGGAAATGCAGCCCGGGAGAGAAAGAAGGCTGCAATGGCTCGGGGCCCCGTGCTCGCCACGCACGTATCCACAAAAGAGTTGTGGACCCCTGGGGGGAGAACCGTTGTTGTTCTCTATACATATGGTGAATCATTTCGCGGACAGGCTAGACAGCAATCTGCGGTTGTTTACCCCTGATGTCGTGGTGTACGATACGCTGTCGAAGTTGATTGACTGCAGGAAGATACAAGACAACTTAGACAAAATTTCCTGTTGGTGTGATGAATGGCAGCTAGCCGTAGTCGAGGAAAAATTTAAGTTAATGCGGATGAATAGGAAGATCAAACCTGTAGTCTTCGGATACACCATTATTAGTGCCCTGCTTGACGCAGTCACGTAATTTAAATATCTGGGCGTAACGTTGCAAAGCGATATGAGGTGGAACGAGCATTTGAGCACTGTTGTAGGAAACGCGAATGCTAGACTTTGGTTGATTGGGAGAATTTTAGGAAAGAGTTGTTCACTTGTAAAGCAGACCGCATATAGGACGCTGATGCGACCTATTCTTGAGTAGTGGTCAAGTGTTCGGGATCCGTACCACGTCGGATTGAAGGATGACATCGAAGCAGTTCAGAGGCGGGCTGCTAGACTTGTTACCCGTGGGTTCGAACAACACCTAAGTGTTACGGAGATGCTTCAGGAATTCACATAGGAATCCCTGGAGGGAAGGCGACGATCTTTTCGAAACATACTATCGAGAAAATATAGAGAATCGGCATCTGAAACTGATTACAGAACTATTCTACTGCCGCCACCAAACATAGCGCGTAAGGACCGAGAAGATAGGAAACGACGAGTTACGGCTCATACGGAGAGAGACAGGCACTCGTTTACCCGCACTGTGGAACAGGAAAGGAAATGACTAGCAGTGGTACAGGGTACCCTCCGCCACGCACCGTACAGTGTCATGCGGAATATCGGCGCAGATATAAATGTAGATTAATCGTCGCAAGAATGCGGTGAAATGCCCCAGCAGTATTAAGAACAATTGTATGCATGTTTCAAAACAGCCGGCCGGAGTGGCCGAGCGGTTCTAGGCGCTTCAGTCTGGAACCGCGCGACCGCAACGGTCGCAGGTTCGAATCCTGCCTCGGTCATGGATGTGTGTGATGTCTTTAGGTTAGTTAGGTTTAAGTAGTTCTAGGTTCTAGGGGACCGATGACCTCAGAAGTTAAGTCCCATAGTGCTCAGACCCATTTGGACCATTTTTTTTTTTTTTGTTTGTTTCAAAACATAGTTCTGAATATGCTGTACGATCAAAAGTATCCAGACACCTATTAGTAGACATTTATACGGGGTGTGCTCATCATTCGGCTTTATGGCGGCTTGAACTCTGCTGGGGACACCTTCAACGAGGTGACTCAGTATCTGTGGAGTAGTGGCAGACCATTCTCCTTCAAGAGCCGAAACTGGAGAAGGTAGGGATGTTGGACGCTGGGGTCTGGAGCGAAGGCGACGTTGAAACTCAGCACAGAGGCGTTCCATTGGGTTCAGGATTGGACAACGGGTAGGTCAGTACATTTTAATCATGATGTTCACAAACCATTGCTTCACAGGCGCAGCCTTCCGACAAGGTGCACTGTCACGGTGACAGAAACAGTCTTCGTCTCCGAACTGTTCCTCTACTGTCCTCCTTCGTTTCTTTCCGCATTTACAGTTTTCTTAAGTGCAGTACGAGGAGCACACCCCAACCACGGAAAACACCCCCACACTGTACCACCACCACCACCGCACTTCAGTGTTGACACCACACAGGATGGCAGGTAGCGTTCTGCAGGCATTCGCCGAACTGAAACCCGTCCCTGAGTCTGCCACAGGCTATTGCGTGATTGGTCACTCCAGATCACTGACTTCCAGTCATCGACTGCCCAGCAGCGTCGCACTTTACGCACCTCAAGCGTCGCCTAACACTGACTGCAGAAGTGTGTGTGTGTGTGTGTGTGTGTGTGTGTGTGTGTGTGTGTGTGTGTGTGTGTGTGTGTCTGTGTGTGTCTCGTGAGCAGCACCACTTCGCAACTCACCAGTGAGTGACTGCTTCCGCCGATTTTGTGCGATTCACTACAAGTACCTTCCGCGACGCTCGACAGCCTCTTTCCGCCAGTGCAAGATGTCTGTCCAGTCTGGCTTTCGCTGTGGTCGTTCCCTCGCTCTCCCACCTCACAGTCACATCACCAACTGGCGACTTGGCCAGCTTTAAAAGCTGGATTTGTTAGTCGCGTGACATCCAAAGACTGTTCCACGGTCCAAGTCTCTGTCTGAGCTCTCCTTATCGACCATTTCTGGCGCTACGGCTGCGCTACTGACGACAGTACCCGCTGCCTCCTTTTGTACTGGTGGATTCGCCTCTCGTGACGGGTTGAAATGTTCCTAATGAATCTGTTAGCCCGGTGACATCCAAAGACTAATGTAACTGCTTTGGCTTCCACGGCCAGAGTCAGTAGACATAAAAGTACAGCGTCATATTGTATGAAACTACTGCTAGAGAAAACCAATGTTTCGGCCACGGTTGCAGCGGCCTCCTTCTGGGTCTACTGGTACGTTCTAGCTGTGCAGTGTCCCTTATATTTTGTTATTACTGTTCACTGCGCATGCCATTACGTCATAATTTTAAAAAAGGTAGTTCATTTCATTACCCATTTCAATCCCCCAAGACTGCCTATCTTTTACGGAACCTCGAAATTTAGCGCGGACTTCAATGCGAGATGCTTATAACAGTTTTCACAACGAAACTTTATCCCGAAACCTGGCAGAAAATCCAGAGATTCTGGTCCTACGTGAAGTATGTTAGCAGCAAGAAACAATCAATGTCTTCTCTGCACGATAGCAATGGAGATACTATCGAAGACAGTGCTGTCAAACCAGAGTTACTAAACACACCCTTCCGAAATGCCTTCACAAAAGAAGACGAAGTAAATATTGCAGAATTCGAATCGAGAACAGCTGCCAACATCAGTAACGTAGAAGTAAATATCCTCGGAGTAGTGAAGCAACTCAAATCACTCAATAAAAGCAACTCATCTGGTCCAGACTGTATACCAATTACGTTCCTTTCGGAGTATGCTGATGGATTAGCTCCATATTTAACCATCATATACAACCGTTCGCTCGACGAAAGATCCGTACCCAAAGACTGGAAAGATGCACAGGCCACACCAATATTCAAGAAGGTTAGTAGGAGTAATCCAGTAAATTACAGACCCATATCGTTAACGTCGATATGCAGCAAGATTTTGGAACATATATTGTGTTCGAACATATTGAATTACTTGGAAGAAAACGGTCTATTGACACAGTCACCATGGGTTTAGAAAACGTCGTTCTTGTGAAACACAACTAGCTCTTTATTCACATGAAGTGCTGAGTGCTATTGACAAGGGATTTCAGATCGATTCCGTATCTGGATTTCCGGAAGGCTTTTGGCAATGTACCACACAAGCGTCTTTTAGTGAAATTGTGTGCTTACGGAATATCGTCTCAGTTATCTGATTGGATTTGTGACTTCCTGTCAGAGAGGTCACAGTTCGTAGTAATTGACGGAAGGTCATCGAGTAAACCAAAAGTGATTTCTGGCATTCCTCAAGGTAGTGTTATAGGCCCTTTGCTGTTCCTTATCTATATAAACGATTTGGGAGACAATCTGAGCAGCCGTCTTCGGTTGTTTGCAGATGACGCTGTCGTTTATCGACTAATAAAGTCATCAAAACAAACTGCAAAACGATTTAGAAAAGGTATGTGAATGGTGCGAAAAGGGGCAGTTTGCCCTAAATAACGAAAAGTATGAGGTCATCCACATGAGTGCGAAAAGGAACTCAAACTTCGGTTACACGATAAATCAGTCTAATCTAAAAGCGGTAGGTATTACCATTACGAACTACTTAAATTAGAAGGAACACATAGAAAATGTTGTGGGGAAGGCTAACCAAAGGCTGCGTTTTATTGGCAGGACACTTAGAAAATGTAACAGACATACTAAGGAGACTGCTTACACTACGCTTGTCCGTCCTGTTTTAGACTACTGCTGTGCGATGTGGGATCCTTACGAGATAGGACTGACATCGAAAAAGTTCAAAGAAAGGCAGCGCGTTTTGTATTATCGCGAAATATGGGAGACAGTGTCACAGAAATGATACAGGTTTTGGGCTGGACATCATTAAAAGAAATGCGTTTTTCGTTGCGACGGAATCTTCTCACGTAATTCCAATCACCAACTTTCTCCTCCGAAAGCGAAAATATTTTGTTCACACCAACCTACATACGGAGAAACTATCACCAAGATCAAATAAGGAAAATCAGAGCTCATACGGAAAGATATAGGTGTTCGTTCTTTCTGCGCGCTATACGACATTGGAATAATAGAGAATTGTGAACGTGGTTCGATGAACCCTCTGCCAAGCACTTAAATGTGATTTGCAGAGTATTCATGAAGGTGTAGATGTAGATGTCATTTAAGGAAGGAGGAGAGGGAACTTTAATAAGTTACTGCGGTGGAAGGGGGGGGGGGGGGACGTAACCTCTGTGGTCTATTGGCTCTTGTGCTACGTGCCATGATTGGTGGTGACCGGCGAATGAGAAGTTGGCTGCTGTTTACCAACTGCTGGACGTCGGCCGCGGGGCGGCAGTTACTCGCCGGCAGCGCTCGCGCCTCGTGTTGACAGTGCGGTCTGTTGGGCTCTGATTGCTGGCAGCCGAGGTGGGGCAAGCCTGACTGAGTCCATCCCCTCTATTCGTGTTCTTAGGGTGTTTAAGTATTTCTATGGCATATCTGATTTTGCGTTTCGTCATAACCGGCTGCTTGGCCAACACACACACTTGGCTGAATTTTATTTCTTTTCCGCAATGTTGCTCATGTTCTGCCACTGCAGATTTGTTCTGTTGCCCTAGACGAATACAACACTCGTGTTCCCGAATGCGCGTTGCTGTTGGCCTGCCAGTCTCGCCGATGTATGCCTCTCCAAATTCGCATTCCACCTTGTACACGCCTGCAGTGTGTAATGCATCCACCTTGCCCTTAGTGGAGTCTAGCACGTCCAGGATCCTGCGACCACTATAGAAGACAGACTATGTACCCCAACCCGGCGAAGATGTTTGCCTAGTCGGTCAGTAACATTTTTCACTTAACGTGAGCGCACTGGTGGCTACAGTTTGTCTGTTTATTGCTTTCCTGCTGACTTGTATCCGTCGACAAGGCTGTGTGGGCCGACTTATGGCTGTAGGCACTGGCTAGAAACGCTGTGCGTAGCCTTTTAAGCTCAGGTGCGGTGTTTTGAGCATCACTTAGGCGCTGCGCACGAATTGCCAAAGAACGGATGACAGTTGTTCTGCGCCGGCTGGTGGTAGGACTGGACGTGCAGATACCTGTCTCTATGGGCAGGCTTGCGATATACTCTGTGCCCCAGTGTGCCCTCCGTCGTCCTGTATACTTCGATGTCTAGACATGGAATTGCACCACCCTTCTCTACTTCGAGCGTAAACTGTATCTTCCTGTGCATGTTGTTCAAATATTCGTCCAACTTGTGTAGCTCCGTTTCACCCTGAGGCCATGTAGCAAATGTGTCGTATATGTATCTGAACCAGCAACGTGGGCGTAAAGGAGCTGAACCGAGGGCCGTTGCTTCAAAGGCATCCATCAATATATCGGCTGCCAGCGGAGATAGGGGAGACCACATTGTTACGCCGTCTGTCTACTCGTGGTATTTTCCCTGCCATTTGAAGTACGTTGAAGTCAGGCACAACTCAACCAGGTCACATATGATGGTTTTCTCCAGCAGTAGTTATGTACAATATGGCGCGGTACCATAGCCAGACAACTTTTGTCATCCAATGCCTAGTCCGAGGTCCTAGTCAAAGAGCTTTCTCACCAACCCACTCTCCTCTTACTGCTTCTCTACTGACGACAAAACACCCCTGCCTCCTTTTGTACTGGCGGATCCGCCTCTCGTGGCATCTAGTGGTCAATTCCGCATTACACACTGGTGTCTGGGCACTTCTGACCAGGTACTGCATCTTTTAAGTGAGATGAGTTCTTATTAAAAGCAGGTAACTGGCGTATTACGACGGTTGTATGATAAGTTCTGGGAACGGAATAGAAAAGAATTACTTACATCACCGAAACTCTTTATTTTTCAATGTAGTCTCCTCGTACATTAATGCACTTGGTCCAACTATGTTCCAGTGAATTTACCCAAATCGAGTTTCCTCCAGGCCTGCAAAATAGTTGTCAACTCCGGCTATCAATTCTTCGTTTGAAGTGAATTTTCGTCCACCAAGAAAAATTTTCATTTTGGGAAGAGACGGAAGTCTGACGGAGCCATATCGGGTGAATAAGGCGGGTGTGGCACAAGTCATCTCTTAGTTCGTGTTATTTTGCCATGGTGACGGCACATGTGTGCGGGCGCGCATTTTCTTGACGGAAGATGACTTTCTTCCTTACGAAACGTGGTCTTTTTTCCCGCATCTTTTGTTTCAATTTGTCCAGGAGATTAGCATAGTACTCCCCAGTAATTGTTTGCCCAGTGGGGACATAATCTACAAACAGAATCCCCTTCGCATCCCATAACACTGATGCCATGACCTTTCTTGTCTTTGCTTTCTTCGGTGGCGGAGAATCAGCACATGTTTCCACTGCTCTGACTGTTGTTTTGTCTCTGGGGTATAGTAGTGCACCCAAGTTTCATCTGTGGTGACAAACCGGTGCAAAAAATATTGTTCGTTTCTCCAAAAACGGGCCAAACATTGATCCTCCTTGACTACTTTGTGCACTTTGCAATGATTTCTGGAGTAGTGACACATCCTGACCGACCACTGCGCGCATCATCATCTAAGCTCTCCCGACCAAATTTAAATTAATCTGTCCACTTGGCATCAGTTGAATATGAAGGAGCAGAGTCCCTCAGTGTATTCTGGGAATCGGCATGAATGTCCTTTGCTTTCATACTTTTGTTTAACGAAGTACTTAATCACTGCTCAAATCTCGATTTTTTCCATCTTCGCAAATCACTACGCGGGAGCAACAACAGAGCCACGTCACCGCCACAGCTCTCTTCCAAGAGCACTGGCGTGGCTCGTGTTTACAGCCAACAGTCCAATGAATATCACGTGAACAACTCGCTGCGCTAGCGCTGACCTCTCGTGGTGATTCCGAGAACTTTTCAAATCACCCTCATATATTAGCTCGAAAAATAGTCACTGCATCAAGCTTAGGCCTATGATCAATAATCCATTTTTTTAAAAAAATAATGGACAGTATACATCCGTTACTCATTTTTAGCAATGTATCAATATTAATAGCACCTTTTAGTATAGTTATTTTCAAAACTCGACCTTTCTTCCAGTATATACTTACAACACCGTTAACCAAAGAAGAACGTCATCCGATCACTGCAGGACAACGTGTGCCGGGATCCGAAAAAGGTGGATAACTATGTGTTACCTTATTTGTTTCAAGAACGAGAATCTATGGTGTTTTCTTTTTCGAAAGAAAGGTTCGGGACTTACGGATTACATGTGCGGCTATCAGTCACTGACAACAGAAGCGTCCCCATTCTCACGCGGAAAATCGCAATCGGAACGCAGCACAAACTGCAGAGTTATTAAACACGGTTTTCCGAAGCTCATTCACCAAAGAAGACGAAGTAAATATTCCTGAATTCCAATCAAGAACAACTGGCAAGATGAGAAACATGCAAGTAGATATCCTCGGAGTAACGAAGCAGCTTACATCACTTAAATAGAGGCAAGACCTCCGGTCCAGATTGTATACCAGTCAGGTTACTCTCAGAGTATGTTGATAAAATAGCTCTATATTTAGCAACCACTCGCTGACAGAAAGATCCGTACCTAAAGACTGGAAAATTTCTCAAGTCACACCAATACCCAAAAAGGGAAGTAGGAGTAATCACTAACGTCGCTTTGCAGTGGGGTTTTAGAACGTATACTGTATTCGAACATTATGAAGTACCTCGAAGAAAACGATTTATTGACACAGTCAGCACGGATTCAGAAAGTATCGTTCTTGTGAAACAACTAGCTCTTTCTTTATACTCATGAAGTACTAAGTGCTATCGACAGGAGATGTGAAATTGATTCCATATTTTTAGATTTCCAGAAGGCTTTCTACACCGTTCCTCACACGCGTCTTCTAAGCAAACTGCGTGCCTACGGAGTATCGCCACAGTTGTGCGACTGGATTCGTGATTTCCTGTCAGAAAGGTCACAGTTCGCAGTAATAGACGGAAAGTCATCGAGTAAAACAGAAGTAATATCCGGAGTTCCCCAAGGACGTGTTATAGGCCCTCTATTGTTCGTGATCTATATTAACGATATAGGAGACAATATGAGTAGCCGTCTTAGATTGTTTGCAGACGATGCTGTCATTTACCGTCTTGTAAAGTCATCAGATGATCAAAACGACTTGCAAAATGATTTAGATAAGATATCTGTATGGTGCGAAAAGTGGCAATTGACCCTGAATAACGAAAAGTGTGAAGTTATTCACATGAGTACTAAAAGAAATCAGTTAAACCTCGATTGCGCGATAATTCACACAAATATGAAGGCTGTAAATTCAACTAAATAATTAGGGATTACCATTACAAATATCCAAATTGGAACAATCACATAGATAATATTGTGGGTAGAACAAACCAAAGACTGCGATTCATTGAACACTTACAAGGTGCAACAGATCTATTAAAGAGACTGCTTACACCACACTTGTCCGCCCTATTATGGAGTATTGCTGTGCGGTGTGGGATCCGCATCAGGTGGGACTGACGGATGATATCGAAAAAGTACAAAGAAGGGCAACTCGTTTTGTATTATCGTGAAATAGGGGAGATAGTGTCACGTGATACGTGAATTGGAGTGGCAATCATTAAAACAAAGGCGTTTTTCGTTGCGACCGGATCTTCTCGTGAAATTTAAATCACCAGTTTACTCCTCCGATTGCGAAAACATTCTGTTGGCACCGACCTACATAGGGAGACATGATCATCACGATAAAATAAGAGAAAACAGGGCTCGCACAGAAAAATTTAAGTGCTCGTTTTTGCCGCGTGCCGTTCGAGAGTGGAACGGTAGACAGACAGCTTGAAAGTGGTTCATTGAACCCTCTGCCAGGCACTTTATTTTGAATAGCAAACTAATCATGTGGATGTCTGTCACTGTTCTTCGTGCACGGTAAGTAGCTTTTCCATCTTTAAACTACTTGCCACGTCACTTCTATAGCTGCACTGGCTAATTCAATTATTTATTAATAGGACAAATGACTGCCTACCATCTCGGCTACCTAATGTGCTTGCCACTGAAAACGGCAGTTTCAAACATACCTTCCACCAGGTGGTGGTGATGATGGTGGTGGTGTAACCATCGAAATATGTAGTAGTTGATGTAAAGGTTTGGTGGCTACTGCAGCGTATGATGTTATTTTAATTAACAGTCACAGTTTATAGAACGTAATACATAATGGACGTAAGAGGGCGTTCTGAAATGTAATGGCAACGAATTTTTAATGTGAAAACGCCCGAAGCTTTTGAAATAAAACAAACGTTATTAACATTCTACATCTTAATTCTTGATGTCCACATATGTGCGGCCGTCCACCGCTAGAAGTTTCCGAATTGTAGCCCGTAAGACGGCGGTGTGTAACTTAACTATGAGATGCGTGAGAAACAGCGCACTGTGAGTGAGTTACGAATTGGAAGAGTTCGTCAACGATGGAGCACCCTCTCGTTCAGCGTGACCACGCCAGACCACACACGAGCGCTGCGGAATCTGCAGCAGTCCGACGCCTTGGCTTCACTGTCACCGATCGTCGTCCCCAAGTCCGGACTTGGCTCCATGCCATTTGTTTTTTTTTAGATTATTTTTTCAGGTCTTCCATGCGGATCTCATTATTTCCCCGTGGTTGTTTTTCTTTCTTCGCTCTGCTTTGTGCCTGGTCTTTTTGGAACCTCATTGTCTGGCTGTACTGCCCAGCAGCTCACATTTTCATTCAACAGACTCCTGTCTACTAATTCCACCGCTTTTATCTGGGTTTCTCGAGGTCCTTTCTAACTTATTAGAGTCATGGTATGTTTCTTAATTTTCCGATGCATGTTATAATGTAGCCCGTAAGCTTCATTGCTGGGAGTCTGAGCATGTCCATGAAACTTTACGATTAGTATTCCGATATCTGCTGCCAGATTTGAAAATTTCTGTTCCTTTACGGGGTTTCAGTCAGTATTCGTATTTCACTTTCTCTGGGCCAAAATGATCCCTTATCATCCTTCGTTTTCCCTTCAGGGCGTTTGCCAGATCGCCTGTTCCGTCGACGATTAAAATTTCGCTCCTGTACAAAATTTCAGGTCTGATCACCGCGATGTAATGTGTAATCTTTGTGTGGCCATGCATGCTTTTTTTTTTTTTTTTAGTTGTCGTGCATTCTGTATTCTATCGAGCTTTTATAATCGAATAGTGTGTTTTTTGTCCTAGCCTCGTTGGTTTTTGGATTACATCAAGACATTTCAGGTGTCTAACAGTTTTCATTTCTCCATACTTCGAGTTTAGTTTCTGAACGTTAAATTTAGTTGTTCATCTTCTTGTGTGTAGATATAAAGTGTGCCCCCTGCCACCTACAACAGGGCTACAGATGCGTTCCTAATTCAATAATAATAGAAAAGTTTTTTTGCAGCCGTTTAGTTTCACGTGCGTGGGTTTTGGGCTCGTCGGGGAAAGAGCATTGACTGAGCTGGCCAAGAATGCTGGAGGGTGGGAGTAGAAGGAAAGGAAGGAGGGAGGAAATTGTTTATCGTCTAGTTCAGGGGTTCCCAACAAAATTTTCTCGAGGAACCCCCCCCCCCCCCCCTCATCGAGCATGACTGGTACCTTGTCATATCACAGTATCAAGTACCTAAAAAAGCCAAATTAAGAGTCTTTTTACACATTTTCTATTTTTGGTACTTAAAAAACAGACATATTCCTTATTGAAAAAATAAGGAGCTTAAAACTTTTTCAATTTAGACACCATTGTTATTGTTAAATTTTTGATTATTGCTCAAAATCTTTGTCTTCAAATCTAGGTGTTTAGTATAACAAATTCTTAAAAAAATAAAAATTCAGTATGAACTGAAAATGAAAGAAAAAAATTAAAACTGATTGTATTGGTCTTTCAAGTGTACTACAGTTGAAATTGCATTGAGTAGACATGTGTGAAAAATAAGCGGCCAAAACAAAAAATCTGTTATCATGCGAAATATATTTAATATATGTTTTATTCTAATAGCATCTTGCGGACCCCTGTGGCATAGCTCGCGGATCCCTGGCGGTCCGCGGACCACCTGTTGGGAACCACTAGTCTAGTTGAAAGAACAGCCGCAGCATTTGGCGAAACTGATTCACGAGAAGCAGCGACAGCAAACGTAAACCAAAATGGTTGGCGGATATCCTACTACGTTATCCTCGACGGCGAGCGCTCGTCACAATCGGGGATATCGTCACGAGTGCCCCAGGGAACTGTGAGAGGAACGCCGTTGTTCTCTGAATACATGAATGATTTGGCGGACAGTGCCGGCAACAGTCTGCGGACGTTTGCTGATGATGCTGTGGCGTACTGAAAGTTTCCAAGTTGAGTGAATTTACGATGATACGAGACGAGTTAGACAAGATTTTTAGTTGGTGTCACGAATGGCAGATAGCTCTAAGTGTGACAAAAAGTAAGTTAATGCAGGTGAGTAGGAAGAACAAAACCTGTAAAGTTCGGATACGGTATTACTGATGTCCCGTTTGACACAGACAAGGCGTGCAAAGCGACATGAAATGGATCGAGCAAGTGAGAATTGTGGTAGGGAAGACGAATGGTCCACTTCGGTTTATGGGGAGAATTTTAGGAAGGAGTGGGCCACCTGCCTAGGACACTGGTGGGACCTATTCTTGAGTACTGTTCGAGTGTTTGGTATTCGTATCAGATCGGATTAAAGGATGACATCGATGCAGTTCAGAAGCATGTTTCTAGATTTATTAGCGGTAGGTTCGACCAATACCCGAGTACTGCGGAAATGCTCCGTGAACTGAAATGGGCATGGCTGGGGAGGGGAGGCGAGGCAAGACGAAGTTCTTTTCGAGGAACACTACTGAGAAAATTTAGAGAACCGGCATTTGAAGCTGATTGGAGAACGTTTCCGCTTCCGCCGACGTAGTTTTTGCGCAAGGACCACGAAGGTAAGATACCAGAAATTGGAGATCATACGGAGGCATGTAGAGTGTCGTTTTTCCTTCGATCTGTTTGCGAGCGGAACAGGAAAGGAAATGACTAGTAGTGGTGCTGCGTATCCACCGTGACGCACTCTACGCTGTGTCGCTGTGTTGTGGAGTATGTAGGTACACGTGGACTCTGGCGCCCAGTAGCAGACCGCCGAGCCGCGCGCTGCAGTGCCCGGTCAGTGGCCGGCCTGGCACGGCAGGTGTCTGAAAGCCGGCCAAGGTTCCGCCAGCGAAGGCGAGAGTGTCGGAGGCGCATCCTCTTCCTGCTGTCCCGCGCGCATGCGCCGCGGCGGCGGCGGCGCTGACGCAACTGGGTCGCGGTCAAATGGCGGGTCACAGGCGCTCATCCCAGCAGCGGACAGCCCGCTCTGCTGACACTGAGCTGCGCCTGCAGCTGCCCGTTCCCGATCTGCGCTCTCACGTCAGAGTCGGCAGATCTAAGGAGTATCACTGCACTGTCGCTGTCGTTCAACTCCACGTGAGAGTGCCGCAAACAATTTCATGAGCACTGGACCTTTCAAGTTATCACGGGAAATCAGGTCCCGGAAGGAAATGATATTTACTGTCGATGCTCGGGATTAAGCCACCAAGCCAACTCGAATTTCGGATGTAACAGGTACTACCTTTGTCACACGACTAGGTTGTTGTAATGCATGGCTACTGCCACACCGGACGCGCCTGTCTTGGCGCACGGGTACTTTGCGCCTCGCCAGGCGAATCGGCTTGGTAAAGAAACAGCTGTGAATGCATTGGTTGTTCCTGGTGCGTCGCCTAGTGGCTTCCGAGATCATACTACCAGAGAAACGTTGCCGATTACGTGATTTCAGTCGCTTCTTCTCTATCCTGGATGACGAAGCTTTAATATTTGTAGTCTTCAAACAATAATAAGGCATTTCAGTCGAACAAGGAAGAAGAACAACAAATTTTAACCACTTCCGACAGCTCTACTTCATATGACATTGTCTTGTTCCAGTCTCCCATACAATTCCTCAAACAGGCGTCACGTCGTGTCACTTTTCCTTGTGCTGTCTTCAATTTCTTGGAAATGTAAATTAAATTCTAGAAAGTTTCTTCTTGCTCACTCATTTTGTAATATACTACTTTTTTTTAAAAAAAACGAATAAACTGAATTAATATTAACCAGCTTAATTTACCTATAGACTCTGCTCAGGAGATACACTAGCTCTGTAAAAGTTATCTTCTTTTCGCGTTTTTTCTTTTAACAGCCTCGAGAACACTGCCGATCAACTTTGCAGTCATTCGTGGATAATTAAAAGAATTGTCTTGAAAGTCCCCAAGTTGTTTGAACAACATGTTGCGTTTGCCGCGGTCACTTCTCTCGCAATTAGTACTACGTACCCAGCATGATGGTAGTTTCCACAACAGTTCATATTTGAAAGAAATGTTTTCTGCCAGAAGCACTTTCTGACTCGGCACTGGAGAGACACTTCGACAGCGCCAGCAAGCAGCACGCCTGCGGTGGCCGGCACCGATGCTGCGGTGTGGCCGCTGAGCACTCTGACATCCGGGCGAGGTCGCTACGGATCCAGAAAGTGATCGTGGAAAACAGCGGCTCGGGCGACTCAAAATACGGTGGTAATTACTCAGATAGTGTGAGTCAGTGGCCTGCAAGATGCGGAAGGAGCGGGGGCAGGAGAGATGGCGATGGACGAAAAAATTAGTCCCTCCGTCCCCACCCCACGATAGATCGCCTCTGGCTTTGACGATGGCCTTAACTCGTTGTTAACGTGAGTCCACTATTTTCTTCAGCTATGCCACATTCACCAAAATCCATTCATTCACGATTAGATCCGATAGAGATACCAAATTGCGGGGATGTTTATTTCTACGTTTCGTCCGCTGTTCCACATAGTCGCACAGATTTTCAGTGGTTTAACGGACTAGTCGAGGTGCAGCGGTGTGCCGACTGTCCGTCGAACCAGGAGCGCGTGTGTGCACCTTATAAACTACGCTTTTGTCTTCTTAGGAGACAGAATTGTCAGAAGTGTACTCATCGTGAAGAGACGATGTCTCAAACATTTTGGCTCAAATTGAAACAGGTGATAGTGGGTTCTGTAACATTATGTGATTGCCTTATCATTTTAAATCATTAAGTAATCGAGCAGTCGCTCGGCAACAGCTACAGTTAGCAAATAATGTTGCGAAAATGTAAAAGGAGGACGACCTGTGACGTAACTTGTTTATTGTCGAAGCGCCGTCAGAGATGCAGTAAGTTATTGACTTTGAAAACCGCGGCGCGAAAAACGGACAGAAGAAGAACACTTTTACACTTTTTTTTTTTTTTTTGAGGTACGAGATATTCTGGATGAACAGTTACTCATTCTTCTCTTGTCTCCTGTAACTTGTGTCGGACGCGCATGTCTTGCCGCCGTATTATTATTGTTAAAAATAATATTGTTTTAGTGTAAAGTAAATGTGTAATACTAAAAGTGCCTAGCAGTAGATTTATTGTGCGACGTGTATGTGAAAACGTCAAAGGAATTGTTTTCATTACGAGAAGTGCCAGTCAAAACGGCATCCATGTTAAATTCTTCATTGCAGTGTAAGTTCGTCTATTAATTGCCAGAAATTCAGATATAAATGGAACTGGTGTATGGACTATTTATTTAATATAGAATCTATGTCTCACTTCTTCGTGAAGTTATTTAATTTTCTTTATGTTTCTGGCAATAGAGAGTTCACAGTCACGAATTCGTTCGTCGAAATCGGACGGAAGTTGTATGCGGCGAAATATTTTCTCCGCGCCATATTCTAATGGTAAATGCATGATAAACTACGGTCCCTTAGGAAATTCATGTTGAGCTATCCAAAATAATTATATTTTGAATCGGCATTTACTCTCCTCTGCAATGCAACTTCCGACTGATCAGACGATCCAACAAGAAACAGCCGCACACGGGCGGCGTTCGCAAATATGTTTCCACCGCTGATTATAGCTATATGTTACAGCACAAAAGTAGCATATTGTTATAATTAGCGACTGCGAACGGGGACATTTATAACTGTATGTTTATGTATACACATTACGTAAACATATCGTTATAGTTCACAAGCCATTATATAGAGCAAGGGAACCAATGGTCGTAAATGCATATTTATTGTGTTGTGGACAAAAATAGCGTACACGGGTTAACAACGTAGCTCATACTAATTATTCCGTGGCAACGGCCCAAAGAGTTCTGTTGTACTCTCTCTAAGGTCCCTGGTGTCTGTTGTACCAGGAGAAAGGCAGCTTGGACCCTAGCACGGGGGTTTCATATACCAAGTGCTGACATTACACAAGAGGAATAAATCCGCGTATGTGAGATCCTGCGATAGCGCTGGCCATGGGACAGGACCTCTGCTTCCAACCAAACAATGAGGGAACGTGTTGTTCAGGTACTCGCGGACACTAACACGGAAATGGGCTGATGTACTGTCGTGCTGAAACTACGCCCTTTCGCGGAGAACAAGGGGTACTGTGTCTACGAACTGTGGCAACACATCTCGCAGGAACACCAGGTAACGTGGACCAGCCACATGGGGAGGCACCAAATCATAAGCCGTTAGGTGATCTTGGACATTTCCCGCCCACACGTTGATAGAGAATCGTCGCTGGTGGCCACCGATGTGGGCGGGTTGCGGGCTGTCCTCACTCCAGACACGGCTGTTGGAAAAAACCATCGCAGGTGAATGAGGCCGCATCCGTGAACCGTACAAAAAGTGTACGAAGTCTGGCACCGATGCGCTTCGGTGGATAATCCACTGGCAGAAGTGAATGTGGGGCTCAAAATCTGTTGGTGCTAGTGCTTGTACGCGTTCTTTTTGACAGGAGTGTAATACCTGTTCCACCAGTACTCTCCACACTGTATCCTTCAGAGTGCGAGTTTCACGGGCAAATTGACGAGTGCTTAGTGCTAAGTGGTCGGCCACACGATCCAACACCATCTCCTCAAAGTCTGGTGTTCGGACACGTCTTTGGCCGGCTTTCTATGGTGTGAAGGAGACCGTTTAAAGATGGCAACTGTTGCGACAGAGTTCTCTGTACATTCGTGCTGCTTCACGGGCACTACATCTTGTCGCACTGTAAATTAAATGCATCCCTGGTAACTATAGTGACCAGTAAGGCTCAACCTTCGACTACGCTTCGTGCACTGTATACAGTAACACCCCTCACCATGGCCACAACACCACAGTGTATCTAACGCAATGAACAACAGACACCAGAGACAGTGGGATGACTGCGGCACAGATTGATGCGCCGGTACGATGCTTGCGGTCATCATAGGACACTCTTGCTATGAGCTAATTTATGTACAGTATCTCTGTTTGGTAGTCACGGGTGTATGCTGTTTATCAGCCGCTGCCTGTTACAGTCTGCAACAGACACCCTGTATATTTCCGAGGGTGTGGCAGAACTGCATGCGCCGTTGCTATGCATGCATTAAACAATTAATACGTATTGTTACACGGTGTACGCTGTGTATGTCCGTGACAAACAAATACGCTTTTCCGACCACTGGTTCCCTATCTCAATATAATCGCTTGTGGAACTACTGTCACCTGTTTCAATTTCACCCAAACGTTTCAGACACCCTGTTTACAGCGGACAGGCAAAACTTGGCCACCGAAAATGTTGAAATAAACATATTGGTCGATATACACCACAAACTGAGTGGGTTATCTCACGGCACGGAACGAGAAACGCCCCCCAAAAACTCACAGAACCACATCCAATCTTAAGCACGCCCTTGACACACTGTCGGTTAAACGCCTCATTGAGTCACTTGAGCAGCTCCAGCCTTGCATCATTTACAGAAAGTCGCGACTTGTCGGGTAACTCCACACGCCTCCAACCAGCTGCCGTTCAGTCCCTGTGATGTGTGGCTCCAGCTCGATGTGCTGCCGTGGACCGTCGCCTTTAGCCAGGTACCTCACGCTAGACGACCATCACACGCAGCTCCCTTCGCAATGCTCGACAGGAAACTCGTTGAGACGGACTTGCATTCGCGGTCGGCACCAATCAGCGATGAGTTTGAAACCAGTTGTTACTGTCAAGGTGTGACAGTCGTCTGTGATCCCTGTCGGTCAGGATCCTTCTACCACCAGTGTTCTTACGCCGTGTTACATGGTTGCGAGTGGTACACCAATCCTGGTACACACTTCGAATAGTCCGTGTTCATAGATCAATAAATTGTTGTTGCCATGAGCACGCACAAACACGACAGTAGCACTGCGACATTTTACTGCCATGATCTACGTCTACATGGTTACTCTGTAATTCACACTTAAGTGCCTGGCAGAGGGTTCGTCGAACCATTTTCATACTACTTCTCTACCATTCCACACTCTAATGGCGCGTGGGAAAAAGGAACACCCAAATCTATCCGTTCGAGCTCTGATTTCTCTTATTTTATTATGATGATCATTTCTCCCTACGTAGATGGGCGTCAACAAAATATTTACGCATTCGGAAGAGAAAGTTGGTGATTGAATTTTCGTAAATAGATCTCGCCGCAAAGAAAACCGCCTTTGTTTCACTGACTGCCACCCCAATTCGCGTATCATATCAGTGACACTCTCACCCCTATTGCGCGGTAACACGAACCGAGATGCCCTTCTTTGCACTTTTTCCATGTCCTCCGTCAATCCTACCTGGTAAGGATCCCACATAGCGCAGCACTATTCCAGCAGGGGACGGACAAGTGTAATGTAGGCTGTCTCTTTAGTGGGTTTGTCGCATCTTTTAAGTCTTCTGCCAACAAAGCGCAGTTCATTACTCATTGTTGTCAATCAATTTCCAATTGAACTGAATCTAGTTATAGTGGGGGTGTATAACCAATCTCCAAGAGCAGAAACATTTGCGGCATTGACTCCAACCTCTATAGTTAAAGAGAATGAACATTGATAACCTTATAAGGTTACAATGGAAATTAAAACATAACCAACCTTATAAGGTTGTTTATTTTTCTAATTTCCATTGTAATTTTTAGGTTCTTAATATTCACGTTCTGCTTACTAATAATGCCACTCCAAAGTATTTTATACTATCCACAGTACACAGTGAACGGCATGTTTACAGGAGTGCTGGCCAATAGAGGGAGACCCATGACAACAAGAAACTGGTTTTGCACATTTATGCTTTACATAACTATTTTGGGTTGTATAAATTCTCAGTAGAATACCAAATTTCTATCTGGCACGTATTAGTTTGTGAGGCATTACATTTGCGTGTATGGCTGACTGACAGCCGTCCATAACAGATGATCCCTATTTTAGGTAACACCATTGCTCCCATAAATATTTGCCATCTACAGATAAATTCGCACTATTTTAGGTGTTTAATTTCATATGCTGACAAGAGAGTGAACCCCTAACAATATGTTGTTGTCTTCAGTCCAGAGACTGGTTTGATGCAGCTCTCCATGCTACTCTATCCTGTGCAAGCTTCTTTATCTCCCAGTACCTACTGCAACCTACATCCTTCTGAATATGCCTACTGTATTCATCTCTTGGTCTCCCTCTACGATTTTTACCCTCCACGCTGCCCTACAATGCTAAATTTGTGATCCCTTGATGCCTCAGAACAGGTCCTACTAACCGGTCCCTTCTTTTTGTCAAGTCGTGCCACAAACTCCTCTTCTCCCCAATTCTATTCAATACCTCCTCACTAGCTATGTGATCTACCCACCTAATCTTCAGCATTCTTCTGTAGCACCACATTTCGAAAGCTTCTATTCTCTTCTTGTCTAAACTATTTATCGTCCATGTTTCACTTCCATACATGGCTACACTCCATACAAATACTTTCAGAAATGAGTTCCTGACACTTACATCTATACTCGATGTTAAGAAATTTCTCTTCTTGAGAAACGCTTTCTTTGCCATTGCCAGTCTACATTTTATATCCTCTCTACTTCGACCATCATCAGTTATTTTGATCCCCAAATAGCAAAACACCTTTACTACTTTAAGTGTCTCATTTCCTAATCTAATTCCCTCAGCATCACCCGACTTAATTCGACTACATTCCATTATCCTTGTTTTGCTTTTGTTGATGTTCATCTTATACCCTCCTTTCAAGACACTGTCCATTCCGTTCAATAGATCTTCCAAGTCCTTTGCTGTCTCTGACAGAATTACAATGTCATCTGCGAACCTCAAAGTTTTTATTTCTTCTCCATGGATTTTAATACCTACTCCGAATTTTTCTTTTGCTTCCTTTACTGCTTGCTCAATATACAGATTGAATAACATCGGGGAGAGGCTACAACTCTGTCTCACTCCTTTCCCAACCAGTGCTTCCCTTTCATGTCCCTCGACTCTTATAACTGCCATCTGGTTTCTGTACAAATTGTAAATACCCTTTCGCTCCCTGTATTTTACCCCTGCCACCTTTAGAATTTGAAAGAGAGTATTCCAGTCAACATTGTCAAAAGCTTTCTCTAAGTCTACAAATGTTAGAAACGTAGCTTTGCCTTTCCTTAATCTTTCTTCTAAGATAAGTCGTAAGGTCAGTATTGCCTCACGTGTTCCAGTATTTCTACGGAATCCAAACTGATCTTCCCCGAGGTCGGCTTCTACCAGTTTTTCCATTCGTCTGTAAAGAATTCGCGTTAAAGGCGCTTGAACCATCAATGTAGGCCTGTGCTGTGATAGTGCCACGCAGAACAAGGGGTGAAAGCCCCCTCCATGAAAAACACGACCACACCATAACACAACCGCCTCCGAATTACTGTTGGCACTACACGCGCTGGCAGATTACGTTCACCGGGCATTCGCATACCCACATCGGATCGCCACATTGTGTTCCGTGATTCGTCACTCCACACAACGTTCTTCCACTGTTCAATCGTCCAATGCTTACTCTCCTTACACCAAGCGAGGCGTCATTTGGCATTTACCGGCGTTACGTGTGGCTTTTGAGCAGCCGATCGACCATGAAATCCAAGTATTCTCACCTCCCGCCTAACTGTCTTAGTACTTACAGGGATCCTGATGCAGTTTGGAATGCCTGTGCGATGGCCTGGATAGATGTCTGCCTATTACACACTACGACCCTCTCCAACTGTCTGCGGTCTCTGCCAGTCAACACACGAGATCGTCTTGTACGCTTTTGTGCTGTGCGTGTCCCTTCACGTTTCGACATGACTATCTCATCGGAAACAGTGGACCTAGAGATGTTTAAGAATGTGGGAATCTCGCGTACAGACGTATGAAACAGGTGACACCCAGTCACCTGACCTCGTTCGAAGTCCGTGAGTTCCACCGAGCGACCCATTCTGCTCTGTCACTGCGTCTAATAACTACTGAGGTCGCTGATATGGAGTACCTGGCAGTAGGTGGCAGCACAATGCACCTAGTATGAATAACGTATCTTTTTGTGCGTGTTCGGATACTTTTGATCACATAGTGTAGGTACAGATCTATGGACATTTGCGCTGATTGCTTTCGAAATTCCGATCTTTCCACTTTGAGACAATAGTGTCGTTATCAATGTAGCCGGAAACCCACCATGACGTCGACACAGTGGCGTAATGTAACGGCTCGTTTCTGACTCACGTTTACCCAAGAGCACATCCACCTGCGATAGACTTGATTCAATACGTGGCATGATTTAAGTGTACTGTTTAGTGTTAATAGTTCCTTGTGATTCTGGTAACTATTGGTCTACCTTTGGCAGTCTCAAAATTACATAACTCTGAGGACATGATTAGGCTGCCCATGGTCCTCTTTCCACATTTGTCGTATTGGTTTAAATTGTGTGAATGGTTTATGTTTGCCCCGTAAAGGCACAAGAACTCTTAACTTAACCTTACGGCCACAAGAATGGATACCTTAACACATATGTTACGAGAAATGCTGTTATATTGCATATGTACTGACGTATGCAATTTTTGGAAAAAATTGTACTATGTATACACGTACATCGGAATATAAGAGAGCTATAAATTCATTCTAGCAGCCAGCGGCTATTTTATTTATTGTTGATATGTTACTTTCTGGTACTTTAGCGCATGATGAGCGAAAGGGTAACTGGGGACGGAACGAAAGAATATTTCACTGAACATTAACCGTATAGTTCAAGTGCAAGTTCCGTACTGAAGAAAAGACCGCAGGCGTGCCGAAACTTGGGAGAAATGGGGAAGACACAGACATTGCTAGAAAGACGATCAGCCTGCTCAAGGAACAGCGGAAACGCAGAAGCGGTACCAGAAACTGAAAACATTATCGTGCGTTGTGCAACGCTGGCCCAGTGATATACGAGTCACGCTGTTGCAAGGCTTGCGACGTAAGCGGCACAAGGGCGTCTAATGAGTCGTGTTCACGCGGAAGCGGCGGAGGTGTCTAAGACGCCGAAACGCTTACTGCTGCGCACACACATCTTCCCCGTCGCTCAATATGCGAAGGGAATAACACAGAATATCTCTGACTTTGATATTAAGTACCCTCCCCCATACACTGTGCAGTGGCTCTCGGATTATAAGATATACATAGTTACACACTGTTTGATGGTAACGTGTCGGAAAAGGACAATATTTTGAAATTAATCATGTACTGCGCGTACAAAATCCGGCAGGGCCACTTCTTGAAGGTTAACGATTCTAAAAGACAGCTGTAACCAACGAAGGACCTCTTTCAGTTGGGCAAATATGATGATGATGATGATGATGCTGATAATGATGATGACTGGTTTGTGGGGCGCTCAACTGCGCGGTTATCAACGCCCGTACAAATTCCCAATCTTTAGTCAGATCTCGCCACTTTGACGAATGATGATGAAATGATGAGGACAACACAGACACCCGGTCCTTGGGCAAATACACGAGGCCAC
This sequence comes from Schistocerca nitens, assembly GCF_023898315.1. Taxonomy (NCBI): domain Eukaryota; kingdom Metazoa; phylum Arthropoda; class Insecta; order Orthoptera; family Acrididae; genus Schistocerca; species Schistocerca nitens. Next base: position 4,192,886 of record NC_064622.1, read on the forward strand.
AAAGGAATCATATTGGCCGTCCAAGGAGAAGATGGATCTACAACCTCAGGGTAGACTTAAGGGTAATGAAGGAAACAGGCTTTAGTCTAATAGGAACGAAAGAAGAAGAAGAAGAAGAAAATGAAGAATAACAAGACGAAGGAATGAATATTAGGCATGATGTCTACGTCCTTCCTAGTTTAACATCAACATTAAAGCAGATTACGGTTTCACGTCCAATCAGCCGTTGCAGAAGGAACCGTCATAGCACATAAGTGCGTGAGACAGGAAGAAGACAGATCTAGCGAGCACCTCGTCAACGCCTTCCCCCCTAATGCTTCCCTACTGCAGTTCATTGCTAGCGTATGAACCAGTGTCGTGTGAGCTACGAACACGCTACATCGTTACACTGCCGACATCTGGTACGATTTCAGGGAGATGGGAGTGAGTCTCTGGAAATAACATCTTCGCTACGGCCTCTGGCCTTTCCCGCGCGACTGGTATTCTAGTGTAAGTCACGTGCTTGACTACTACGCGACGTTCCGCCCACGTACGAACCGCTATCAGGCTTCTGACTTTCAGCCTTCCTCGTGAGTTCTCGTGTGACTAACTGCCTTATTAATAAGCCGTTTAATTTCCGCCTTGCCTACGAGATGTTTCTCCACTTTGACCCCACCCGCGAATCACTCTGGAAGCATCAGCAACTTTGGCCGAGTGTTTTCAATATTACTACAGGACCGCAGATTTAGTTTCACGGAAATATAATTCACTCTTAGAAGAGCATTTGCTACCTAAAAAGAGTCCAGCAGACTTCTGAGGGTTCACGTTTAGAATCAATGGGTGTTCTGTACCACTTATACTATGAAACCAATGTAATCGTCGCAAAACACAAGGCACAAAGTGTCAAGAAAGACATCTCTGTCATTCCAATATTCGGTATAAGATAATTAGTCCAGTCAACGAAGGAAAATTAGAGGAAGAAAATTTGTGGACTCGCAACTTGTTGTACAGCAATATACGCGTTGCAGGGGATGGAAAAATCGCGATCATTAACAATAATTTCTTAGTGGTATAAAATTAATGTTTATTGTTAAATGATGTGGTTTAAGAACAAAATCCACGGTTAAGTGAATTAGAGCCAAATTAAGGGATAAATTCTGTTCTGGGGTGGAGGGTGGAAGCCTGAGAGGTGGTAGTGTAATATTTCTGGCTATGCAGCCATCATATTCAGCTACTAGAAGCTCCTCTTAGAGCAGTTGAGAAGGTAAGAGTGGCAAGACGGCGTAATGAGGTGTGAGGCACCGATGACAAAAAAGGTTCTCAGCATTATGGGACTTACCATCTGAGGTCATCAGTCCCCTAGAACTTAGAACTACTTAAACCTAACTAAGCTAAGGACATCACACACATCCATTCCCGAGGCAGGATTCGAACCTGCAACCGTAGCGGTCGCGAGGTTCCAGACTGAAGCGCCTAGAACCGCTCGGCCACTCCGGCCGGCGGTACCGATGACAGCTGGTTCGTTAGGTACCAGTATCGCGAGAAGGACTGCCTAAATTGTGGTCCTTCTCCACGACTGATGCTGCGTTCGGAAGTTGCGCGCCAAAATGATAATCTACTATTGTTAATATTAGGAAAACTAAACAGCCTATTTACTTGCATTTCATATTACAGAATTTCTGAGAAGCGTGCCATCATTTCTTTATTTCACGAGCATTAATAACCAGCAGAATAATAAACAACTGCAAAACGAAAAGGCAGGCGAAGCACTTCGGTGGTCTTCGAATCGCGCCTAACTTGGATGGCGGGCGAAGTGGTTCGGCTGCAAGATCAGAGCTGGTTCGGCAACCTCGGAGGACAGACATGTCTGCCTCGGTCGGCATCAGGTTAAAACTTTATTAGCAATGTATGCTTATTTGGACATGTGATTGAGAACAGTGTGATAGCAATTACGGAAATACGCACTTCATTACTCTGTTGAAGAATGGAAATTATTTGTGACTCTAAATTGGAATGTAACTGTGCACTTTCTCGTGTTCTGCTAATAAAAAGCGAGTAGCATCCCGTATAAACCAAATAATTGAAAATATAATTATTCACACAGTATCAGTTGTTTCTTAATCTGCATATCTGCTTCATTAGATGAGAAAAAATGTTGCAGTTCAGCCATGATTCTGCCATTCACAGTATTGTCAATACACGCTGAACGTCTGAGTTCAAGCACTGATGGTTTGACAAAATTATGCATTCAGATGTTGACAGAGCTTCATGAAGCAGCCACACGACGTTAGCGTGCACTATTTATGTGCGTGTCATACCGTTGTTGTTGTTGTTGTTGTGGTCTTCAGTCCTGAGACTGGTTTGATGCAGCTCTCCATGCTACTCTATCCTGTGCAAGCTGCTTCATCTCCCAGTACCTACTGCAACCTACATCCTTCTGAATCTGCTTGGTGTATTCATCTCTTGGTCTCCCTCTATGATTTTTACCCTCCACGCTGCCCTCCAATACTAAACTGGTGATCCCTTGATGCCTCAGAACATGTCCTACTAACCGGTCCCTTCTTCTTGTCAAGTTGTGCCACAAACTCTTCTCCCCAATCCTATTCAACACCTCATTAGTTATGTCATCTACCCATCTAATCTTCAGCATTCTTCTGTAGCACCACATTTGGAAAGCTTCTGTTCTCTTCTTGTCCAAACTGGTTATCGTCCATGTTTCACTTCCATACATGGCTACACTCCATACAAATACTTTCAGAAACGACTTCCTGACACTTAAATCTATACTCGATGTTAACAAATTTCTTTTCTTCAGAAACGCATTCCTTGCCATTGCCAGTCTACATTTTATATCCTCTCTACTTCGACCATCATCAGTTATTTTACTCCCTAAATAGCAAAACTCCTTTACTACTTTAAATGTCTCATTTCCTAATCTAATTCCCTCAGCATCACCCGATTTAATTTGACTACGTTCCATTATCCTGTCATACCACAGAGTCGATTTTTCAAGTAGTTTTTTAAAAACAAAACCATTTTAATACGCCAGTTGAGGATGGTCAATGGAGGATTCTGTATGACGCTGTTTACTTAAATAATTTGAAAATATAGTATACGTTGGTGAATTCAACAGCTGTTGGGGGGAAAACCTTACCACCTCGAAAAATACGTAAGTATGATAACTGCAGGGAAAAGGGTCCAAGAAGAAAAGACAGTGCTTGTTTTCCCAAACTTTTAAGGAACAGTTTGAAGAGCTGAAAGAAAGGTTTAGACGTCATCACAAATACGCCAAATTAAGAGAACTTCACAACTGCACTGTGTAAAGCAAGTGAGGATGCTCCGGGTTCCCGGGTTCGATTCCCGGCGGGGTCAGGGATTTTCTCTGCCTCGTGATGACTGGGTGTTGTGTGCTGTCCTTAGGTTAGTTAGGTTTAAGTAGTTCTAAGTTCTAGGGGACTGATGACCATAGCTGTTAAGTCCGATAGTGCTCAGAGCCATTTTTTGAGGATGCTACTGAGCGACCCGAAACGCTGGCACTCGTTCGGAGACTCAGAGGAGCAGAGACGTTTTGAAATTAGCTGAAGGTAACGCTTTGTTTTGTTACTATTGACGATGGGTCTTTTTCTGACACAAGAATCCTGGTGTTCAGTTGTGAAGAAGCGGAGATAATCCAGTGTGAAAACTAAACTGTCCTTATGCACGGGACATTTGACAGTTTTTTGAAACAATTCGGACAACTGTGCGCCACTGCTATTGCTGCACAGAGGAAGAGACGAAGACATTTCCTGTTTTATTTATTTTCCTCCCTCCCAGGCGAAAGTCAAAATACACGCCAAACACTTTTCTCCCGACTGAAAAATAAGATGATTAGGTGGTCACCGAAGATTCGCTTTGAAATATCTACAATGAAAACAGTGTTCTTCGAAACTTCCCTATCTTGCTGCAGTTTTCACTTCAACCAATTGCTGTGGAAGAAATTAAAAGAACTAGGATTAACGGAGGAACACAGAGACAGAGCTGAAGTCCTATTGTTTCGCCGCATTTGCCAGCAGTGATGTATCATCCACCAAACAATGTTGATGAAAAGTGGATGGAAATATTGCAGAAAATGCTCAGTGGAGGAAAGTCATGAAATTTGCAGACTATACGGTCAATCAGTGGATGGAAAATCTTAGTATACCAACTGAAATGCGGAACGTAAAAACCAGCGGCACAGGACCACGAATTTTTGATGAGGATCGGCATAGAAAACTAAACTCATCCTTAAACCAAAAACACCCGAACGTATTCTTTCTGATAATTAATAATAAGGTCGAACTAATAAATGCTATGTTTGATATTAAGAAAGATTCCATTCCCCATTCCCCTTGAAAAATAACAAAATTAAACATCGTTCTTGACAAAAGGTTAAAAAGGCATAATATATAACGAGAAATTGAGTGAGAAATTGAAAGTCATAAAATAAGAATTTTAATTATTTGCGAAAGTAATGTTGCAGAAAGAAAAAAAAGACAAAAAGAAAGAAAGAAAGCAAAAATTTAAAGAGAGCATTTAAACGGGCCTTTGTACTATGTGCATAGCCACTCCTAAGCCCAGGTAAAATGCGAAGGGGCGTTCTTATCATAAAACAGTCGGCAAAGCCTCCCCACCAGTTCGGCTTCCTTTCAGGGGTGAGGCGATATGCGAGCCTGACGCCAAGGCCAGTGCCTTGGCCGATGTCTTTGCGGACAACTTCACTCCTGTAGAGGATCCCATTGATGAGGAGCACATTCGTCTAGTGCAGCAACGGCTCCCAGTCTTCCTCGAAAGTGATGCAGGAACAGACATAGAAGACTTCTCAGAGGAGGAAGTACACGCACAACTGAAGCAGTTAAACCCGAGGAAAGCGGGGGGGGGTGCGACCAGCTAGAAAATGCAATACTACTTCAGTTACCACAAGCAGCCATTCGCCCCATCACCGCGATCTTCAATCGAATCATGCAGACTGGCAACTTCCCCTCTGCATGGAAACATGCAGAGGTGGTTGCCATATCAAAACAGGGCAAAGACACCAGGCTTCCACAGAATTACAGGCCGATCAGCCTTTTACCAGCAATCTCTATGGTATTTGAGCGCCTGTACTCTAAAAGGCTAATGCTTCACGTAAACGCGGAGGAGCTGATCCCGCCGGAACAATTCGGCTTCCGACGTGGACATAGCACAGAGCAACAGCTGTTACGTCTTGTGGAGGATGCGATGGGTGCCCTGGAGAGTCGACAGTACGCCGGGGTAGTGCTGCTTGATGTCTCTGGGGCCTTCGATTGTCTACATCTACATTTATACTCCGCAAGCCACCCAACGGTGTGTGGCGGAGGGCACTTTACGTGCCACTGTCATTACCTCCCTTTCCTGTTCCAGTCGCGTATGGTTCGCGGGAAGAACGACTGTCTGAAAGCCTCCGTGCGCGCTCTAATCTCTCTAATTTTACATTCGTGATCTCCTCGGGAGGTATAAGTAGGGGGAAGCAATATACTCGATACCTCATCCAGAAAAGCACCCCCTCTAAACCTGGCGAGCAAGCTACACCGCGATGCAGAGCGCCTCTCTTGCAGAGTCTGCCACTTGAGTTTATTAAACATCTCCGTAACGCTATCACGGTTACCAAATAACCCTGTGACGAAACGCGCCGCTCTTCTTTGGATCTTCTCTATCTTCTCCGTCAACCCGATCTGGTACGGATCCCACACTGATGAGCAATACTCAAGTATAGGTCGAACGAGTGTTTTGTAAGCCACCTCCTTTGTTGATGGACTACATTTTCTAAGCACTCTCCCAATGAATCTCAACCTGGTACCCGCCTTACCAACAATTAATTTTATATGATCATTCCACTTCAAATCGTTCCGCACGCTTACTCCCAGATATTTTACAGAAGTAACTGCTACCAGTGTTTGTTCCGCTATCATATAATCATACAATAAAGGATCCTTCTTTCTATGTATTCGCAATACATTACATTTATCTATGTTAAGGGACAGTTGCCACTCCCTGCACCAAGTGCCTATCCGCTGCAGATCTTCCTGCATTTAGCTACAATTTTCTAATGCTGCAGCTTCTCTGTATACTACAGCATCATCCGCGAAAAGCCGCATGGAACTTCCGACACTATCTACTAGGTCATTTATATATATTGTGAAAAGCAATGGTCCCATAACACTCCCCTGTGGCACGCCAGAGGTTACTTTAACGTCTGTAGACGTCTCTCCATTGATAACAACATGCTGTGTTCTGTTTGCTCTAAAAACTCTTCAATCCAGCCACACAGCTGGTCTGATATTCCGTAGACTCTTACTTTGTTCATCAGGCGACAGTGCGGAACTGTATCGAACGCCTTCCGGAAGTCAAGGAAAATAGCATCTACCTGGGAGCCTGTCTCTAATATTTTCTGGGTCTCATGAACAAATAAAGCGAGTTGGACCTCACACGATCGCTGTTTCCGGAATCCATGTTGATTCCTACAGAGTAGATTCTCGGTTTCCAAGAACGACGTGATACTCGAGCAAAAAACATGTTCTAAAATTCTACAACAGATCGACGTCTATAGTTTTGCGCATCTGCTCGACGACCCTTCTTGAAGACTGGGACTACCTGTGCTCTTTTCCAATCATTTGGAACCCTCCGTTCCTCTAGAGACTTGCGGTACACGGCTGTTAGAAGGGCCTCCTCTGCAAACTGTTTGCAATGGGGGTACCTACGCCACACGTTCGACTCATCAAGTCTTACCTTAGTGGACGAACGTTCAATGTCCGTGCGGGAGCGGGTATATCCACAGCAAGGCCCATACAGGCGGGAGTGCCACAGGGTTCTGTCCTTGGCCCCCCGTTGTACTCCTTATATACCTCGGACACGCCAAAGGCTAACAGAGTCTCGATCGCATTGTACGCCGACGACACCGCGTTGTATACCAGAAGCGCGAACGTGAACCTCATGCGCCGCCGCCTGCAGACGGCATGTGAAGCTCTAGGTACATGGGCCAGCAAAAGCCAGGCAATCATCATTACGAGGAAAAGAATCCCCATCGACCTACAGCCGGTGCGGATCATGGGAGGCCCCATCACATGGACCCGCACTGCGAAATACCTTGGGGTGACCCTGGACAGGCGCCTCACGTGGGGACCACACATAAGGGACATTGTGGGTAAAGCCTATGGCAGATTGAGAGCGCTATACCCAATCCTGAACCCGAAGACAGCCCTACCCACACGCTGCGGCATTACGCTGTTTCTCGCCCTTATAAGGCCGGTGGTGGAGTATGCGGCAGTAGTGTGGGGCAACGCGGCAGACTGCCACATCCGGAGATTACAGGGCCTCCAGGGGAAAGTACTTAGGATGATCATGACACTCCCCCGTGAGTTTCCCACTAGGGAGTTGCATACCATCACTGGAGTGCAGCCAATAAAGGAAAGAATAAGACAGACCGCTCAATTTTTCTATGAGAAATCACAGCAGTCAGAGAACAGACTGGTCTCGAACCTCGGGAACCAAATACATAGAAGGGGCACCACAAGATGGCCCGACCGGCTACGGCAGTAAAAACCACTACAGTAACGATTATTAACTAACATAAAATGCTCATCACAAAATAGGACCAACACACACGATAGGCCCACTCAAAATACATATTAGGAAACGCAGGAATAGTGCAAAGCACTTAACTTGCTTAACCTAGAGATAGTCAGGCACTATCCAACTAGGTAAAGAGCGGTGCGCCGGCCCTGCTACTACAGTACAATGCACAATATGGGCTGTATAGTTAGTGCGAGATTCGTACGCATTGTTTTGTTGTCAGGAAGGTAATGTTCATACATACATATGCGAATACTTGCTACATCCAAATTTTTAGCTGATTTTGGCTTTTACGTCATAATCCGCAAGCCACCTAGTGGCGTGTGGCGTTGAGTACTTTTTGTGCCTGTAACTGAGCCCTTCGCTCTGTTCCACTCGCGAACAGCGCGTGAGAAGAATGACTGTCGGTAAGCCTCTGTACTGCCTCTAATTTCTCGTATTTTCCCCTCACGGTCATTACGCGAGACGTTTTTGGCGGAAGTAATATGTCGTCCAACTCTACCTGGAAACTGCTCTCTCGAAATTTCTATAGCAAATCTCTCCGTGATGCCTCTCTTGTAACGTCTGCCAATTGAGTTTCCTCAGCATCTCCCTAACGCTCTCGTGTCGACTAAAAGATTCCCGTGACGAAACGTCTCTCTCTTTGTTGGCACGTCTCTATCTCTTCCATCTGTCCTACCCGGTAAGGGTCACAGGTTGATGAGATGTACTCAAGAATCGGGCGAACAGGGCCCTTGCAAGCCACTTCTTTCGTGGATGAGCTACATTTCCTTCAGGTTCTTCCTATGAATCTGAGTCTGACATCTGCTTTTCCTACTATTTGTTTAATGTGGTCGTTCCACTTACGGCCGCTCTGGATAGTTACTCCTAGGTATTTTACGACGAACAGGCCTTCTGCTGCCAGGAGCTTTTCATTAGTATTGTAACTATACAGTAGTGGATTTCTTTTCTAATGTATGCACAATATGTTACATTTATTTACGTTCACTGTCAACTGCCAGACCCTACACCGTTCATCCATTCTCTGGAGGTCATTCAGCAAAATATTACCATATTCTCGCGTTGCTACTTTGTTATAGACAACCACATCATCTGCGAAGTCTTAAAGCCGCTACTTGGTCATTTATATACACACATCAAAAAAGTTTTGCATCACCCCGGTTCCCAGAAATCCTGAAGATAGACGTTGACTGTGGATATTGTATCATAGACACAGTCCCTTTCACTGTTCAGAGATGTCACTAAACCCGCCCAAAGACGTAAACAACCATACATGAGCAGCGCCTATTAGACGGAGGGTGTACGACAGCCGATCAGTTCCAGTCATCCCACAAGGAAGGCGGTACACGGTTCGTGTTGTCTGTCGTTCAACCATGCCTAGACGGTAAATACCGCGGATCGATCGCGTTCGCACTGTTACTTTGTGAGAGGAAGGGCTCTCAACAAGGGAAGTGTCCAGGCGTCTCGGAGGAAGCAAAGCGATGGTGTTCGGACGTGGAGGAGATACAGAGAGGCAGGAACTGTCGATGACATGCCTCGCTCGGGCCGCCCGAGGCCTACTACTGCAGTGGATGACCGCTATCTATGCATTATGGCTCGGAGGAACCCTGACAGCAACGCCACCATGTTGAATAATGCTTTTCGTGCAGCCACAGGACGTCCTGCTGCGTGTCAAAGTGTTGGTTGGTTGGTTTGTGGGATTAACGGGACCAGACTGCTACGTGTCAAAGTGTGCGCAATAGGCTGCCTGATGTTCAACTTCACTCCCGATGTCCATGGCGAGGTCCATCTTTGCAACGACACCTTGCAGCGTGGTACAGTCGGACCGCTCAGGATTAGCATCACGTTCTCTTCACCGATGCGTCCCGCATATGCCTTCAACCAGACAATCGTTGGAGACGTGTCTCGAGGCAATCCGGTCAGGCTCCACACCTCATCCACACTGTCCAGCGAGTGCAGCCACAACCAGGTGGAGCTTCCCCTTTGTTTTGGGGTGCCATTATGTGGGGTCTAAGTACGCCGCTGGTGGTCAAGTAAGGCACCGTAACGGCTGTACTTCACGTGAATGCCATCCTCCGACCGATAGTGCAACCATATCGGCAGCATATTGGCGAGGCATTCGTCTTCATGGACGACAATTCGCGCCCCTATCGTGCACATCTTGTGAATGACTTCCTTCAGGATAACGGCATCGTTCGGCTAGAGTGGCCAACATGTTCTCCAGACATGAACCCTATCGAACATGCCTGGGATAGACTGAAAACTGCTGTTTATGGACGACATGACCCACCAACCACTCTGAGGGATCTACGCCGAATCGCCGTTGAGGAGTGGGACAATCTGGACCAACAGTGCCTTGATGAACTTGTGGATAGTGTGCCACGATGAATACAGGTATGCATCAATGCCAGACGACGTGCTACTGGTTATCAGAGGTACCGGAGTGTACAGCAATCTGGACCACCGCCCGTGAATGTCTCACTGTACGAGATGCAATGTGTGGTTTTCATGAGCAATAAAAAGGGCGGAAACGATGTTTATGTTGGTCTCTATTCCAAATTTCTGTACAGGTTGCGGAACTCTCGTAACCGGGTGATGCAAACTTTTTTTGATGTGTGTATGTTATAAACATGTACCACGCTTCTTTGGGTACTCCGGAAATTACCTTCACGTCTGTCGATTTCGTTCCGTTAAGAGCGACGAGTTGAGTTCTGTCTGCAATGAAGTCTTGAATCCAGTCGCAAATCTGCTCCGATACTCTGTAAGTTCATTTTTTGTTCAGTAAACGGCAGTGCGGGACGGTGTCAAATGCCTTGCTGCAGTCAAGAAACACGATATCAACCTGAGCACCATTGTCTACGGCACTGTGGGTCTCATGGAGGAACAGAGCAAGCTGAGTTTCGCAGTAATCCGTGTTGATATTTATAGAGGAGATTTTCCTTCTCAGAGAACGTCATAATTTTTGAGCGTAAAACATGCATAATTCTAAGACATTGGCTGGTAACAAGAGAAATAACACCGCAATTTGAAGATACAAGGCTACCAGATGATTTGAGAATGCAGAGTTATCTGACGTTTTCTGTTGCCAAGAGTTTAGAGCAGGGCTTAACAACTGGCCGGTTCTGAGCGCGAGTACTCGCGTCTGCTCAGGCGCGTGCTCGCGAGCAGGTGCAAGGTTGCGGAGTAGGGAGGGAGGGGAAATGCGCGCGCACGTATGAAAAGGACCGCAGCGTGCCTATTGAATTCGCGCCGACTGTGTAACGTTAAAAGTACTACGATCAGCTCTAACAGTCACTTCGCTGGTTAAGAATCATGTGAAGTCGCCGTTGTGTAACCCCAACCATGCTTTCGCAGTTCAACCCCCATTGGGAGGAATTGTATCTGTTTACAGAAAAAGATAGTGTTGCAAAATGTTTAGTATGTCACAAAACGCCGAATTCTTTTAGGAAATTTAATTTGCAGCGACATTATATGTCATACCACGCGAAAGACTACGGAAGTGGAAAATGTGATGGACCAGATCATGCACAGGAAGTTATTAAACTTAAAAGGAAGCTATCCGAAGAAGATCTGGATGACGAAGAAAAATCAACTGAGGCAGCTCTCAGAGTGAGCTACAAAATTGCTTTGTTTTTAGCAAAATCCCTGCGCCCCTTCACTGATGGCGATTTAATAAAAGATGTTTGGTAGTTGCAGCGGAACATTTGTGTCCATCTCAAGTTGAACAGTCTCGGATTGTGCCATTATCTAACATGACCATTACGCGTCGCATACAGGACATGGCAGACGACGTCCAGAGCCAGCTTGCAAATATCTATAAAGATTTTATGGCGTATTCTCTAGCTCTGGACGAAAGTGTTGATATCACTGGAACAGCGCAGCTTTCCATATTTATTAGAGGTGTTAATAGAGATCTTCAGGTGAGGAAGGAGCTCCTCGATGTAGTAGCCATGAAGAACACTACAACCGGACGTGATATTTTAAGTAGTGTTGAAGAAAGTGTTGAAAATATAGGATTGCCGTGGAATTCTTTAGTTTCAGTGTCTACAGACGGTGCACCAGCGATGACAGGGAAAAAATTAGGTTTCGTTGCGCTGTTGAAGGAGAAAATGCAAAAACTGACCGTGCCGAATGAAATAAGGGGCGTTCACTGTGTGATCCACCAGGAAAACTTATGTGCAAAAAGTATCACTCTAAAAAATGTAATGAGTGTTGTTGTTCGTACAACCAATTATATAAGGAAGCATGGGCTACAACACAGGCAATTTAAAAACTTTCTTGAGGATGTAGAAAGCCAGTATGGTAGCCTGCCTTATTACAGCGAGGTCCGCTGGCTTAGTCGTGGCGAATTATTAAATCGAATTTTTGCCTATTAGATGAGATAAATATGTTCATGGAAATAAATAACATGTGTGTTCCTGAATTGAAAGAGCCTTCAAGGAAATGTGATCTCGCGTTCATAGCAGATTTAACTAGCCATCTGAATGCTTTGAACATTTCACAAGGTAAAGATCTGCTAATTACTCATTTCATAGATCGAATACGAGCTTTTAAAATGAAATTGACACTTTGGGTGAGTCAGCTGGAAACAGGAAATCTAGCTCATTTTCCTAAATTATCATGATGTTCACAAAGACTGTGAACGTTATTCACATAGTTTAGTTGCCCTTAAGGAAGAATTTGATCAACGCTTTCAAGATCTGACAGCTCTAGACAGTGATTCTGATCTGTTCTCCTCTCCATATTCAGCGAATATTGAAGAGATTCGTCCTGAGCTGCAACTAGAAATTATTGAGCTGCAGTGTGACAGAGAATACAGAGACACATTTCAGAACAAGAAAAACATTTTGGAATTTTACAGACACTTCCCTCAGGATAGATTTCCTCATTTGCACAATCTGGCGGCTGCAATAATATCAATGTTCGGTTCCATGTATGTTTGTGAATAACTGTTCTCTGCAATGGAATGTAACAAGACGCGCCTGAGAAACGCATTGTCTGATCGAAATTTAAACTGCACGCTGCGCCTACGATGCACAAGAACAATTACTCCGAACATAGACGCAATTGTAAAGGGCAAAAAGTACAAGATAACGGAGAATCCCACACTTCAGAGACACCTTTTATTGTGTAACAGTTCACAAATTAATACCAATGTAGAGGCATACACTAAGCTAATAAAATTATGTGGCACGTGTACATTCTCCTTTATTTGTTTCACTTGCCGCAGTAATAATTCGTGAGTGATATCCCTGCAGGTGGCCGCGGATTTACATTGACTGGCGGCAGGTGTTCCACGTGTCTCTCCCCACTCTCCGCTCTGGTCCGGTAGTGGGGGGTAGCGTGCTCGCGCTGCTCCGTGCTCGCGCCTTGCTGCTCACAGCTTGCTCCGCGAGCACGTATGTTGTGAAGCCCTGCTTTAGAGAGCACAGGAGAAACGACTCTCGGGAAGTTTGATACCAGTCAGCATCCGTTACATGTTGTGGCTTTCCTCAAACCGATACTGAGTTGAGAAGTCGGTGTGGCGGGAAACTATGCGAATTCGGTTTACGAAGATGACAATTTTTCCCGTGGATTGGGATAGGCGGGGCATGAGGAGGCCGGTAGTTGGTTTTCCCTGTCCCTCGCTGGATAATCCCTAGCGATCCACAAGCATATACAACACGGAAAGCAAATGGACGTAATATTTTGAACGCTGCCAGCCGCATTTGACGACAATTTGTAGCTGTCTGATAATTGCCATGACTTGTAGAATCGTCCCTTTCATTCAAGTGGATTTTTTAGTGAACTTGCCCTGAAATATGAATCCATAAACAGGTCTGGAAAAATTCTTGCGTCATGCCAAATTCTATCAGTACGACGAAGCACGCCACTTTAGTCGTACGACAGGGTGACCATGTGTATATAGGACGGCACATGTACAATAGTTACTGCGTGGGAGCGCTATAACAAACATATAAGAAAAGGCTGCTCGCAGAATCGCGGTTCGGGGCGTCTTGCTAGGTTCCTATTTGAGCTAGGAACATGGGGTGAAAAATTTTTGATTTAACCTGGAGTAGTGGCCATTTGTATAGTCATTCGAGTATGTGTCTTGCTATAGTTAAGTCACAGCATATTAAAGTGTGAACAACGAACTGGAGCTGGCGCACAGTTAAATTGCGCAAATCGATTAATTCCTTTCGCAAAAGATCAGTCCCCTAGAACTTAGAACTACTTAAACCTAACTAACCTAAGGACATCACACACATCCATGCCCCGAGGCAGGATTCGAACCTGCGACCGTAGCGGTCGCGCGGTTCCAGACTGAAGCGCCTAGAACAACTCGGCTGCACTGACCGGCGTTGAACAACATACTGAATTCATATGTGAGAGGTGCGAGTTCAAATTTCCGTTCAGACCCCCCTGAGTAGTGTTTTCCTCTATTTCACTAACTCACCTGAGGCGAATACCGGGATGGTTGCTTCAATCAGACGTCGTCTGATTTCTTTCCTCCGCCATATTCATGTGGGCCAGTGATCTGTCGCCAAAGCAATGAATTTGGTAATTGTTTTCAAAAATATTTCCGGCAACTACCGGGCGGCCGATGTTTGCATAATGCCGCAAACATGTGTCGAAACGTGGATATAACGTGGCAATGTCCCCACAAATCAGCTACTGTGTACTGCTATTGTATGGCTGTAGCTTACGTCTATATTTCGAGTTCTGCTGCCGTTTAGGTTTAGTGATCGTTGGTCGTATGCAGTAAAATGGAATGGACCACGCAAAAAAAAAAAACTGCCCAACTCTTATCTTTTTGCCTCTGAAACGCTAGGATTAAATACATTGCAGAATGTGGAAACCAAAAATAAATAAGACCCTGTATGAAACGGAATTGAACTTTTACAAAAATATGGATTCTTCAGTGTGTCCATGTGGCAGGGGCATAAAGGAGCACATAAACCCGTGCCATATTCACTACAATCAACATAGGCAGAGCCGAAATTGGAAGAAGTTATACTACTGAATTGTGTCAGCAGCGCTGTAAATTATAAAAAAAAACGATAAAATCGGTATTTTAACGACTTTATTTCATTCTGTTATTTTTTATTATTGTTCAGGCCTTCAAACAGTGCTTCGCAAACTTTAGATGTTTTTGTGGCATTGTTTGTTTAGAAATTTGAAATGAATATACAATCGCCCGTGAAAACGAATTGAGAGTAACAGCTAGTATTTGATTCATTAGAACTGATTTTTAGGCGGTTTTCCACATCCTGCTAGGTGAATACCGGGCTGGTCCCCACGTTCCACCTCAGTTACACGACTTACAGATTATGCTGTCGTATTCGCCAGACCAAAGCGGGAGGATGACATCCTAGTGAAGTTATGTAAACCAGCCAGTTTTTACATACTCAGCTCCGGTAGGTAGTTATTCCTGCCATTTCTTCTGCGGTACGTTCTCCGCTCTACAACAACGATTAGTCCTCTGCTCGTTTGCTTAAGGTTTTCAGTGCTGGAAGTGCAACGCCGCACATAAATGTATCACCATCGTCGCTAGATATCACGCGGCGAACGATGCGGAAAATCTGCGACAGCTAATATCGCAGAAGACGCGACTACACTATGAGAAATAGCGTTACAGAGCTTGCGAATGCAGTACGAGATGTGTTTACCGCCACTGTCACCATAGACCTGAAAACATGTTCCGGGTGGAAGGGTAGAAGGGCCTTCGAGACCGCAACGTCGACGAACCGTCAAAATAATCGTTCTTCTAGAACGTTGTTGACATTCTTCTATGCACTTAGTATCGCTGCTATCATCGATCTATTACTACTGCAAAGAGTTCGAGCAGGTGCGTCGATCGTTTGAAGTCGCGTGCTGGGGCGCAAGGGAACTTACAGAGCTGTCATGCGCGCCTGCAACAGAGCGGTGCCGAAATATTGTCGCTAGTCTGTTCTCTATCGCTTCCCCGTACAGCACTTGTTGAGCCCATTTGGCCGTGGGCAAGTAAGACCCGTGAAGGCTTCCTAATTATACATTCAGTTTATCTTTACTATATTACATTCTTTGGGGTTTATTTTTAGATTTACTGCGTAGCTCCTTGCATACGTTGGATTTAAATATAAGCAGCCGGCACGGTAGCTCAGCGTGTTCGGTCAGAGGGTTAGCAGCCCTCTGTAATAAAAAAAACTGAGTTGATTGATCAACAACGAACTTAAACGGACGTCTTACGACGTCCGCCCCGAGCAGATGCAACGACCAACAGTGAACAAAATGAGAATTAAAAAAAAAAAAAAAAAAAAAAAAAAAAAAAAAAAAAAAAAAAAGCGCTAATGCGCTGATTCCTGGACTCGGGCAGGCGCGCCGGCCCCTGATCGAATTCGCCCGGCGGATTAACGACGAGGGCCGCTATGTCAGCCAGCCTGGGTGTGGTTTTTAGGCGGTTTTCCACATCCTGCTAGGTGAATACCGGGCTGGTCCCCACGTTCCACCTCAGTTACACGACTTACAGACATTTGAACACGTTCGCACTGTTTTATGGCTTACACTAGACGCAGACAGCTGGGGTACACTACTTACTTCCTGGCGGGTTCGGGATGGCGGCAGGAAGGGCATGCGGCCACACTCTGCACGTAATACTGCCAAATCCGTAGTAACACGGCCGACCCCGCGTTGGCGCGGGACAAGGCGCACTGCTACGGTCGCAGGTTCGAATCCTGCCTCGGGCATGGCTGTGTGTGATGTCCTTAGGTTAGTTAGGTTTAAGTAGTTCTAAGTTCTAGGGGACTGATGACCACAGCAGTTGAGTCCCATAGTGCTCAGAGCCATTTGAACCATCTGACAAGGCGCAACGAGAGAAAGAAATGTACTTCACACATGCTACTGAAATATGTATAAAATATTGTAGGACTTCTTGCCGCGTCACTTCAGGACAAAACGTAGAGCTTACGATCATTGCGCTCAGTGACTGGCGAGCGAGGAGTCAATGTAGTCAGAGCGTGCCTCCGAGAGATCGCATACAAGTATGGAAAGCATCCCCCATTTACACTTACCGCGATGTCTGTGTCCACCGGACAATGTTAATGTCTTAAGCTGGTTTCGGTGTTCGTCAGCTGTGTGAGTCCGACGCGAGAGAGGCGTTATCAGTCATGATTTCGGAATGCGGAAAAATGCACGAAGATTACCAACCACTGACTTACCTGCGTTTTCGTATGAAATGAAAAAACAGACAGTATTTTACGGCGACCGTATTGAAACTGGAAGCAATGGCTAAATCTAGAGGCGTCTGTGAAATCGTGTGAATGCTGCTGCGGTGTGCATGGACAGTGGACATCGTAGGGAAATTTTCTGTACACACAAGAAATTTAGCCTTTAAAGTCTCCTCAGGTTTGCTGCCGGATCCTCAAACCAACGTGACTCAATATTTCGGCGATTCACCTGTCCTTCTTCAGGAGAACGCTGCTGTTGCTGACTCCCGCTGAAAACTCGTACCAAGGCTGCAGTTCATCGTCCTATATAGCCCTTAGTAGTGTAGACAGCGCATGCGCCGCCATCGCAGCTGCTGCCCTGCCAGACCGGGCTGGTGGCGCCGCCCTTCGTACAAGATCGGCGGCAACGATATACCGCACTTAGAGGGAGAGTCCCTGAACTTGATCACTGAAAAACTGAAAGAAGAGTTAGTCAAGCTTTGTCGTCATGTACTGAGATCCACGTATTTTTTGTTTAATGGCAACACTTTTAACAGAATGACGGAGTGGCTTTGGGGAGTCTTTTATGGCCCATATTAGCCAATTTATTTACGGAGGACCGCGAGGATGCGGCACTGAGGATTTCAGTTTTGCGACCAACGTGCTTCTGGAGATACGAAGATAACACCTTCGTCTGGCCTCGTGGACATGATACTCTCAACAGATTGTTGGGCCGTTGGGCCACTTCAACTGTCTTCATCCCAGGTCGAAAGTAATGGGAGGCTTCCAATTTTGGACGTTGTCGTTTAAACAAAAACCGTACTCTGGGACATAGTTTTCGCAGAAAGCCGACATACATCGATCGGTATCTGCACGCTAGGAGTTGCCATCCAAAGTACGAACGCAACGGCGCCTGGTGCGCAGAACATATACCATTTCCGACGCGGACAGTTTAAGCCAAGATCTTGCTCATTTGATGGCTGTTTTTAAGGAAAATGGAAACTCTGAGAAGCAGATTCGTCGGGTTACGCAGTTTGGACCATTCCCGGAGGTGCACGAAGAGGAGCAAATATTTGTGGTCTTCATTCCTTACACTAGGAGCTTATCGTTTAAGACTGGAAGAATTTTAAGTAGTTTTAACATTAAGAGCAATTCCTTCCACCTTCCAAGATCGGGGCACTACTCGGCTCTGTGAAAAAGATTTGGGGCTTAGGAAGTCTGGTATACATAAAAATCCTTGTCTCTGTCGGAAGCCATACAACAGTCGATCGATTCACTCAGTTCAGAAGAAGTGCGTGGAACATCGACGTCACACAAGGTTACAAAGCCGGACGAATCGGCGATAGCAGAACATTGCCTAAACCAGGGACAGGGAATGAAATCTGACGACACTGTGATAGTTGCAAACATTTCCGTTTTTTTGGTACAGTGTTTATAATGAGGCAACTGAAATTAGTTTGGCAGATAAGCTGATTGCTAGAGAGAATGGTTTTCCTCTTAGCAGGACGCGGAACCCTGTACTATGCCGCATCAAGACAGAACGTTCTTCGGTGCTGCCAGCCCGAGTGTTTGCAAATAGCCTTTAAGCGCGATATATCGTTGCCGCCGGTGTTCCGCCGACCCAGTCACGTGACGGCCGGCTCATGTGCCGTGTACGGTACGGAAGTCTCTGTTGGACGACCAATTGCAGCCTTGGCATCAGTTTTGAAGAGAGTTCAGCAGCAGCAGCAGCGTTCTGCTGAAGATGAAGCAGAGGCGGATACTGAATCACGTTTATTTCAGAATCCAGCAGCAACACCGAGGAGACTTTCAAGACTTATCAAGCCGGGAAAGCCTACAGAGTCACACAAGAAACGATGCCTTTCACACAAATTGTTCGCGATTTCAAGAAACCATTTCTCGTAATTTTTTGCCGTTATGGAGCTAGTTATGATCGGGAGGACGAAGAGGAGTGTCGTTTAGGTACACGTTTAACAACTGCACTGCTGCGATATGTTTACTTGAGACTAAGGCTACCCACCAGTGCTCTAAAATTAATAACTAGTCCGATGCCACACAAAATTACAGCAGCTAAAAGAATCCAACACTCAGAAGCAACTTTTAATGCAAATCACAGATGCCTTACAAAATACTGTGACCGGATTTGAACGTCGCTCCATCCCACTGCAAGTCCTGCGTCGAAATAACTGCAACGCAGGGCTCGATTCGCAGTCTTCTGCGCCATAATTGACTACAGTCAGGTCAAACCTGCTACGTCTTATTGACATCTACACTTTAGCTAATACCTTACCCCAAACCTCCCACAAAACCATTCGAATCCTTGTTTCCGAAACAGTTTATAAGATACACCGATTGTAGCGTGCCAGATGTACTAGTAGTAGCGTGACTGAACGCCATGAACAATTCAACAGGAACCTGTTGGTTTCCCGCGAACGCCTTCACCTCCTTAAAAAGCTGATTTCCTCTGATGTGGTACTTTTTATGTCCACTTCTAATGTTTGTCTGTTCTTAGTTAAGTGATACTATACTGAACTTTTAAACGTGCACATCTGGAAAAAATACGTGTACTACCTTTTCGGTGAAATGGAGCTAAATTAGACTTGTATTCGTGTGCTACGCCTGAGAACGAGTCTTTGCGACTGTCTAGTGAGTTTTACCGACGTCGTGACGTTGATATACAAAGTTGTTTCGCGTGCATGGCGACGAGAACTACCATAACACTTCTTGTACTTCTAGTACTTCTAGTACTTCAAACGTAGACAATACAACACAAAATTAACAGACACCTTTTTTTAACGTAGCAATGTAAAAATAATGCTGTAAGCAAGCAAAACGTTGACTGAGAAAATGTTATTTTTTTTTTCATTCTATGGCGCAAGAGTAGCAGCCTAAGCGAACAGATAAAGCAAGCAATGAAAAGTGGCAGCAAGATTAGGCGGGTCTAGGGGAAGCAATAAACAGGAGGGATAGATTTCTGACAAATGCTACGTCGGCACTAGAGGGATCAACAGTGAGATAAAACAGAAAGCGTTGAGCATAGTGGGAGATGAGACATGCGTACGAGACAAGAAGAGATGAAGGAGAGTGTCACACCAGTTAGAGCTGTTGGCTAAAACAAAAACTAAAAGGAATAAATAAAGATATGCCGGTGATAGACCAAGGATGACTAGGTTCCATGCAGCAGGGTCGGTCTGTGATGGGCATTGACGAGAACTCCTTTGTTCCTGCAGACCAACCTGGAATCTGCAATGCATCAGCAAACTATCAGCACAGCTGCAGACGCCGTAAGTCTCTTGACAAACTCTTTCACTTACTACAACAATTGTTTGTAATCTCAAACAAAAAGAACTTATACATATTATAAGCGTTCATATTATAAGAGAACTTCGCTAAAAGCAGAAGAGAGGTAAAGGAGTCATAAACTACGGAATGGAGGAGGAACAAAATATTTCGGTAACATGAAATTTTGACGCAAGTTTTATTTTTTTAATGCGTAAAACACTGTTGACTGCCTTTGATAGCTCAGTTTCTTTAGAGGCAGAGAAATGATGTCTATGTAAATAAAACTATTATTTTTCTACTGGATTAACCAAACTGCCGTTTGCACCGCTGTCGTTTCTATAGAATGGTGAGTCCTCTTGCTTCTATTTACAACCTGCTCGCTTTTTCGATTCATTAACTGCTGGGCCCAAAAAAAATCTTCCATTATAATTTTATAATATGACAGGAAATATGCTGAAGTGTAACACTTCAAACTGTTTACGATGAAATGAAAAAAAAAAATCTTCCTACAACGTTTATGTGGTAGAACATAGGGTCTACACATAAATTTCGATCAGCACAATCACTAAAAAGCTGAAACTATAATGTTTTAATTATTTCACGTCCATTCATCTGCATACTTCGCGTAGTCGGAGGAAGGGAGCAAGATTGGAGTTTAATGTCAAGTCCACAGTAGGATCATTACAGACGAAACCAAGATCGAATTACGAAAAGAGAGGGAATGGAATCGGCCGTGTCCCTTTCATGGAAACCATCTCGCCATATGCCTGGAGCGATTTAGGGAAAACACGACCACCTAACAACGGGCGGCCGGAAGGAGATTTGAACTGTCGGCCTCCCGAATGCGAGTCCACTGTGCTGACCACCGTGCCACCACGCTCTATTTGCCTAACCGATTAGAAGACACAAATTGTGCATGGATCGCATTAATTCTCTTTTATTAAGTATGCCACAGGATGCGAAATAATGTTATAGACTTACTGAATTAACGCACCACGAAAGGTGTTTCTTGCGAATTTGACGAACTTTCTATAAACAACAAGAATGACTACAGATCACCCATTTGCTATAACTTCAAACGAGTGGAACAAAAACAGCCACCTTAAGTAGTAACTTGTCACAACATTCGCCAGTACAAGCAAGCACGACCCGCGAGAAAAGTTGTACTCACTACTGTTCCAAATAAGATAGTCCCGAACAAGAAAAGGAAGAAATATAACGAAAGCAGCAGGCTATAAAACAAAATGTCACAATTTTCGTTACAATTATTAGACAATTTCATTTCACTTCGTACGTATTTTATTTATTTATTCGTCCATAGACCATTTAGTACAATAGTAACGGACATATCAGATACACTACGGAAATAATACATACATATAAAAAAAACACTTCAAAACACGATAGGATTATGTGAGGGTAGCACAGAAAGACGGCCATGGCGTCACCAAAGAAACCATCCCAGCATTCACATTAGCAACTTGGAGAATCCATGGAAAACCCAAGTCAGGATGGTCGGACTGGGTATAACTCCAGTCTTCCCGAATGCGAGTCCAGGACATTAACACTGACTTTGACACTCGCCAGTGCATGATTGGAAGGGGAAGCACACATACAGTAGTTAACTGCATCAGCATATACGAGAATGATGTGTCACGTTTGTATTAAGTTTTTATTCATGTAGCACTACACATGAAGTTTTACTACGTTGGACAGCATATCTGAAAATATTAGGGCTACGTCTAGATGAAGTAAAACATACAGGAATTAAAAAGGTAAGACTCCGCTAAGCAAGCAGATTCAATTGGAAATAGGTTGCAGTAGACAAAATAGACTAGCGTGGCGAGCTGCATGAAACCAGTCTTCCAACTGAAGAACACAACCCAGCTTTTAAGTCTTGACGCTGGTACGGCGCGCTGAAGCTAATTAAAGTCTCTGATGAATTAGTCTTTCAGAGTGGGCTTTGGTAAGTGACCTCTGTATCTCACAACGACCACAATGTAATTTCTAACTTCAGACACGCTACAGTTCGCCGGGACACAGTCTCTGCAAATATTTCGCGGCCGCTTCTCCGCGCTTGTCATAAATTCAGAACACAAGAAAGTAAACGCATTGCTGAGAACAGCAAACAGAGAATATGAGTACTGCTCTTGTTTCTATGCCCGTAAAATACGTTCGCTTTTTCTGGAGGCGACTGTCTTCTGCATTTAAGCTGCCAAGTAATGTTTAGCATTTTCGTTCCCCAGAAGTAATAACGAAAGAGGCTTTATGTAACCAACATTGAACAGTTGCTCAGTTCCGGATAAAGCTTCTGTAGAAGTGAGACTTGGCGAAAACACTTAAAAACCTACTGTCGCACTTTGGGGAGGGAAAATTAAGACATGAGTTACGCCTACCTGATACAATGAGGGCTTCGTTTGGTCCCACGGTGTAAATGTTTCCCATTTCTGTGATAATCCAATGAACACTTCACTTGACGAACTATATAACGATGTCTCGAGCACTACAGTTGCACGGCAAACCAGCTGCACATTCCACTTTACGCGAAAAATAACAACGCTGACAGATCCGCGCAGCCTTACCCGCAGTGATGCTTACCCGGCATGCAACGCTCGAACATAAGAAGCAAACCTATATCGATCGTTTGGTCGCAGTCTTCTGTTCGGTCCTTATTAACTAAATATAAATAACAAAGCCGTGATTGTTTTGAGCATTAATCTTTTCTAAAAATTCGCAAAACAATGTTTCTTCCTACCATAAAAGTTATAATCAATTGCGAGATGTGTAGTGGCAACCACTCGGAACGTAACGATATAGTAGGCTGTGACTTCGCAGCTTGGTAGTAAGTTTCCCGTAACAGCCAATCACCAAAGCATCGTTAATCATAGGAAGTTGGGGAATTTGTGGTAGTTCGAGAGAGTGAGGAGGGAGTTTTGTCATACTGAGTCCAGAACGAGGTAATTGTATAAATATCATTAACTTCTTTGTGTGAATACAGAGGTTTACTACACCGTTATGTGGTTCGTGTTTTCCAAGTAGTGAAATTGACACTTAGGCGAAAAGACAGGTTATGGTATGAAATTAACGCTATTTAACGATTTGTGTTCACTGTTCTTTTGTTCTTAAACTTTAAAAAGATGCCTTTCCATATTCAAGTTCGTTAAGTAATTAATATCATCATGGCACAACACAAACTGTTTCTCGCTAATATTTAAACTACCTGGTATTGTTTACATTGGTGTTGGCGCGTGCGTGTGTGTACAACCTACAGTGTCTGGTTATAGTTAAACAGTTGATGACACAATTATTCGTTTAAATTGTACACTGGACAACGAGAAAACTTTCAGGAATGATTTTCTAAGCGGAAGCGCAGTAACTTGTCCGATTTCTGCGTATGTTCGTATTTAGATAGCTACAGTATGTTAGAATACATATTAAACCGTAGTAATTGGTAGTGAAATCGAGTAAAGTTGAGACCTAAATTGTTTCGTGTTATTATTTGTGCCAGATCGAAATACGTCTCGAGAATGTACACAAAACGCCAAAGTAAGAGTTATTCGAAATGCACATTGAGATTTTCTTGTCTACCACATATAGTCAACTCTAAATAGCTAGTACGATGGCCGCAACAAGTTTTTAGAGTTCAGAGTTGAAGAAAGTTTATTACTTGGCACGTTTCTTCGTGGGTTGTCTAAAATCATATAATTTTGCGAGATTCATTTTCTTATTGCTTGACTCATCACTGGACTGCAAGAACTGAATTTTGAAGTTATTGATGCATGTATTACGAGGTTGGAGAACGTGTATGTTTGCTTTCATCCATTGCTTCATGTTTCTACAAAATGCTTTATTCAAGTTTTACAATGATTTGTTGATGTATGTTTAAATTTCACCTGATTACTTTTCCATAATTTACAATATGTTCTGCTAGCACACCATACTGTGTGTGTGTGTGTGTGTGTGGTATTTATATATGATTTATACACATTTAAAATTGTTTTTACTTTCTTAGTGTGTGTTTTTAGTGAGTGCCTAAAAGTCTCGTGTGGTGTTAGAGAAAAATGCTGAAAATGACATGAGAAGATCAAGCACTAATGAAGGGATACTGCATTGCTTTGGAGAGAAATAGCTTTATGATATAACTTACTTGGCCCAAAGAAGGGAGAGGTTGGACACACTCTAAAATATTAGAGAATAGTTAATTCTGTATGGAGGGAACTGTGTGGTGGATATAAGTTATAGAGGGAGACCACAGGTTGACTGCAGTAAGCAGTATCAACAGGGTTGCCACAAGTTCTGAAAATCGGGTAAATATCAGGGAATAGTAAACATTTCGGGGAAATTTGGGGGAAAAAGCTCTGGAAAATTCTTGTTTTTGTCTCAATAGATGAAATGGTCTGTTTACTGAGATGTCATGCATAATCGCTGGCTGGGCATAGCTGAGTACATGCGCCGCTTCCTACACCTTCATTCTTATTACTTCTCCCCACCACAACTCCCCTTAGCTTGCAGGCAGTGCTGCCACCACTTCTTGCCACTTGCCTAGCAGTTGCTGGCGAGAGGCAGGGAAGTGTGAGGAATCATTTGTTTGGATCTGATTCTCAGAGATTGTTGATGCAGCAGCTGGGGACGCTGGTCATGTGTGCACGAGTTCTGTCTGAGTGATTTTGTGCATGCGTGTGCGTGCGCGCTCTCATTTTCTGGCAAAAGCTGTGGCCGAAAATTTGGTCCAGGTCACTGTGCGCCACCTTTTATTGGATTGTGTTTTATTTTCTGACCAGTGGTCTGCGGCTGACTTGCTGCCCATGTTTTACGTAAATGGCCCCGCCAGTGACAATTTCCTGTGGCATCCTTGACATTACTTTCTCGTTTTCCTTAAGTTTTCTTTTCTTACACAGCATTTTGCATCTTTTCCCACTTTCTTTGCATGTATGCTTCCATTTTACTAAATTTGCCCACATTTGTTTCTTTTAATGTGTTTCAGGGCGCTGATGACATCGACGTTGAGTGCCCATAAGCCCCCCCCCCCCCCCCCACACACACACACACATGCGAGAATGTCATTGTCTTTTCTACATGCTTGTCTGTGGCTCAGTGATCATCTTTACATTGAGTTTCTATCTATCCTCATTAGTATTGATTCTCAGAGCATTTGCACAAGTTCTGTTGCATGGCTTGATCACTGCTGTCTCATTTCGTCAACATGGTGTCTGTGATACATGAATACATGAGTGGACTTCCCATGACAGACCAAAACCGTAGGCCGTTTCTGCAGGTATCTAACGGATCAGGCCTGCCGATCTGAAGCCTCTTCCCATTTAATCTTGTGTCACTGATCTGCCCGCAGGTCGGGTCTGCTTGTGTGTAGTGTAATGTGGAAGATTTTCGTCGTTTATCCATGGACCCAGAACTGCAGTGTTCCTCAGCAGGCCAGAGGCCAAGGGCGATTGTTTTTAGGTATTGCGACTGTCTCGCTGCAAATACATTGTACAGTGTGATCTTTTATGAACATTTTATTTATTCTCATAAATTTTGGCTCTACGAAAATAATTTATATATTTATTAGGAAGTATGGATGATAACAAGAACAAAATTGTGGCCATCATTGGAAGTTTGTAGGCTATGTACTCACATATTTTTCAAAAGAAAATTCACACAGTACCCATAAAATAATAGACACAACACAGTGGTTAATAACTGACAACAACAAACTTAGTAGAACTAACATTTTATTGGTGATCACATATAGTTTTGGTTTACGCAACTCTTCCCCGACTTCTTTCAAGAGGCCTACTTTTTTCTGAGGTTATTTCTGAAATCAGTGAACGTATTTTAAACCTGTTTTGCAACTCCAAGGAAATGCCTCTTTTTGTTTCCTTTTATTGAAATAAAATAACAACAGTGGTCTTAATGAAATATATATACCATTTGGCTTGCTTTCTCCATCTAAAAACAGTTCATTACAGAAGCCCTTACTTTGTCAACTCATATGTTTACTTACCCTTGACATCTCAAAATTTATGCTAAAATTTGTCTGGAAATCAGTGAAATTCGCTTGGGGAAAATTGTGGCAACCTTGCTCAAGTATACATGGGTTTCAGAAGCTATGCAGGTATGTTAACAGGATATTCTGAAGGGAAAGCTCATATCTTGAAGGGAAAGCTCATATCTGCATAGTTTAGAGGAGCTAGTGTACAAGGAAGTGCTCAAAATAGAGGGGGGGGGGGGGGAGAGAGAGAGAGAGAGAGAGAGAGAGAGAGAGAGAGAGAGAGAGAGAGAGAGAGAGAGTTTAAGTGTTTGGGAACTGCATAATAGAGTTTGCAGTTAGTTACAGGTTGATAATGACGGTTCATACAGGTAGATAATTGTTATAGCCATAGAACTCATTTATAACTGCCTATGTATGACATGGCCAACTGCACATCATGATGCTGGAAAGGGGAGATATTAAATTAAACAGGTTTTCGTTAGTGATTCAGATTATACATTAAAAAGTGTTTAATTATCATCTTCAGATCAGTTTATATGAATACTTTACACTGCACATAATTGAATTTATTTCTTATCTTTTATTATGTAAACCATTTTATCCTGTGAACAGAAGAGACTGATAGTTCTTGTTTGATTGTGAGCAGGGATGGGCTAGGATATTTCATGAGTTAGGTGGGTGATGGAATGATATTTTGTGTGATGACAGCTGATGTGTCTAGAACAATGAGGAGAGATAGTTGAGAAACTGAGTTTCCAAGGTCTGGATAGTATTTGGTTTTAAGTGAACTGGTTAATTACTGATTTCCAATGGTGATGTGTTTGTTGCCACCATAA
Source organism: Schistocerca nitens (assembly GCF_023898315.1). NCBI lineage: Eukaryota > Metazoa > Arthropoda > Insecta > Orthoptera > Acrididae > Schistocerca > Schistocerca nitens. Next base: position 4,219,741 of record NC_064622.1, read on the forward strand.
GAAGAACAGGAAATATATATCAGGACTAGCTTGGCAGGATATTATCCATGTTTGTAAAAGCTCTAGCAAGGTTATGGGCATTTTTTGTTAACTCCTGCTTACCACTCCATATGGATTTAATAATTGGCTAATGTACTGAAGGATCAAAGTAAATAAGTGGCATGGTACTATAGAATGTGATATTGCATTACCAATGGCAATTTTATTTGGCCAGTTTTGCATGAACTTTATTATGTCCTCTGAAACAGTGTGAAATAGCAGATACTGACTTTGTCCTGTGACATGATGATGTTGTGTGTTTGTTTGCCCATACACACTCAAATGGAAAAATAACAGAAAACTGACCAGTTTTTGTGTGATCTTGATAGAGCACTTACTCACGAAAGACGAAGGTCCCGAGTTAGAGTCTGGGTCTGGCACACAGTTTTAATCTGCCAGGAAGTTTCAGTTTTTGTGTGTATATTATATTTTCAATCAGTCTATGCAATTCATGCAATTCGGCATTTGTCACATATGGTACATGAAATATTAGTAAAAATGAGTCACTTTGCCGTGGGTATGTATTGTCATTTGCATTTGAGAGATGGAGGTTCACATCACACTATGGCTATTTACATAAACTTTCACATTACAAATGCCAGTCATGGCAATTGTTACTTGAAAAAGATATGTGATGTCTTCTTCCCACTCTTTGCACTCAATCTGACCTTCTCTACCTCCAGTGATCTTGTCAATGAGATATTGCCCCCCCCCCCCCCCCCTAAACACACACACACACACAGTGTCACGCTAACATGTTTCGTGTATTTAAGTGTTCTCTATTATAGTGCTAAAATTTTGTCACTTCTGTGTGTTCTTGTGGCTATTATATTATCAACCACACCCACACTACTCTTATATTGTAGCAAGTTAGGACCTGATCTTCAGATAGTGGGATACCTTTTGTTGTGCTCCATCTGTAATTACATATTGCCAGTGGGACATTAAACCATAATTTTCTTTCCTTTTGAGTAAAATCAAACACTGGAAACTTCAGGCAGGAATATCAGCAATGTAGGAAAACATAGATTGCTGCCTACCGTAAAGAAGATGCAGTAAGTTGCAGACAGGCATAATTAAGGCACTTATTGGCCACAACCTTCCTCTCTGATGGTTCCATCTACACCTCTGTCAACATTAAATCCACCAGCCCTCAACAGTATCTGCATTTCGACAACTGTCGTCTCTTTCACACCAGAAAATCCCTCCCACACAGTCTGGACACCCGAGGATGGCAGATCTGTTGTGACAAGAATGCCCTTCTTGGTATGCTGAGGGGTCTCACCAAGGTCTTCACAGACCTACCCCCAGACCTAGTCCACAAACAGATCTCTCATACCATTTCCCCTCACACCACAAATCATCCCATCACCCCCAAGGGCCAGCCACAGAGGAGTGTCCACTTCGTCATGCAGTACGACCCGAAGTTGAACAACTGAACTACATCCTTCACCAGGACCTTGATTACCTATAATCTTGCCCTGAAATGGGGGACATCCTACCCGAGAAACTTTCCACACTTCCTAAAGTTGTGTTGCATCACCCATCCAACCTTTTCGATATCCTATTCACTCTTATGCCACTCGCAATCCCAGCCCCTTGCCATAAGCATCGTATCCCTGTGGAAGGCCCAGATGCAAAACCTGCCCAATCCATCCAGAACTTCCTATTCCAGTCCTGCCACACATTTATCCCACCCCTTCAGGGGCCAGGCCACGTGTGAAAGCAGCCAAGTCATTTACCAGCTCTGCTGCAGTAATTGCACAGCTTTTTTATATATGGTATGACTACCAACCAGCTGTCCACCAGGATGAACAGCCACCGCCAAACTGTGGCTCAAAGCAAAGTAGACAACCCTTGTGGCACAACATGCAGCTGAACATACCACACTTGATTTCAGTGACTGCTTGACCACCCAGGCCATCTGTATCCTTCCCTCCACCACCAGCTTTTTTGAACGTTGCAGATTGGAGTTACCTTTACAATGCATTCTCTGCTCCTGTAATTATCTCAGCCTGAACGTATGGTAACATGCTGTCCCCACACCCTTTACCCAACAGTTTCCACACGTTCTGTGCCGTATGTCTGATTCTGTTTATTTGCCACCCTATGCCAGTGCACGCACCAATCTTTTGCTGCTCCTCTCTTTTTTTGCTCCTTTTGTCTCCCAACTCCCTACCCTACAACCTCCTGATGCTGCACCTGTTGGCATTCTAGGCCCTACACACTCTACCAGAAAACATTCGTCAATCTCCCCACCCGTACGCTATATGTGCACGAGATGTGTTTGACTGTGTATGAATGGCGTGTGTTTCTCTTTCTGATGAAGGCTGTGGCTGAAAGCTTTATGTAAGCGTATTTTAATTGTGTCCGTCTGCAACTTAATGTGTCTTCTTTATGGTAAGTAGCAATCTGTCTTTTTCTCCGTTGGTGATATTCATTTTGAACAGATAATAGCTGAAGCAACTGGGTTTCTAAAGTCTGTCTTATTGCCTGTTTACGTTACTTTCTGGTGTCAGGGTAAGGGTACAAAAGTAACTGGGCCTTTTTCACTTCTTGAAGCAATTACTAGAGTTCCTAAGGTCTTTAACTTCAATCGGAATATTCATATTTTGTCGTGCATAGTGCTACCAATGGCGCACAAATCTACCAGAGCCACAAGAGTCAGTGCCTATGATCTGAGTGCTTCTAATTGTCAGATACTGGCATCATTCTTATCTTCTGCATCAGTATTATAATCATTATGCTGATCATGTACCAGCAGAGTCATCAGGTCAAGATTGTTATTTAGAAATCTGTTTGTGCATGGTTTGCCTTCAGATATGCCGCTCAAGAAATAAGAGCTTGAAGTGTGGACACACATATATAACACTGTTGTAGAGGATATTGATTTCGTGATTACTTGAGGTTACATTAAGTGCTTGCATGAACACCAACAGAACGTTGTTTATCTGTATGCTTCATGAACACAGGAAAGTTAGATTTCATTGTTACTCCTTCATTTTCTTACAGATAACTCTGTTGGAGACATGTCGGAGTCCAGTGATTTGGATCGTCAGATAGAGCAACTTAAGAAATGTGAAATAATAAAAGAATCGGAAGTGAAAGCACTTTGTGCCAAAGCCCGAGAAATCTTGGTGGAAGAAAGCAATGTTCAGAGAGTAGATTCCCCAGTAACAGTAAGAAAATTCACATTAAGAAATTTCTAATTATTTTTTTTAGCCTGTTGAAGTTGACTAGTCTAATTTTTACCATGTGCATGAAATATAAGATTATTCTTTGTATTGAGTTTTAATTGTAGCCTCCATGAGCTCTTGTTGTAAATTGTACTTTCTATTTTCCTTTCTATGTCACAGGTATGTGGTGATATACATGGACAGTTTTACGATCTGAAAGAACTATTTAAAGTTGGTGGTGATGTTCCTGAAACAAATTATCTTTTTATGGGTGACTTTGTTGATAGAGGTTTCTACAGTGTGGAGACATTCTTATTGCTTTTGGCATTGAAGGTAAACTATTTCTACATTGTTTCATATAAACAAAAAAATTTCTGCCGATGTAATTGTTTGATGACCTTACCAGAAAGACTTTGTTTGACTGATTAAGTTTGTTAAATTTGTTGCTTTACTACTAACAGACTGCAGTTTGCAGAAAAAATATTTTTACACTGGATATGGATGGTCAGGCAGGGTGATACATCTTGTGTCCAGGCGGAAGCAGTTCTGTAATCTGTCAGTAAACTGAAGTACAAACAGCAGTTGTGATGGGGGAAGATATTCCCGGAAGAATGCTTAAACTGCCTACAGTAAGACTAAGATCTAATTTGCTGTCTAGCAGTACAGTACAGTGCAGTGTGCTGTGATTTACATAGCTTCTGTTCATAAACATTTCGTTTTTTAAGTGTCTCATTTCCTAATCCAATACCCTCAACATCACCCGACTTAATTCGACTACATTCCATTATCCTCGTTTTGCTTTTGTTGATGTTCATCTTATATCCTCCCTTCAAGACACCATCCATTCCGTTCAACTGCTCTTCCAAGTCCTTTGCTGTCTCTGACAGAATTACAATGTCATCGGCGAACCTCAGAGTTTTTATTTCTTCTCCATGGATTTTAATACCTTCTCCGAATTTTTCTTTTGTTTCCTTTACTGCTTGCTCAATATACAGATTGAATAACATCGGGGAGAGGCTACAACCCTGTCTTACTCCCTTCCCAACCACTGCTTCCCTTTCATGTCCCTCGACTCTTATAACTGCCATCTGGCCGATGAGCACCATGGTCTCGTGGTTAGAGTGAGCAACTGTGGAACGAAAGGTCCTTGGTTCGAGTCCTCCCTCGAGTGAAAATTTTACTTTCTTTATTTTCGCAAAGTTACGATCTGTCCGTTCATTCATTGACATCTCTGTTCACTGTAATAAGTTTAGTGTCTGTGTTTTGCGACCGCACCGCAAAACCGTGCGATTTGTAGACGAAAGGACGTGCCTCTCCAATAGGAACCGAAAACATTTGATCGCAAGGTCATAGGTCAACCGATTCCTCCACAGGAAAACACGTCTGATATATTCTTTACGACACTGGTGACGGCATGTGCGTCACATGACAGGAATATGTTGTCGACCCACCTAACTTGCACACTTGGCGAATGGGTAAAAAGATTCTTCTACCTTGCCCGATTTAGGTATTCTTGTGGATGTGATAATCACTCCAAAAAAAGTGATGAAAACATGAGTTTGTCACATAAACTGCGTCAAATGAATGCTACAGTTTCAGAGTCGCACAGTTTCCACTGTGCTCTGTCAAAACATATGTTTTTTACGTTTTCAAATGTTTCCGTGCGTACACAGTCAAATTCTGTATATATCCAAGCAAATCTGAACAAGTCCTGGAATTTTGGAGAGCGAAGTTGATTATGTGTGAGTGCCTGAACTTTGATAATTATCTGAAAATAAAAAATTAAAATTTTCACCCGAGAGAAGATTTGAACCAAGGACCTGTCGTTTCACAGCTGCTAACGCTAACCACAGGACCACGGCGCTCGTAAGCCAACACTCTCCTTGATGTTGCCTACCTTGCGCATGGACTACTCAGTTTGTATATTTTGCTTATTTTTTTCATAGTTCCACACAACTTCTTCCTGTTTTCTCGATTGATCTGTGTTCAGTTTTTCAAGGCCTATCCCTGTGCCAACTTATAACTAAATCTGAGGGGGGTGCGATGGGGAGGTTCCCTTGTAAGATAAGTCGTAAGGTCAGTATTGCCTCACGTGTTCCAGTATTTCTACGGAATCCAAACTGATCTTCCCCGAAGTCGGCTTCTACTAGTTTTTCCATTTGTCTGTAAAGAATTCGTGTTAGTATTTTGCAGCTGTGGCTTATTAAACTGATTGTTCGGTAATTCTCACATCTGTCAACACCTGCTTTCTTTGGGATTGGAATTATTATATTCTTCTTGAAGTCTGAGGGTATTTCGGCTGTTTCACACATCTTGCTCACCAGATGGTAGAGTTTTGTCAGGACTGGCTCTCCCAAGGCCGTCAGTAGTTCCAATGGAATGTTGTCTACTCCGGGGGCCTTGTTTCGACTCAGGTCTTTCAGTGCTCTGTCAAACTCTTCACGCAGTATCGTATCTCCCATTTCATGTTCATCTACATCCTCTTCCATTTCCATAATATTGTCCTCAAGTACATCGCCCTTGTATAGACCCTCTATATACTCCTTCCACCTTTCTGCTTTCCCTTCTTTGCTTAGAACTGGGTTTCCATCTGAGCTCTTGATGTTCATAAAAGTGGTTCTCTTATCACCAAAGGTCTCTTTAATTTTCCTGTAGGCAGTATCTGTCTTACCCCTAGTGAGATAAGCCTCTACATCCTTACATTTGTCCTCTAGCCATCCCTGCTTAGCCATTTTGCACTTCCTGTCGATCTCATTTTTGAGACGTTTGTATTCCTTTTTGCCTGCTTCATTTACTGCATTTTTATATTTTCTCCTTTCATCAATTAAATTCAATATTTCTTCTGTTACCCAAGGATTTCTGCTAGCCCTCGTCTTTTTACCTACTTGATCCTCTGCTGCCTTCACTACTTCATTCCTCAAAGCTACCCATTCTTCTTCTACTGTATTTCTTTCCCCCATTCCTGTCAATTGTTCCCTTATGCTCTCCTGAAACTCTGTACAACTCCTGGTTCTTTCAGTTCATCCAGGTCCCATCTCCTTAAATTCCCACCTTTTTGCAGTTTCATCAGTTTTGATCTACAGGTCATAACCAATAGATTGTGGTCAGAGTCCACATCTGCCCCTGGAAATGTCTTACAATTTAAAACCTGGTTCCTAAATCTCTGTCTTACCATTATATAATCTATCTGATACCTTTTAGTATCTCCAGGGTTCTTCCATGTATACAACCTTCTTTCATGGTTCTTAAACCAAGTGTTAGCTATGATTATGTTGTGCTCTGTGCAAAATTCTACCAGGCGGCTTCCTCCTTCATTTCTTAGCCCCAATCCATATTCACCTACTATGTTTCCTTCTCTCCCTTTTCCTACACTCGAATTCCAGGCACCCATGACTATTAAATTTTCGTCTCCCTTCACTATCTGAATAATTTCTTTTATTTCATCATACATTTCTTCAATTTCTTCGTCATCTGCAGAGCTAGTTGGCATATAAACTTGTACTACTGTAGTAGGTGTGGGCTTTGTATCTATCTTGGCCATAATAATGCGTTCACTAAGCTGTTTGTAGTAGCTTACCCGCGTTACTATTTTCCTATTCATTATTAAACCTACTCCTGCATTACCCCTATTTGACTTTGTGTTTATAACCCTGTAGTCACCTGACCACAAGTCTAGTTCCTCCTGCCACCGAACTTCACTAATTCCCACTATATCTAACTTTAACATATCCATTTCCCTTTTCAAATTTTCTAACGTACCTTCCCGATTAAGGGACCTGACATTCCACGCTCCGATCCGTAGAACGCCAGTTTTCTTTCTCCTGATAACGACATCCTCTTGAGTAGTCCCCGCCCAGAGATCCGAATGGGGGACTATTTTACCTCCGGAATATTTTACCCAAGAGGACGCCATCATCATTTAATCATACAGTAAAGCTGCATGCCCTCGGGAAAAATTACGGCCGTAGTTTCCCCTTGCTTTCAGCCGTTCGCAGTACCAGCACAGCAAGGCCGTTTTGGTTATTGTTAAAAGGCCAGATCAGTCAATCGTCCAGACTGTTGCCCTTGCAACTACTGAAAAGGCTGCTGCCCCTCTTCAGGAACCACACGTTTGTCTGGCCTCTCAACAGATACCCCTCCGTTGTGGTTGTACCTACGGTACGGCTATCTGTATCGCTGAGGCACGCAAGCCTCCCCACCAACGGCAAGGTCCATGGTTCATGGGGGGGGGGGGGGGGGGGGGTTCAGTTTTAGACATTGCCTGAGCTGTGCACTGCAGAATGATTGTTATAATGTTGTAGAAGTTTGTAGATGCTCCTTGTCATGTAGCTAGGTAGGCAGAGTAAGGGAAATCACCTGCTCTCGCTTCAGTTTACAGACAGACTATAACACTGTGTGCTTACATGGCTTCTTACATTTATTATTATTATTATTATTATTATTATTATTATTATATGGCTGTAGCTGTCAGTAGAATAAAGGTTTTTAATTGATGTCATTTTTCTTTGATAGAGAAAAATATCACTTTACAATTTTTTACAGACTGTGGACTGCAGTTCAAAGAAATTATTCAAAAGTGATATTCAGGTCATTATTGATCCATCTATGGCACATCTTATGAATTAGGGCCATTTAGGATCACTCTATAGAGTGATTTGGTAATTATTGCAAACAGATGCTCTGAGTTTTCAGTGAATCTACATAACACGAGAGTTGTATGTACAAACATTTGTTGTGCACTCAAAATTTTGCTTTCAGTAGTAGGAAATCCACCTGTGCATTGTTACTTCTAACCAGGTGTTCAAACGTTTCTTGTATTGGTGCCATTTTAAGGCCCTTTAGTTTAGGTTGTGCTCTGATTAGTATAAAATTCTGCTCAATCAGTACCTCTCATTCAAAGATTGCTGAACTGGTCTAAATGGGTGCTGCTTGTTGCAGGAATAACTGCTACACGGTCAACAGATAAAACTTTTGATCATTTATCTGTGCTAGTCTGTTTCCTTTATATACATATCTTGAGTGGCTTAAATGACTGTTCTTACATTCACCAAAATAAACAGAAAAACAGGTGTTGACTCTGTATTCAATCATTCCATCTTTTAATGAAAAACTGGAATTGGATTTAGATGTAGCATATGAGTAAAACAAGCATTGTATGTAGTAACGGTGCACTCGCACAATAAATTTATTTGGTCGAGCGACATGCAGTTTGCTTAATGTTCCTCACACCCATACTCTTGCTCCTACAGTAAGTTGAAGCAGTGATAATTGTGTGCTGTAATGATTGTGTATAACATTCATGAATTCTGAAAGCAAAGTTCGTAAGTTTGTTACCATTTGACTTCCACTGGACAGTCAAAGTAAGCCTTTCATATAACTCATAAATGGAGTCCACATAACTCCACACTCCATGCAACACAGTTTGTTCACCTTCTGTTAGACAGATTAATATTAGTCTCATCAGTTATTCAATTTTTCAAATCCACACTCCATCTACTTTCTGTCACTTCGTGATCGTGGTTCTTTCTCTCTTCTTCTTTATGGATAATCTTCACCCAAAAATTAATTCCTTCTTTTCTTGTCCTGTCAATAGATATGCCTCTTCTCTTCTTGAGCTGTCTCCAAAGAATATTTTGCATGCTTTATGTTCAGTTAGATATTGCCAATACATCCCGCAAAGATGCCATTGCTCAGCCCCTCTGACAAAATTCTTTGTTGTGTCTGGAAGTATTCCAAAACCGCTCCACTTTTTCTTCTTGTTACAGTAACCTCAACACTAAAACCAATCCTCCATTAACATATTTACATTACTTACACCATATTTCCACCCCACGTGAACTGTCTCCACTGTTGTTTAATTACATAGATGTCAATTTTTGTCCTGCTGGACATAGTACTTCATATGCATACACACACAAAAGTTCTGTTAATAATTCACAAAAGCTACAACAAGCATACACATTTACAAATAAGATTACACATATTTAAATATACGTGCTCAATTTTAACATTTTTATGAAAGAAAAGCCAATAAAGCATCAATCAAATCGACATTAAAACCATAGACAATAAATGAGGCAAAGAATACTATTCAAATCAAACTACGTTTGCTACAGAGGAGAAAATATCAAGGACATGTATTTTTAGTGTAGTAAACTATATGAAAAATGGATCTGTGGCCCAAAATCTTTTGTTATTATGTCATGTTTATATAGCTGCATAAATGTTAAAGTACAGTTGCCTAGTCATAAGCAGATTAATGCATTTATGATTCTTGTTTCTATCTCACTACAGGTTAGATATCCTGATCGCATAACCCTCATTCGAGGTAATCATGAATCAAGGCAGATCACTCAAGTTTATGGATTCTATGACGAATGCTTAAGAAAATATGGAAGTGTGACTGTCTGGAGATACTGCACTGAAATATTTGACTATTTAAGCCTTTCTGCTATTATTGATGGGAAGGTAAGCAGTTAAAGTTTGCTGTGGAATCCATCTTTAGAATGTTCACAGGTTTTAGTATTAAAGTGTTTCCTGATAAGTGTTCTGTAAATATGCATACAAATTAATGTAATTGATAGTAGGCTGTTCCAGCCAAGGGCCAATTGGCATAGGGATGGGTGAACAGTAACACACAGTCATCAGGTGACGAGGTTGTAGCATATGCCACCATAGTGCACTGGACGAGTGCAGGGGTGGCCAGGTGGCTCCTGCATGCACAGAATGCTTCCAGAAGGGCCATCTGATGGGTGGCCTCTACCAGCTGCATCTGTCAGAGAGCGAGCAGAGGGGTGCTTGTGCCGTGTGGAGCACCTTAAGGGCAGGCTAAATTGAAGTCGTATGTTGCTGCATAGAACCCACGGTAATAAGATGCTTGAAGTTCACTGATGTGGTAGCTCTGATTCGTATATATCATGCTTTGAGGCAGTGAGTTGTGAAGCATAGTAAAGACGGATGTCTGTAGAAGTTTAAATGCAGTATTGTAAATGTGTGTTACTGTTTGCACAACCACCTGAGTCAAGATTCGTGTCAAAGTTCTGTAACATTTGAGCAAATTGTGTGTCTTGGTAAAGGCACACTGTTGCAGTTGAAGAAACTAAGAGAATAACTTTAAAAGTGGCTAGATAATCCTTAGTTTTCATACTTGGGAAGGTACACGACAGTAACACACAATTTATTGTATTGTTAAAATACAGTGTACTCCCAATTGTTAAGGATAATTTTGGGAGAAGATGCACAGATAACTGAAAAACATGAATAACAGATATTCAAACCTGTATTCTTTGTTCAAAAGCTTATCCAAGTTTTGTGCATAGTTACTGTAAGCCAGTTTTTCTTATAATAGAGAGTGATGGTCTGCTTCTGTGAGAAGTTGACATTTTTTTCTCACAACATTTTGAATTTGTCATTGTACTGAATACCCCTCTGGCCCATATGATCTATAAGAGTGTCAACACATTTCAATGCATTACAGTGACTGATAAGGTCACTGTCTTGAGCCCCACTTTCACATTTACTGTCCACTTTGTTTTGTTGTGAAGAAGTGCTGAAAATTTTGGCATCACTCATGTACTGGAAGCTGGGTTCACATAGATCGATCTGGAGCTGCTCATTAAATTTTCTTCATTGACATCTTCAAAACCGTTTAAGCCCTTTGCCAAATGCATTATTTGTGCAGTTGTTACTTCATCATCACTGAAACCCTGAAAATTATTTTCTTCTATACCTGGAAGAATTTTCCTACAGGATCAAACTAGTGAATGTGGTTTGACTTCCTGCCAGGCATCATAAATCTTGTGTATGGCATCTAGCACTGCCAACTACTTCCAGAACGCCACCAAATCATCCTCATCAACTATCATTCTTAGAAGATCAACCCAGAGGTACTGTTTCACCGATGGGATTATGCTGTGCCCCACTAACTGTATAATGGCAGTCATGTTAGGTGGTAAAAACTTAGTTACGATGAGATTATCATCAGATACGGGAATGCTCTCATTGATATGGGAAGGGGCACTATCAGGCAATAGAATAGCCTTCTGTAACAATCCTTTCTCGTCTAGAGGTCACTGAACTTATGGTACAAAATGGATGTGAACCAGTTTTTTAAAATTTTGCTATCCATCCATGCTCATTTTTGGTTGTAAGAATGGACAAGAAGATCCTTAGTTGTGATATTGTTGAATGCCCTTTTTTTCCTCCCGGACATAAGTAGTTTCACTCTGTGGCTCCCAGAAGCATTAATTGTGCACAGAATTACGATGTGTTCTTTAGTCGACTTATATCCAGGACCAAGCAGGTCACTCTTAAAAGCATGGATTCTGGTTGCCAGACCACTTTCATCTGCACTATAAATTCAGTCTAGGGTCAAATTTCTTCTTTCATACATTTCTGAAACTCTTCACAGAAGAAATCGGCTGCCATGACATTTGGACCTAGCCATTCTCCATGCATTGTAGGTTTCTGAATCCTGTGACATTTTTTGAAACTGGTTAACAATCGAGATAAGGCATTAAATTCTCCCTCAAACCCTAGAGCTTCATGAACAAATTTATCTTTTTCAGCACACATCATGCCTAAAACAGTTACACCTTCTGCTCGTTTTTGGTGAAACCATTTGCAAAAGAGTAGAATCTAATTTGTCAGATGTAGGCCTCTTCATGTTTTTTTGTGCAGTTGGTCAAGAACTAAATTGCATTTCCTGACAAAATCGTTTCTGCTTATTCTTTTTAATGTCGTGCACAGTCTGCATTCCGATCAGCACCTGTACAGAAATTTCCCCCTTGTCAAATCTTTCAATTAATTCTAATTTTTGTTTTAATGTCGACACATGTTTCTTCCATTTCTTCATCATATCTATTAAAAATTTCTTTTAACTAGCTTCTTTGACTCTTTCATGGCGATTAACATCAGTAAACTGAGATTGTTTTCAATTTACACAGGACGGGCTGGCCACTAACAATATGAAAAGTAATGTCGTCACACAGTGGTCATTTTAACAGTGAAAATACCATTTACTGACACTCAGTGGATTGCTTATTTCCATTTGGTAGAGAAGAATATTGCACATCTTTCTTTCTTATGCATGAATAATCCTCAGAACAGATAATCTGCACACGAATAATCAAGGGAGTACACTGTATTGTGCAGTCAATTATGCAGTCATAGGCCATTGATACAATCCAAAAAGTAATGGGTGGAATTCATACAAGGAAAGGAGAGGAACATTTCATCACTTTTTTTCCTTTCTTTCTTTCTTTAAAGAGAGTTTAAGAGCAGGATAAGTAACTACGTCATTGATGTTAGCAGTTTTTCATTTTTGCCTTTGCATGATATGCTGAAGATTAGATGGGTAGTTCATATAACTAATGAGGAGGCATTGAATAGGATTGGGGAGAAGAGAAGTTTGTGGCACAACTTGACTAGAAGAAGGGATCGGTTGATAAGACATGTTCTGAGGCATCGAGGGATCACCAATTTTGTATTGGAGGGCAGCGTGGAGGGTAAAAATCGTAGAGGGAGACCAAGAGATGAATACACTAAGCAGATTCAGAAGGATGTAGGTTGCAGTAGCTACTGGGAGATGAAGAAGCTTGCACAGGATAGAGTAGCATAGAGAGCTGCATCCAACCAGTCTCAGGACTGAAGACCACAACAACAACATGATATTCATAACCTTATAGTAGTTTTAGTGGTTTTGTTGGTGCAGTGAACTCCGTTGAGAGAAGAATTTGTTGTACTAAAGCTCGTTGCACACTTTTAATAGGACTCTGCCTGATCTTCAAACAATGAAGTTGGCTGTTAATTATCATGGAGAAACTAGTGTGTACGATTGCCTGTGTTTACCTCTAGTGCCCAGATAGTAGCTGTGTCACAAGGTAGTGAAGACAAGTCATTGGGTGGACTGCTGAGTTTAGTGCAAAGTAATCCACTTCTTACTTTCGTTTCTGTGTCATCTGCTGTAATTGATGGTGATTTTGGCTCAGCCAATGCCAAATCACTTCCTTGTGCATTGCTGTGCTTTGAAGCATTCAGCTGTGTGATGTACTCTCTCTCTCTCTCTCTCTCTCTCTCTCTCTCTCTCTCTCTCTCTCTCCCTCCCTCCCTCCCTCCCTCCCTCCCTCCCCTTTTACCCCTCTTCCTCCCCCTTCATCCCTTCTGTCAGGAGGAGCCACTGCCTCCAAAAGATCACAGATTTCAATATTTTTATGTGTGTTTCCTCCTGACCATGCTTGGTGAGAGATTTATTTTTATCTACCCAGTCATATTAAATTTTAAAAAACTGATTATTTTCATGGCTATCTATAAAGTGTAATATGATTAAAAATACGCCTATATATTTTGTATTGAACCAGAGGCTCTCATCAGATATTTGTGTTACAAGAAATTGAAAATAGGTTTTTATCATTTGCATTCATGTATGTTTAGATTTTCTGTGTGCATGGAGGACTTTCACCATCAATACAGACCCTTGACCAAATAAGGACAATAGATAGGAAACAAGAAGTACCTCATGATGGGCCTATGTGTGATTTGCTGTGGTCAGACCCAGAAGGTAAGATGTTAGTTCTTGCTGTTTTCCGTACATTTTATTGTAAGACTCACTTGTTAAATATATATATATATATATATAACACACACAAAACTCATTTTTGTGCACATCCACAAAAATATTTTCATCTTCAAAATCCTCCTTTTCAGAACCAATTAAATTTTCAACTTCTTGATCTTCAACATGCTTGAAAACTACAAAGCCTCTAGGATAGCAAAGGGTGTTCGAACATGTGATTTATTTGCATCTGATGTTTATGACTTTGTAAAACAAATTGTTGCTCTATTTGTCTCTATTATGACCTGGTGGAAGCATATTTAGTTGATGCGAATTGGGCAGTTCAGGTGTCAGGTGCACATAATATACTTTAAAGCCAATGAAAACCTCTTAGCACAATGAAACGAGTGCGTACAGCATGCTATATGTGTTAAACAGAGAGTTAGCAATATTGCCAATGATATGCTGTGCTCAGACTTGTGGTTCAAAGCACTGAAGAGTCTAAGGTGACAAAATAAATTCTACACACAGATACAGAATATTTTGGAATAGTGGTATTCTTCCAGTTGTTCTATGCTGTTAATGTTCCCATTTAATGCACAATATTTTAATGACGTCAACCATCTTCTTCAGGTGCTGTGTTTTTGCTGTAACATGTCATTGCTGCTTGGACTCAGATTAGAATATGAACTATTATAGGTCTCGAACTATTATAGGTCTCACGCCACTATTCCTAGCCGAGTTCAACTCCCGCTCCTTGATGCTCTTCTGTGTTTTGGAGCTTGCAATGATATTCCATGAAACATACATTTTCTCAGCATTTTCCAGCTATGGTGGATGTGATGACAGCGTAATATGTGGAGTAGCAGCCCTTTTTTTCGGAGGAAACCTCATTCCCTGTTTATTAAGTTTCCCCACATCTTTATTTTGATTAACTCATTAATTACGCTGTCCCAGAAACTTGGCCTTTGAACCATGATAGTGATCTCAACGTATTTCTTTTCATGGTTATATTGTAAGCAGTACTTGGCAACAGCTTATGTGCTCAATTGTATTGGTCAGGTGTGTCACTGATGATGTTCCTGGCATCTCTCATTGACTGCCCTGATAATCCATTCCATGTATGCCACTTTCGCATTGAATGCCATAGACTTGGCTTTTGGAGAGGTCGATTATCTTCAACATCACAAAGAAAACTTGTTATCTTTATTGACGGGAGCGAAGTACACTGGATGCCGTGTGTGTGTGTGTGTGTGTGTGTGTGTGTGTGTGTGTGTGTGTGTGTGTGTGTGTGTGTGTGTGTGTGTGTGTTATAATGTAGATAAGGAATTCTTGGCTTGTCTTCCACAGGCGTTTTTTTATTTTTGACTGCAACCCCTGTCCACTTTGCCAGTCTGAGTACCCATTTCTTTGGATCACTATTCCTGGGTGTTGAAATTCTTCAGTGGGGCTCCTCTTGTCTGAAAGTGTTCTAGCTCAGCAAACCAGGGTCTTCAGCACTGGATTCCTTTGTGGCTGATGGTGATGGCTAGAAGTGTGGAGATAGGTAAGTGTGTGTAGGTTTTCTATGTGCACTTTCACTCACTGATCAGATTGTTCTCCTCTTAACTAATTCATTGAAAGGTAGCTGGCCCTCTTTTTCAAGCTTCATCATGAATTTTCTATTTAAAATCTGTCCATCATAATATAAAATTCCTGATAGAACTTAAAAAAAAAGCTAACTATCTTACCTTTACATGCTATTAAGAGAACGGCCAGATTCCTGTATACAGTGTCTGTACACTGAAGAGCCAAAGCAACTGATATAGGCATGCATATTCAAATACAAACAGGCAGAATGCAGCGCTGCAGTCGGCAGCGCCTCTATAAGACAAGTGTCTGGCTCAGTTGTTAGATCGGTCACTGCTTTTAAAATGACAGGTTATCAAGATTTGACCGAGTTTCAATGTGGTGTTATAGTCAGCACATGAGTGATGAGACACAAGATCTCAGAGATAGTGATAAAGTGGGGATTTTCCCATATGACCATTTTACGAGTGTACCGTGAATATCAGGAATCTGGTAAAACATCAAATTCAGTCATCGCTGCGGCCGGAAAAAGATCCTGCAAGAACAGAATCAACTGTGACTGAAGAGAACCATCCAGTGTGACAGAAGTGCAACCCTTCCGCAAATTGCTGCAGATTTCAAAAATAGTTAAAATGGCTCTGAGCACTATGGGACTTAACGTCTGAGGTCATCAGTCCCCTAGAACTTAGAACTACTTAAACCTAACGAACCTAAGGACATCACACACATCCATGCCTGAGACAGGATTCGAACGTGTGACCGTAGAGGTCACGCGGTTCCAGACTGAAGCACCTAACACCGCTCAGCCACAGTGGCCAGCTGCTGCAGATTTCAATGCTGGGCCATCGGCAAGTGTCAGTGTGTGAACCATTCAACGAAACATCAGTATATTCCGATGGAGTTGAGCAATCCCATCATGACAGTGCAACACCCCACATGTCCAGAATTGCTAGAGTGGCTCCAGGAACACACTTCTGAATGTAAACACTTCGTCTGGCCAACAAACTCACTAGACATGAACACTATTGAGCATATCTGGGAAACCTTGCAACATGTTGTTCAGGAGAGATCTCTACCCCTTTGTACTCTTACGGTTTTATGGACAGCTCTGCAAGATTCATGTTTTCAATTCCCTCCAGCACTAATTCAGACATTAGCAGAGTCCATGCCACGTCATGTTGCGGCACTTCTGCGTGCTCGTGGGGGCCCTACATGATATTTGCCAGATGTACCAGTTTCTTTGGCTCTTCAGTGTAGAAAACATATACACACTGAGCTCCACCTCCAGGCCTCACGTCATCACCATCTGTCACAAAGAAATTCAGTGAGAAAGGCTAGTTGTAGAACTGGAACTCTTTCAGACAAGGAGAACTTCACCTTAGAATTATAACACCTGGTTGCTGTATAAGTGGCAAATAACATTTTACTCCCTATATTTTATCGATTCTGCCTTCCGAATTTGTTTCAAAATTGTCAAGAACTTTCCATAAATCTACAAATACTATAAACTTAGCTTTGCCCTTTTTTAACCTGTCTTCTACAATAAGTCGTAAGGTTAGTATTGCATTACATTTTCCTAAACAAATCCCCAGAACTCAGTTTCCCCCAAGTTTGACATCTAACAGTGTCTCCAATCTTCTGTGAAGAGTTTGTGATGGTACTTCGCAAGCAAGTGCTGTTAAATTGGTGGTTCTATAACATTCACACCTGTCAGCACATGCCTGTTAGGGAATTGAAATTATCAGTCTTAGTTTGCTAGTATTTCACCAGTTTCAGACAACTTCTCCATCAGGTGGAGCAGTTTTGTCATGACCGGCTCTCCCAGGAATCTCAGTAATTCTAAATGAACGTCATCTACTCCAGAGGCCTTGTTTCAACTCGGTACAGTTCTCACTGAGGCAATATAATATGCAATAAGACACATTGCAATAAAGGTCATGCTGTGTGATACTTATCTGTTCAACAATCGTGTTCCCAGTGGGGCGAAACAATATGCAATATGATACATGGTGTGAGTCAATATATGACAAGCAACAATACAAAATGAATCACTTTTTTACCTCACGTCCGATCATGAGCTGTTCTGAAGAGGACATTATTATTGCTATTTTTACTTACCATTATGTAAAGCTCAAAAAACTGAAAAAAAGTAAAGGAAATATTGGATGCACCTATACAGTGCTGTTAATGTCAAACAAAGTTTGGGTGTAGTTTCCTGTGACACATCTCAGGATGAACACAAATTCCACCGTATGAGTCCAGATGAGGCACAGCATATAATTAAAGGCTTTGAGGCAGAGCCAATCTAAAATATATATTAAAATAAATTTCTGAGTAACGTATTATGGAATTTAAATTATCATAACATATTTCACATATTTCCTATGATGTTGTTGTTGTTGTTGTTGTTGTTGTTGTGGTCTTCAGTCCTGAGACTGGTTTGATGCAGCTCTCTATGCTACTCTATCGTATTTCCTATACGGATTTAAATATTGCTGATCATATATATATATATTTTTTAAACTGTTTATATGTGATGTCACTTGATATTTTTCGAACTGGTAGTAGCCTATCTTAAGGCTGTCCCCTTGAAATACGATTAGCTTTATGTAGCAAAGGTTTAGGGGTGTGGTTTCCTCGAACTACACCTTGTATGGGTGCCCCCGAAGACTGTGGTGGTTCAGCCTAAGGGTGTCCTACCATCCTGCAAACAGTTTCATTTTCCACCGCTTACGTCAAAACGGAATAAGAACTTTTCTGAAAGTTTACTGTTGAGTCCTTGTCTCTGTGTATCTCTGTTGTAGTATGATGTGCCTATAATAATTGTTTATTATATTGTTTTGATAGTGTTAGAGACACTTTTTGTTTCTGCCATTGGCTGTTTGATCGACCACTAGAATGAGTTTGCAAATGTCTAGCCAGAGTGCACTAGAGTACAGTAACATAAGTGTCACCACCTAGCAAGTGTTTCATGGATGATTAGAAGAAAAAGTGCATGAAATATACCCCTTACAAGAAATATGTCCCAGTTTCTTTGCTTGCTGACTGTGGGTAATGTTTGTTATTAGCAAGTTTCTTTTTGTGACTTCATTATGCATGAGTTTAGTGAGTTTTACTTTCTTGCAAATAACAGCAGCATATGAGTAATTCAAGAATATGAATTCATTGTGCAATTTATCAGGTAAAATTTTGGAACTTGCAGTTAGGATGAAAATGAAGTAAGCTGGTGCACTCAGATTCAGTGTAAACATGTATTAAGAACAAAAACAGTGTAAATCCAGGTAAGGGTATACACACAATTGTAACAGAGCAATATCAGGGTTGTCACAAGTTCTGGAAATGGGGGAATATCGAGGAATTTCAAATGTGTCATGGAAATTTGAAAATAATCCTGGAAAAATCTTGTTTGTCTCAGTAGATGAAATGGTTTGTTTACTAAGATTTCATGCGTCATCACTGGCTGGTTACAGCTGAGCACGTGCGCCACTTCCCTACTCCCTCATTCTTACTGTTTCTCCTATTTCTACCACTACCCTCAGCTTGCAGTCAGTGTTGCCATCGCTTTTTGCCTCCAGTCTAGCAACTGCCAATGACAGGCAGGGAGGCATGGGAAGTGGTTTGTTTGTATCTGATTCTCAGGGACTGTTGACACAGTGGCCGTAGACAGTGGTCTCGTATGTATGAGTTGTGTCTGAGTAATAGTGTGAATTTGTGTCTGAGTGATTGTGTGAATCTGCGTGTACTCTAGTTTGCTCACAAAGGCTATGGCCAAAAATTTAGTTGTGAGAGTGGGATTGTCTTTCCTACCTGCCTGCGGCTCATCAATCATCTTTACAGCAAGTTGCTACCCATCGTCATTAGTATTGATTCTCAGAGTATTCGTGCAAGTTATCTGTTGGATAGATTGATCCACCATTGTCTCATTTCATCAACATGGTGTCTGTTACACATGAATCACTGGCCAAATTAGTGGGCTTCCATGATAAGCCAAAACCAACCACTTCCATGAAAGGCCAAAACCACAGGCCATTTCTGTAGGTATCTCTAATGGATAGAGCCTGCCAATCTGAAGCCCATCGTGTCCCACTAACGTGCGTGCCCTGCCCGTCAGGTCTAGTCTCACTGATCTGCCTGCAGGCCAGATCTGTTTGTGTGTGGTGTAATGTGTCGGATTTTCTTGGTTTATCCGTGGACCCAGGACTGCGGTGCTCCTCGGCAGGTCAGAGACCGTGGGCGATGGATTTCAGGAATTACAACTCTCACATCAAAAGTGCTTTGTATAATGCGGCATTTTATAGACATTAATTCCAGTACATTTTGGCACTTCAAAAGTAGTTTATATATTAGAAAGTATGGACAATAAGAAGAAAATTGTGGCAGTTGCTGGCAGTTTGTGCACTATGTACTCATGTGTTTCTTGGAAGAAAAATCACACAATACCTGTAAAATAATAGACATAACACAGTGGGTAATAGCCAACAATAACGAATATAGTAGAACCAACATTTTATTGTCAGTCACCTATAGAGTTAAACTCTTCCCCGCCTTATACACTTCTTTCATGAGGCCTACTTTCTTGTAAGGTTATTTCTGAAAGCAGTGAAGGTATTTTAAATCTGTCTTAAGACTCCAATGAAATGCATATTTTTGTCAACAAATGTATTTCATCTTATTGAAATAAAAATACATCAGTAGTCTCAATGAAACATATATACCATTGATGTGTATGGCAACTGTAAATTTGTATGCTTCTGATTCGAGAATAAAAAACCATTTGGCTTGCTTTCTCCATCTAAAAGAGTTCATTACAAAAGATGTTGATGTTAGTATTAGAGTTGCACTCACACATTTAAAAATACAGAAGTCCTTAGATTTTTTGTCAACTTGTGTCTTCACTTACCCTTGAGATCTCAAAATTTGTCAGGGAAAAATGCTAAAACTTGTCTGGAAATATCAGGGAATTTCACTTGAGGAAACTTGTGGCAACCCTGAATGTACAGTGCAGCTGAGGGGTTGTGTGCCCTATATCACTTAAAATGCATATTTTTGTATAATACACAAGTCGAAATATGACAAATATGGTCTGTACACTTCCATGATGGTTGCTCATGTTACTTATGTCAGCTAATCACAGCACAAGATCCAGGATATCATCGACACAACACTGTTTCATCATGTGAACTCAAAAACTGCAGTTTGATTGCACAAAACATTAAATGTCTGAAGTTTAGAAGCTAAAATACCAAAAACTATAAGCATGCAATGGAGGTAACATACATCACATAAAGATCCCTCCAATACACATCTTTTACAATAATTTGTTGTGGTAAACTGTCAGGAAATGTGACATTGGGGGTTAAACAAGCTACCTATAGATTTTATCTTGGACTTAGCTTTTGATGTTATTAAGTAGTTGATTATGAAGCAGAAAGAAGATACAGTATGTAAATGTCTGACTAGAGTGAGATATTTCCCCCCTCCTGAAACCCTGGTTGTGGTGACAGACTGATCTGTAGCGTAGCCTGAGGTGTAGGTTACTTCCGATAATGTTGCAGCCTTCCCCAGTATGGAAACTGTGAGCTGCACCTGGCCCAGACAGTTTCAGCTTTTTGGAGCATCTAGTATCAGCTACTCTGACAAAGCAGGACACAAATTTTTTACTTGTTGTTTCTCCTGATGAGAAACTACTCTTTCCAATAAGGTAAGTTTGTGAAAGTGTTAGAATGCTGCATGAATTATTAAGTTTTAGTACGGCAACCTAATGTGATACTTCATTCAGTGAAGTACATATACAGTTAATGGTTACAAGTTTAAAAGGTAGAACTGATTAGTATTTTAGTGTAGTATCTTAATGATTCAGCTTCATATGTAGTCACAAGAAATGTTGAGGGATTTGAAGTTATATGAGACACCATCGATGTTGTAGCTGTGTGGAGTTAGAAAAGGTTTGAAATGTAAGAAGCTCATGATGATCAGGAAAATTCCATCTCCTCCTCTGTTTCATCCAGCTGTTCATTCAGAAGCAACAGGAATTTTGCATTTTAGAGTTCTTAGATTCCTGTTACTAAATTTCTCGGACTCTGGAAGCATGGACTGAAAGATTGGGGGGGGGGGGGGGGGGGGGAACGGTCACCATCATCAGCTGATGACTCCTGATTTTTTTTTTTTTTTCCATTTCATTAAAAAGTTCATTTCCAGTCAGTTGGTAAATGCTTTTTTGGCATCACTCTTGCTGGCTTCAGCTTTTCTGTTTAAGGAAGGCAGTTGTAGTACCATGTCACATTCAATCACATCATGTGTTTCTCCTGACATTTGACAACTCTCCACATTCTGAGGGCCTGTGATAGACCGTGTTGCACTTGAAGCTACTGTGCTGTCCCCATTTTCCTCGAGTGGAGAGACATTCCCAGAAAGGGAGACCTCTTCATGTATTGGCAAAGAAATGAGTGGGGGAGGGGGGGGAGGGGTGGCGCAAGTGATGTTTCATTGACTTTAACGAATCCTGATTTTGGAGGTTTCAGAAATCTTTCAAAAGTAGTGCAGGTGCTTTCCAGTGATCACAGCAAATCTGTTCCGAAAATGAAGGCAAAATAAAGTATATACGAAGTAGCAATATGTTTAAAACTATGTTTCTACGCTTCGAAACCACCTGACAGTTTTATAGACAAATGATAACTTATTTGTATGTAAGATGTAGGTATTATGTGTATTTTTCAATATTTTTTATTGAAATATTTAATTTCTAATGCTGCATTAGAAATGTCCCTTCAACTATTCTTGCAGGGAGCAACTTTCAATACTTAGACCTATAGTTACATAAATGAAAAGGTACCGTTAGTAACATTGTTCGACCAACATGTGAAGCTTCTTGGACTCATCTGCAACCCCCATTTATGCCTGTCCTAGATAAAAATATGTAGGAAGTTATTGGACATTGATAAGCTGAGCTGTGGAATCTGCCAAACTGTCTGTGTCATTGACAGCAAACACATGTGGGTAATTGAAACACAAATTACAAAGGCTATTTTTCAACTGTGCTGATGGCTATTGCTGATGCAAATGGCAGATTTACACCGATTGAGTTGGTGATCCTGGAGGGAACGCCAGTGGAATGGTATTTTGCTACTCTTTATTGATAGACAGTCAAAAGTATGCAAACTGAATGTCCCAGATCCTTCTTGTGTGCCAGGAGATTCAGATGATAAGCTGTTCCTTTACTGCTTTCACTTTAATTCAGTACCTAATCTGAACGTTGCCAAAAAGCATGTTGAATGATGTGAAAAGAATTTTCTGTTTTTATGCCATCATTGCATACAACAATTACTCTTGAACTGTATCGTCAACTGTTCATTGAATCCGCTACAGGCAAGCTGCATGTTTGAATGTACTGATACTGGGGCTTGTTCAGTCTGTATACCAACAATTAATGTTTTCAGAACCTTAAGTGGGCTTCACCAATTAGTTACAAATGAAGTAATTTTAGAATACAATTAACATTTCACAGTGACAGACCAAAAACATAGATTTGTTATCTGAACAAGGAACTGCAACACCAAAAATAGGGAGTTAAAAACAATTGTGCAGATTTCACAGCAGTTTCTTACCTGTTGTTTCATTTCTATTGCTATCTTCCTCCATGCTAAGCTGGTCACATCTGCCCTTGAATATGATTCCACTGTGTAATTCTGTATATAAGGTCTTTTTCTCAACAAGCTGGACAAAAATGATCATCTTTGATCAATCCTTGTGCGTGAGTGACACGTTCACTAAGTACACCACAGAAGGAAGTGCACAGGTCAAGACATCTTTCGAGCCTGAAAGCATGTATACAAGAAATTATTTCTGTATGTATTGTCAACATACAAAAGAGAAACATGAGAGAGCTCTGCCATAGCAAACAGCAATACCTTCACATTTGGCATGTCATGGAAAATGTACAATATGTATTGCATACTTCCTCAAGACTGGAAAGGGTCACGGCTCTCCTTCCAGCATTAAAAACAATTTCAGAATGTTAGCTATACTTTGTACTGAGCAGTGTATGCTCTAAAATGCATCAAACATAAACTGACCAGCAACCACAATTTTCAAACTTTTCAAAATATGTGCAATGTTTTACTTTATCTTGAAGTATCACAGTGGCTATGGGCAGTAGCAAAATTAAAACCAGTTCATTATCGAATTGTCATGTCAGAGTATAAAATGCAGAAAAATCTACTTTGTTAACAAATAGTTTCTTTGAAATTGAACGTCAAAGACTGCATAGTGAACATGTGTGAATCCCAAAACAGTAGTTTGTAATGTTTTGCTCAAAAAATAAATGTTCTTCTAAGAAACTAATTACAGGGATGGGTATAGGTTTGCTACATCGACATGAAACAATTTTTTAGGTACATTTGATGATTTGAAATTTGTTGCCTTGTATATTGAAAGACACAAGTTGCGTCGAGCAGTCAGCACTTTGTGATGCGCTGGGCAATATGACAGAGGTACGTATCAGTGTTGTATTGTTGTTGTCCCAGTGTGAACCAATTAAATCAATTGCACTGTGTTTCTAAGCATTTCACTGATGTCGGTCGCTTCCGTGTTGTATTGCAAGTATCGTATCGCATCAGTGGGAACCATGCTTTAGACCTTTCAGACCAGCCAGATTCTTGTTCATTTATTTTTTCTTCCCTCTATAGTATTATCTTAAAGTTCATTTCCCACTGTGTAGCCTTTCTACATTTTAATTTTTATGTTTTTTTTATGTATTCCTTCCATCTTGAGTTTTCCATTCTTTTCCTACTACTGCCTTGCCATCTGAGATCTTGATATTCATGTGGATGTTTCTCTTTTCTCCAAAGGTATTTTTAGTTTTCTGAGTTGTAATAGCTCTCTCCCATAGTCATAGATCCATCTGCAACCTCGAATTTGTTCTCTAATCATTTGTGCTTTGCAATTTGCACATTCTGTCAGTCTCATTGTGTAGATTTTTTCTTTTTCTTTTGCCTGTTTTATTGTGCCGCATTTGTATATTTTATCCTTTCATCAGCTAAATGTAATTTATCGTATGTTATCCAAGGATTTGTACTAGATGTTGCCTTCTTGCGTATTTGATACTCTGCTGCTTCAGTGTTTCATTTCTCAAAGCTACTCATTTGTCTTCTGGTACATTTCTTTCCCAAATAGTCGATAGTTGCCCAATGCTTCCGTTTGAACTATTATCAATTTCTTGTTCTTTGAATTTATCATGTCCCATCCTCTTCTTCATTTTCTTACCTTTCTCTGATTTTTTTTTCAGATTAAATCTGCCGTTCATAACTAATAAATTATTGTGTTTTCAAGTTTAAAATCTGGTTTTGAAATCTCTGCCTCAAAATTATATTATCCATCTGAAACAGTCAAGTGTCTCCAGGCTCTTTTCCCTTGTACAGCAGTCTTTCGTGACTCTTGAACTTGTCTTAAACAGCTGGTGAAGGCAATTTGGATTCCAGCGATGAGAAGGCGGGAAGGACACTCACATAAAGCAGTCCAGCACATGGTAGTTGTGTCATCTGGACAGAACATAAACAAGAAAGTTCCTTCCAGAAAAGTGTATCTCCCTGGGCTCCATACTCTTCTATTTCAGAACATTGTTCAGTTAGCAAAGGAAAAAGGACTAGAATCAAGATTAAGAATCTACAGTTAGTTGAATTCATTAATGTGGCCATAGCAATCCTCCTTTTATTAGCTGTTGTGAAAATGTAACATTAACTCAGTGCACCTGCTGCACTTCACTTAGATATAGTGTGTTACTGTGATGAGTACCTGAAATTGCTTGTGGCTTACTACCTTAATTTTTATGCTGATGTATTTGGCAAAGCTGGCTTTGTAATATTCCGAAATACTGCTATTTTAAAAATGAGTCAATTTGTTTCAGATACGCAGGGATGGGGAGTAAGCCCACGAGGTGCAGGATATCTGTTTGGATCTGATGTAGTGTCACAGTTCAATGCTTCTAATAACATTGACATGATATGTCGAGCACATCAACTTGTCATGGAAGGGTATAAGTGGCATTTCAATGAGACAGTTCTGACTGTGTGGTCAGCTCCAAACTACTGTTATCGGTAAGTAGTACTTAATAGTGATAGTAATTCTACTCTGTATGTTTGTCACTAGCATTACTTAGTGAAGCATCACAAGGATATCTTGAGGGTTTATTAAGTTGCACGCAAATGGTGTCATTGCATATGCTGATACACTTTTCAACTCAAATTTTAAAATTAAAATCTGAGTTGACAGTTAGAAGCCAAATATATTACCTGTGAGCCAATAGGAATTGGAAACATTAATTGTATATTGGTGGAAGAGATTAAAACTACCCCAAATGGAATCAGACGCAAGCACACCTTTTACTGGAAAACTTCAATGTAATTGCAATATAGCTACCTTTTGAGTAATCTGCCTATTTTTCATTTTGTAACCTACCTTAGTTGTGAATAACAATGTGTGAATAGTTAAATTATTTTTATAGAAGCAAGTCACAGTGGTAGAAAATTGTACCAAAAAGTAGACATACCATCAGAGGATCAATGTTTGGTACAGGGATTTGCAGTTGACCCTCAACATACACAAATGTAACATATTATACAGCAAAAGACCCATTATGGATTGGTTATACAATTGCAGAACAATCCCTGGAAACAGTCACATCCATAAAATATCCAGGAGTATGCAGATAAGTGATCTGAAGTGGAATGTCCACATAAATCTTATCGCGGGTAAGGCAGATACCAGGGAGATTCACTGGAAGAAACCTTAGGAAGTGTAGTCCACCTAGAAAGAAAGTAGCTTACAAAACTCTTGCTCGACCAGTACTTAAATATTGCTTGCCACTCTGGGATCTGTATCAGATAAATTGATAAAGCAAATAGTGGAGATCCGAAGAATACCAGCATGTTTCATTAAAGGTTCATTTAGTAAGCACAAAAGCATCATGGCGATGCTCAGCCATCTCCAGTGGCAGATACTAGGAGATTCATTCTGCATCACAGTGAGGTTTGCTGTTAAAATTCTGAGTGTCTAAATTCCCAGAAGAGGCAACCAATATATTGCTTTCTACTGCTTATGTTGTGAACAGACTGTGAAAAAAGAGATTCAGGCTCACATGGAGGCTTATCAACAATTGTTCTTCCCACAAACCATTCGTGACTGGTGCAGGAAATGGGTGAAGTGGCAGTCATACATGGAGTAGTCCCTGCCACACACCGTTTTGCAGCCTTCTGATTATAGATATGTCTTTCATTCGGCTTTGGTAAATTTGGAGTGTGCTTCATAGTAACTTTTATTTTTGATGTTCGTAGTGTTTGTCTCATGTTTCATCTCAAACTATGTCTAGCATGATGAATGGAACATGCCGAACTTGCAAAGTGAATTGGAGGGGGGAAAATGGTTTACATTAGCCAAGCTTACTAATTTGTGTTTTGAGTGGGGGAGTGTGTGTGTGTGTGTGTGTGTGTGTGTGTGTGTGTGTGGAGAGAGAGAGAGAGAGAGAGAGAGAGAGAGAGAGAGAGAGAGAGAGAGAGAGAGAGCGCTAGCTCTTATTTCCTGTTGCTTGTGATGCTTATGCAAAAACACTGTTGTAGTGATGGGGAGAGAACATTACACTGTAGATTATGATGATAGGGGCACAACAGAACTGTAGGCACCTGGAAAGAAGTGCCCAAGCAAGAAGCAAGTAACAGCCTTGGATGATTTCCAGAAAGGCTCCATTTGTTTTAATATGTTTAACTACTATAAGAAAAAGGAACACACAGTACTTCCAAAACTGCTAATGTTGCCTTTGAAAAGATATCTTTGTAAATGCAGTAAATTTTCATAGAGTGCAGTGCTGAAAGATTCAGTTGTTCATGGGTGAAAAATATTAATGGGAAGGACAGATGTTGTTGAGTATCAGTGCAGAATCCTGTGGAAGGTTATGAGTGTAATTTTTGATAATAATGTGTGGTTAGAGGAGACAGTGGTGTTATCTGTTGTAGAAAGATGATACACTACTGTTAGATGATACACTACCGTTATATGCAAGTAGAAACAGGCAAAGTGAACTTCAGTCAGGGTGGCAATACTGTCATGTTTACACTGGAGAAAAGAGGAGGTAGTAATAGCCTACACTCCAGTACTTTTACAAGTGGAGCACCATCACATGCTACACATCTGTATGCCAGTGCCCTGCATAGCACAGAAGTTGGATGTGTATAGGCACTTTTGTTTGACAGTACTCCTCAGGCACTATAACTTCCCTGGCTTTTATTCACAACGTAATATTTATGAATCCACATTTTGTTTAAATAAACCATTGGTCACTTTTTATGTTTCATTTTTTCATGAAAATCTAATATTTCCTTTCTTCTTTAACTGCTGTCTTGTTTGTTCAGGATAATTCCTTTATTTTGGCACCTTTTATAAACAAATTTCAAGACAGAACACTTTTTCTCACAAGGGGAGGCACAGGTTTGGGAATGGGGACTGGAGACCATACTGAATAGTGATGTAGGTTGAAGTACCACCTACCTCACACTAAAGTCTGGAACCACCGTGGGTCATCATACAGGAGATATCTTCAAAAATCAAACGAGATAAATTTACTTACCACCCACTAAAATGGCTTCATAGCGCTCAGACAGCCGAGCGGGTATGATGGTAGATTGGCACACTTGGGGTCAGTATAAGTCATACGATAATTTCATTTCTTTAAATTTTTGTTGAGTATCAAATTATGTTGACATATTTGATGAAAAATAGGGAGAAAACCACTGAATTTGGTTATACTGGAACCTGTCACTGTGACACAGTGTCCGCCTTACACTGTTCATGGTGCAAAAACAGTTCTTTTATTTATTTATTTATTTATTTATTTATTCATTCATTCCATGTGATCTGATGGTACACAGTGTGTTGCAGTTAGCGGAAAATATCAGTTAACATTGTTACCAGTGTTTCTATGATGGGTATCACTCGTAAAAATCATAAGCTGCAACCTAACAAACAGAGATGTATACTCCTTCTGCCTATTAAAAATGAAACCAGTTGTATTTTAACTCTTTGTCATGTATTTTGTTAGCAATGTAATAATGACAGTTATTGTCTATTCTCAAAATTAAAAGTAGAGAGAAGAAATACAAATGAATAGGGTCAGGACCAAACCCAAGTCCCTCATCATATTAGAATAGGCCCTTACACATGTGGCTATCCACATGCATTCACATCCATCCACACAGATACTCCGCAGGCAGTCACATGGTGTGTATATGGAGGGTACCCTGCACCACCTCCAGGGGTTCCCCATTTGAGTTGCTGAAGCATCTCCATAATATGTGTTGTTCGAACCTACCGGTAGCAAATCTAGGAGCCCATCTGTGAATTTCTTCAATATCTTCCTCCAGTCTGACTGACATGGTACGTATCCCAAACACTTGAGCAGTACTCAAGAATAGGTTGCACCAGTGTCCTATATGCAGTCTCCTTTACATGTGAACCACTCTTTCCCAAAATTCTGTCAATAAACCAAAGTTGACTGTTCAGCTTCCCTACCATAGGTCTCACAAGCTCGTTCCAGTTTATATTGCTTTGCAGCATTATGCTCAGATATTTAAACAACTCGACTGTCTCAAGCAGGACACCAGTAATAATGTATCCAAGAATTACAGATTTGTTCTTCCAACTCAGCCTTATTAACTTAAATTTTTCCACAGTTATCTGCCATTTGTCCCACCAACTAGAAATTGTGTCTAAGTTGTCTTGTATCTTCATACAGTGACTCAAGTTAGACACCTTACCATACATCATAGCTTCATCAGCAAGCAACTGCAGATTGTTGCCAACCCTGTCTGCCAAATCATGTATCTATATAGAGTACAACACCGGTTCTATCACGTTTCCCTGGGGCACTCCTGACGATACCCTTGTCTGTGACGAACACTCGCTATCAAGGACAACATACTGGGTTCTGTTACTTAACAAGTCTTCGAAACACTCACATATCTGTGAACTTATTCCATATTCTCATACCTTTGTTGGCAGCTTGTGTGTCAAATGCCTTCCAGAAATCTAGAAATATGTGTCTGTCTGTTGCCCTTAATTCATAGTTCACAGTATATCGTGAGAAAAGGACAAGCTGAGTTTCGCATGAGCGGTGATTTCTAAAACCGTGCTGATTCTTGGACATAAGCTTCTTAGTCTCAAGAAGCTTCATTATATTTGAACTGAGAATATGTTCAAGGATTCTGCAGCAAACCAAAGTTGGGGATATTGGTCTGTAATTTTGTGGATCCATTCTTACATACTCACCTGCGCTTGTGCTCAGCGAGATATTCATGATAGTCAGGCTAGATAAGGAGCTAATGACATAGAGTACTCATCGTAAAATCAAATTGGGATTCCACCCAGACTGAAGATTTGGTTGCTTTCAAATCTTTCAGTTGGTTCACTATGCCAGGGTTGCTTATTATGTTGCCCATATGGGAGTCCATCTGATTGTAAATTGATGGTATGTTTGTACATTTCTCCTGTGTGAACGGCTTTTTGAACGTGAAATTTAAAACTTTGGCTTTTGTTTTGCTATCTTTGTGTCACACCAGACTGGTCAACAAGGGAATGAGTGGAAGACTTATATCTACGTAGCAATTTTACATAGGCCCAGAATTTTCCCGGACACTCTGCCAGACCTTTTACTAAGGTGTGACGGTGGTAGCTGTTGTACGATTCACACATACATCTTTTCGCAGATGCATAAATCTCTACTAACCTTCGCTTCTTGTTGTTGTTTGTGCATTCTCATTTGAACTGAGAGTTCAGCAGCTTCTGCTTCCTGAACATCTCCCGAATTTCATAATTAAACCATGATGACTCTTTTCCATCCTTTATATACGCACTAAGCACACAACTCTAGACTATGATTTACATTCTGCTTGAACTTCATCCTTAATTCCTCTACATCCATCTTACTAAAACTAAGTGATGTCAGTTCACTGTCTAAATAACCATTGTTGCTATGATGACATTATGATCACTAGTCTTTGCTTTATACTGACATTTTTGATAAGGTCCAGCCTATTTATAGCTAAAAGGTCTAAGATATTTCCGTGGCTTGTGGGATTCAAGCTAGTTGCTAAAGACAGTTTTCAGAAAATGTTGTCAGAAATATTTCACATGACTCTCCGTCTGTATTCCCCCACAATGAATCCATAGACATCGCAGTCTATGCTCGGTATGTTAGTTGCCTCCCACCAGTATTGCTGATCTGAGTGTTTACACGCTATTGACCATAGACTTTCTTCAAATGACTCTAGAACTGTCGCAGGGGAATCGTGTGGCCAGTAAAAACATCCAACAATTAACTTGGATTCACCTACCCCTGTTATACGTAACCAGGTAACTTCACTGCCCCTCTCAACGTCGACCTCAATGAAGAGACTATTTTTGTGAACTGCAATGAACACTCCTCCACCCCACCCCCTCCACCCCACCCCATATGGCCTCTAATCTGTCTTTCTGATACGCGTTACACCACGACACGCTAAATATCTCGGAACTTTCCACTTTGGATGTCAGCCAGCTCTCGGTCCCAAGAATAATTTTAGTGTGAGAACTTTCCCGGAGGGCAGTAAATTCGGGAACTTTATTACAAATACTTCAATAGACTACTGATAAAATTTTGACATCCCACGTGTCTTTACTCAATGCCATCTGACTTCCCTGACTGCCAATCGACTGGCGAGTGTTCATCAAAGCTGCTCAAACTACTGCACATCAGTGTTCAGCACTATTCTGACAACTGGCACCATAGTAACATGTCGTAAATTCATATCGATTGCTTTCAGAGCTACTTTAGTGTGAGGTACCTGGCACCAAAAATTGTCACCATTCAATCTGTCAGTGTTTCTTTGCTGCCTGGAAGTGACGTAATCTGTGTACATTCTCACAAAATTGGGTTTCAGCTACATTGGCAACTTAGTTTAAAAAAAAAAAAAAAAAAAAAAAAATATGTCCTTGGATTCAGGATATATAAGATACAGTGTCACTATTGCAGTACACACTATTTATGCTTATCCATTACGGATATTTTAGAACCGTGACTGTATATTAATGTAAATAAATTATACACAACTGCAACCAGTCACTTTTTTCCTTAGTAATGCTGTCGCAGTAAGTAAAAACTAAATTCACACCCATATCGACAGATAATCTATAGTCATGGCGATACATTAAAGTGTGACCCATATTTCTGCCATAGAACCAGCACCCAGCATTATGCTACTACCAATAATGATGTAGCTTCCCGGATTCTCCCGAAATCATCTGAAGATGAACCTGAAAGGGTTCGAAAACCGGTTAATGTAATAAAGCATTACTAAGGAAAAAAGTGACTGGTTGCAGTTGTGTATAATTTATTTACAGTACACACTATGTTTGTCAAACTGAATGAATCTCTGTTGCCTGGTGTAAGGAATATTCATTTACGGTCAGAATGAGTGCTTTCAGAGTTGATGTGGGTACCAAAAAGATGTAGCAGGAGACACCCAAAATGAACTTAAGATTTTAGATATTCTGCCAACATGACTGGTCGAATTCACTTGAGGAAATAGAAACTTTTTGCCAGTAAACAAAAGAACCTGAATGTTCACTTCACAAGCAGTGAGTATTTAACTAATTACATGTTTCAATACAGTTACACTAGCGGAGCACATTGCTGGCTGGGGTTTGTGATGCCCAAATACAAGGGACAGTCAAATTAGATAAGGCGGGGGGGGGGGGGGGGGGGAGTAGGTAAACTGTTCATTATTACAGAAGTAATCACCATAAATGTTAATACACTTGTCCCACTGTGAGGCAAGATGGTCAGTGCCTTCATGGAAGAATGTGGGCAGGCCAACATGTTGCCAAGGTTGTTTCAACTCTGTTGCCAAAGTTTCACTGGAAAGCCCTTACAAATCTTCCATACAATCCCAATCTTTCCCCATGTGATTTCCATATTTTTGGAGCCATGAAGAAAGACATTTGTGGCCGTTGATTTGCTTTGTTTTGGACAAAGAGGTGCCTGCATGGATACAATCGTGGTTCAGTAGGAAACTGCAAACATTTTTCCATGGAGGCTTAACAATCTTGTCTCACAGTGGGACAAATGCATTACCAGTTGTGGTAATTACTTTTGAAATAACAAAAAATGTACTTAATTGGCACTGGTTGCTTGTGTGCTTTTAAAAAATGTACTTACTTTTTCCATGACTGCATCTTATATGGAGTCTCTTTCATCAGAGTCATAAGGTGCAAATTCTCTCGTGTATTGACAGATATTTGCAATTTTGCATTTATGACATGCAGCTGGAGTCAGTGCAAACAAATGCTGGTCATCATGTCATGGATGTGACATCCAGCATTGATGGAAAGTGTCAGTGTGCATCCTGTTAGAAGTAAAATTACTTTTAAACCGGAATTTTACATGCTCATTCGAGAGTGCGGTCACAAATCAGTCTAGTACAATATTCATTTTACCAATGTGTATTAAGGACAGTAGTACGCTAAGAATAACGAGTACTCCAGCAGTGACAGCACCGCCCGGCCCGCGCGGACTCCATCACCATGCAGGAGCCTGCTGCTCATTTGCTGCTGGAGCACCAGTTATTTCTCCTGTTTTGCTGTTCCTGATAGTATATATCGGTAAAAGACTATTGCACTAGAGTAATCTGGTAGTGCTCTTATCGAATGGACACACAAAATTCCAATTTAAAACTTTGTGTGTGTGTGTGTGTGTGTGTGTGTGTGTGTGTGTGTGTGTGTAATGAGAAACAAACTGATGTATTGTTAGTGCTGAGCACATCCAATGAGCAGTATTTGTTTGGGCTGACACGAGCTATACATTGCAAAAACGAAGTTGCAGGTATTCGTGAAAACACCAGAAAAAATGTGTCCGACAACTCTCAGGAGACACACCCAGTATATAGCAATAATAATTACTCCACAAGAAAATAGCAGAGGAAGGCATAAGACACTCACACTTGCGCGTGCGCATACAAACATTAAGTGTTTTAAAATTTGTTTGAGTTAGTAAATGGCGTAGTGCTACACTGAGCATAGTCTTGTTGTACGTGGTATGCCATTTCTGTCTGATCTTTCAGTTAACTTCCCCATCCAGTCACTGGGGGGCAACCTAGATTTTAGCTTGGGACTCCAAATGGCGGTACAGCTCAGCATTTTTCATATTAGCAAATTGTTATCAGAATTGAAAGAAACAATAAGTGACAGAAAAAAATATTAGAACAGGGAATAGAAAACCAAACCTTTTGATTTGTAGCCTGGCCCTTCTCTATTTAGTCACTGAGCAAACCTCGAGACAAATGGCAGGTATAAGTACAGTACCAATGTCTAATAAGAGAGTAACTGTGACAAAACGCGTCTGTCTTCATTAATGAGTAGGTCACATTTCTGACAGAATGGTTGAAATTTATACAGAAAATGCGCTTTTCTGATCACGTGCTTACTTCAGTAAGCATTAACATAACAAGCAGAGTGGACGAACGGATGTGCAGGGACACACACACACACACTCACACTCTCTCTCTCTCTCTCTCTCTCTCTCTCTCTCTCTCTCTCTCTCTCTCTCTCTCATCCCCTGTTTGTATGTCAGATAGCCCACAGTTGGTACACATATTGTTTGAAGGTAATATCCTTGCATTGTGAAGTTATAAACACTGTATTACAACACAAAACTCTCATCATGATTAGGCCCATTCGTCATGTGTTGTGGCCTAGTTGGCACTGGGATGCCTTTATGCTTTCCCTTTTAATTTATGCATAGAAAATATTTATTTTCATTCTACTGTAGTTAATTTGACATAACTTTTCCATACAATTACATTACCGCATAGCATTAACAGTAGGTGTTAGCATAACAATTTTTTTCTATATCGTATCTGTCAGAAAGCCCTTGTCAATACCAGCAACATGGCTTGTGCTGCTGATCGTGTCACTGTTTAGAGAAGTGTTCACTTATTTGCAGAGTTCTCACATTATTATTGCTTTTTCAGATGTGGGAATGTTGCAGCAATTTTGGAACTCAGTGAGCATCTACAAAGAGACTTCACAATTTTTGAGGCTGCACCACAGGAAAGTAGAGGAATACCATCAAAGAAACCACAAGCTGACTACTTCCTCTGAGGTGTTTTAGTGTTTAAGTTCATTCATGTGTGCATGATGTCAGTTTGAGATTGGGACGTAAGTCATTTCATCTGTGTACTTGATATGTAAAGAAATAGTATGAATGTGGATTATTTTATTAAATATCATCTTCAGAATAAATGTGATTTCTGGCTTTTGTTATAAATTTTTTAAAAATAAATATTTGTTTTCATTTTTATGTAAGATGTTTTTGAGATGAAGTTTGA
This sequence comes from Schistocerca nitens, assembly GCF_023898315.1. Lineage (NCBI taxonomy): Eukaryota > Metazoa > Arthropoda > Insecta > Orthoptera > Acrididae > Schistocerca > Schistocerca nitens. The sequence goes on from NC_064622.1 coordinate 4,254,480, forward strand.
TAATAAGGCTGATAAAGTTATGTTCTAAATAACAAATGTGAAATTTTTCCATCTGTAAAAAATTAAGACAAATCATTTCCAAAACTTGATCATTGTCTTTTGTTCATGCATTTAAAATTAAAATATGATTGCAACAAGATGTAATGTACTTTTGCTCACTATCATACACCATAGTGAAAGAACAGGTTTCTTTGGAGGATCTCTGGACTGGTTCATTTTCAGTAACATCAAGAAGCTGCCCTATTGCCCACTTCTTTCCAGACTTTACTGTTCCTTGTCTCTGTTGTAGATAACTCATGTACATATTTTACCATACTCTGAAGATGTTCCAGACATCAGGACATTCAATAAAAAAAAAATTGTGCCCTGTCCAGTAATTCATGTGAATTGCAAGAACCCAAATTGTATTTGTGTTGCTAAAGCTACTGATATCAAGTTTTTTTGTTTTTACTCCACTTTATAGTAGTTACCAAAGTTTTTTTCAGACATAAATGGTTATAAAAACACTTTTCACAGGTTAAGTGTGAACTATATTGCAGTGTGGCATGGTGTCGTAAATATATTGATTATATAAAATGCTGTTTTTCATTATAGTCCTTCCACCAACATAACTTACGTACATTCTGTAATTAGACTAAGGTGCTGAAAGCAGCAACAGTGCTTCTACCAGTACATTTAACTTAATGTCCCTTTTTTATTTAAAAAATATCACTTCCGTTAATCGTGTTAAATGACACTAAGTAGTCTTAACAATCTGATTTGCAGCTGAGACTGTTCAGCATTGTTTCATATCTCTTGAAACTGCGGAATCGGGCAGGCAAGCTAGTGTACAGTGCATGCAAAATGCTGTGGTCGCTAGATGTGTAGTCGATTAGGGAAGTGTGGGGAGAGCGGCAGTGGCGAGGGCTTGCTCAGAGCACTGTAGGAGATACGTCAAGTGTCGGAGGGGAACACGCCATTCTAAACTGAAGCCTGTGCTCACGTTGTTTGCAAATTTTAAGTGAGCCCCATCAATGCCCGCACTTGCATGGTGACCATTCAAAAAGACCTACTGTCACCCCTGCTTTCGTTAGTATCTAAAAAGAATTCTGCCGAAAATGCAGCAATTTATTTTCGCCTGCCTTATTAAACATTTGTAACTTTCAGAGAAGCATCACGAGTTGTGAATTTTGAGTGAAACTTACATATTTCTCTGGTTGCCATGTCAAAATTTGCTTCTTGTGCCTAAACACAGCAGAGTTTACACTGTCTGACCTCACTAATATGTTGTGCAGACACAATTGCCAAAATCTCATTTCGATATCTGAAACCATTTATGAAATATGAGGAATGTTGTCGATATTTCACTCTGGCTTTATTGCGCGATTGCAAATGAGCGCTACATCGGAACACTTTCCTCAAGATTGGTGACGGGCAGATACCTCTAACACCAAGTCTAAAGAAAAATTCAATATGTTACCTAAATTTCAGATACAACAACATATTATGTAATATCCAACAAATGCAGAATCATTGTGACCTCCATTTTTCATTGCACACTTCCCCAAATTTCGCGCAGTGTCTTAATTTCGTGTAAATATCACAATAACAATGACTATTAAAGAAATGGGTACAATGTCACGAACCTGACATATAAAGCTTAAGTGAAGCAAAAATGAAATTATTTTTATCGATTAGTTTCCGTAAAATTGTTTGAGAAAGACTGCAGACTGTGCGCCTCGATTCTGTCATCCGTGACCCGCCGAAAGGTGGAAAACGATTATGGGCTTCCCCCTTCCGAGCAAACGAATGAACTCACCCAGCACTTTGGATGAAAACTGGTCACTGCACATCAGCCACCATGACCTCTACAATGCGAAGGGTTGTCGAAGATCTTGGTGCCACGTGAGAGTCAGAAACCAGTCTCTTCTACTGCTTTTTATTTAGAACATTAAATGGCAGAATTAGGATTTGAAGATAGGGTAATGCAATTACAACATTCATTACTCAACATCAGGTAGGCTGTAGTAATGTTACTAAATTAAAATCTTGTACTACAGGAAAACGAGCAGGTGGGAAATTGGGTGTGGGTTTTATTGTAAGTGGAAATATTAAAAACAGTATTGTGGATGTATGAGAGCGTGCGTGCTGAAAAGTAATGCATCCAAATTTTTTATGTAAACTCTTAAAGCTTTTAAGCATCACAAACGTTATTATTAACATCTTATGTCTTTATTCTTCATGTCTACATATTTATTTGTCAACATAATCACTCGCAATGGACATGTTTCTCCTAATGAGACCACTTTGTTGATAGCCTGTAATAAAACATGGAGAAAAAACAATGTTCAGTCACTATCTAATTATTTTAAAACACATTACCAGCATTCAGATAACCCTCCACGAGTTTGTTGGTTGGTTCTTTTTTACTGATTTAACAGCAAAATATCAAAAATTAAACAAAGTTCAAGTAGGCTGGTATAAATTTTGCAAGTAATTATATGTATCTACTGTAGTCCGGGGTGCTGCTGCTTGATGCTGCTGTAGGTTCATTTTGATGTTACTACATCGTCACATGGATATTATGAAATGGTCGAAATAAGTTTTAGTAGAATATTTTCTTGTTTACGAAGGTTTTTATTTCGCATGCTAGATGCTCAGTGGTGAACATGTTGTACATTGTAGAATTTCCATCTTCCAGTTATAAAACAATTTACACTATGACTGAAGAAAGTCTCATTACATGCTATCAAAATTCGGCCTAAGACTGAAGTATGATGGTGTACAAATCGCCTATATTTATATGGTTTTAAACAATTGCTATCATTGTTACATATTGAATTTTACATAACAATTAAAGTTTTTACATACATCTTGCCAAATTACATAGAATAAAAGAGAATAATTCCATACAAAGACAGGAAAGAATCCTTATTAGATTATAAATTACATGTTTCTTCGTTGCAACAATATATTTTGTTAATTTGCATATAGTAATTGACTCAAAGAAAAATCATGCAAACTTTTTGAGGTGTACAGTGTGATTAGTTTTATCGAATGAAAGGCCTTGATGCAACTAATTAATTTTTGTATGAGTAAAATTTACATTTCTGTATGGTCTTAATTACAGTTCTAGTTATTAACACCAATTAAAACATGAGTATGATTAATTCTGACAAAAATCATCATGTCATGTTTTTATTATGGATTCAAACAATTTCTCGCTTCAAAACATAAAAATAGCTGTCTCTCTATGACTTGGAAATATCAGAAATGTAATCATTAATTACTCCATAATTACAATAGGGAAATCATTCCTACCGTGTGCCTGAAGATTGTATTGTGTGTAAATTACGACAGTACATTAGTTTTTAATCCAACATGTTTAGTTCATTCCATATACTGGTGACACACAATGTAAACAATGTCAAAACAAGTTTAAACTAACGTAAATTACTAGTATATCTACGCCGGCTGCGGTGGTCTCGCGGTTCTAGGCGCGCAGTCCGGAACCGCGCGACTGCTACGGTTGCAGGTTCGAATCCTGCCTCGGGCATGGACGTGTGTGATGTCCTTCGGTTAGTTAGGTTTAAGTAGCTCTGAGTTCTGGGGGACTGATGACCACAGCTGTTAAGTCCCATAGTGCTCGGAGCCATTTGAACTTCTTCTGTAGTGGTCAATCCAAGGATTGGTTTGCAACAGCTACAATGGCAGCTTGTCTCCATTCTGTGCGTCTTTCAGCTTTTCTCTTCATTTCTTTATAGGTGTTACAGCCCACATCTTTCACAATTTGATCCATGTACCTCAGTCGTGGTCTTCCTCTTGGTCTTTTTCCCTCGACATATCCCTCTATGATTGTGTTCAGGAACTAGTATATCTAAAAACAAAGATGATGTAACTTACCAAACGAAAGCGTTGGTATGTTGATAGACACACAATCAATCAACATACCAACACTTTTGTTTGGTAAGTTACATCATCTTTGTTTTTAGATATATTTTTCCCACGTGGAATGTTTCCCTCTATTATATTTATAAATTACTAGTATTATATATATGCCCTCTTCAGGCGAGTGGAGATGAGATTGGAATAGGGTATAGGGTCCCAAGGGGTTGTGGTATTACAAGCCATAATGTCGCCTCTGCTGGCACCCCTTCATCACTATCACAGCGAAGTCAAGGCTGTGTGGAGTATGACCAATCATAGTGAACCCTAGGCATTGGATTGTTGCAGATATTGCAGCACTGTGTGGTCTGTCAATGTTGAACTGAAGAAGAGGGTGCTCCATTCGTGGATGAACTCTTCGAATTCAAAACTGGATTACAGCACGCCGTTTCTCACACAATGGCATCGTTATGTTAGATGCTAAAATTCAGATCCCTCTAGTGGCAGAAGATTGCAGATATGTAGACACGAAGAAGAAAGATGTAAAATGTTAGTAGCATTTGTTTTATTTTGATAGCTTTAATATTTTTCACATAAAAAGTTCAGAGTCATTATATTTCAGTGTCCTCTTGAAGATGGAATCTGGCTATACAAGTAGCCAGACTTGTATCAAAAATCCACAAAAGCTTTTCTATTGGATGTCATTCACGTCAGTGCAACAGCATATTCATAGCCTAAATAGGTAGTAGAAAGGAAGAAGTTGATGCCGTATGTCAGCAATGAGTCAAAGAATGCAAGCAGTCCTATGTGCAGATCAACACGCACACACACATTTCTGAGTGCAAAGCATGCAGAACTGAGTTTTTTGGCTAACTTGTCCTCAGACAGTTGCTACCTCATTTTATTACCCATTTAGCTGCCGCCTAGGAACTTCACTCATTATGTCATGTTCAGCGTATGCCTGTTGATCTATACTTCTTGTGCCTGTTAGTCTGTTATTTTCAGAATTGCACAGTATGAGTTTTTATGGCATTAAGGATTATCTCTTGGCCGTGGATCAGTTGTAAACCTGTTCCATTATTCTCCTAGCTGTGCCTGCTATGGGTGTGTTTGGGCCTTTTATTAATATACTTGTCACCAGTAAACATTTGAGTTCTGAAAATCCTTCCAATGTCTGAACCAAATAAACTACTTCAGGCTGTCCCATACTTCATGGACAGCTGCAGTTGGACTGGGTCAGCTCCCAGACAGTCCTGCATGTGTGCCACTTGGCCACCCCCACCCCCTTGTGCACTCTGCTAGGGAAGTGCAATCACATGCTCTACTGCCTGACTACCCGCATGTCAGCTGTTAGTCGAACCCTGCCCATGGTGCTCGAGCTGGAAAGGATTGACTTACGTAGACAAGAAACAAGGTTGAGCAAGGCACTTAATCTTGCGCCACACCATATTTGCTTCCCATTGCAAATTTAATCTTATTCTTGTCATACCATTTGTAATGTGACCATCTGTTTTTTTTTTATTTTTAAGATATGAGTACATATTTAGTATTTGGCATGGTCACAGAAGATGTCAACTGTGTAATTTTTATCGTTTAGTTCTATTATACTCGTATGAGAGATCATATAAGGGACAATCAAATGAAAATTAGATAGATGCAAAAAAGTAAACAAACAGTTTGTTATTTAAAAAAATCACCATTACTGGAAATACATTTATACCATTGCGACACAAGATGGTCCACGTCTTCCAGGTGCCCATGTAACCATGATTGTACCCATGTGTACAGCTCATTGTCTGAAGCAAATCGATGGCCATGAATGTCTTTATTTGGGTCTCAAAACATATACAAATCATGCTGGGAGAGATCATGACTATTGGAGGATGTGTGAGGGCTTCCCAGCGAACTTTCTGCAGCATAGTCAAAACAACCTTCCAACAAAATGCCCACCTACATGTTGCCAATGTTGTTTCACGTACGCTGCAGAAGTTTCACTGGGAAGCTTTTACACATTCTCATATAGTCCCAATCTCTCCCAGTGCAGTTTCCATATTTTTTGGAGCCATGAATAGTGTCATTTGTGGCCACTGATTTGCTTCAGACAAAGAGGTTGACACCTAGTCACAATCATGGTTCTGTAGGCAAATGCAAATATTTTTCCATAGAGGCATTGACGACCTTGTCACACAGGGGGATAAATACAGTAATATTTGTGATTACTTTTGAAATAATATACAGTTTACTAACTTTTTCTCCATCTTCTGATTTTCAATTGACTACCTCATATGTATTGCCTTTTCAGTAGAGTAGACTTCGTGGAAACTGTAAAAACCACTGTTAAGAGGTTAATCTCAGATTGATGGTTCAGTATTGTTGCAAATGGCTCTCAAATATTTTTGAAAACAGTTGCTTATCTCCACTTCTGTATAGTGGTCTTACTGCCACGTACTTCAGTGCATTGGGAAATACACCTCGATTGGTTACAAAGATAACTCAAGGGTGGTGCTACCAATTCAGCACAGCAGTTTAGTACTTTGTCTGAAACACCACAATTCATGGCCACAGGAGTTACTTCTAGTGACCTAACAATTTTTGTGGCTTCTCCAACAGCTTATGTGGTAGAACTGATACCTGGTGATGGAGTATTCATTGCCTGTTTGTTCATTGTTTTTGCTTTCAGCTGACCATCTTTTTGTCACCGTGTTTTCTGCTGCTGTGAGTAGGAATGTTTTCAATTTGGTTGCTTATGATTTGAATTTCACATCTCTCTCACTGCTGATGCCATCACTGAGTTCGATATAATTTGCTTTGCTGATTTCAATTGTTTCATTCCTAATAATGCTCCTAACTGTCTTTGCCTTGTTCTTGGAATTTTTGTGTGCATAGTACATGATTTTTGCATTTTGATGACATGCTGGAGTATTCTACAATTCTGTTTGTAGCACATTTTAAAATCGTGATTAGAGTTAGTCCTTTTGCATTATATAAAGCTCCCTCTTTTTTTCCTAGTATATTTTCACCTATCCGACTTTTACCACCCTCTTTTTTTCTGCTTCCACTGGGAATTGCTTGACCTGTTGCAGAGGAAAACGGTATTCATAATCATGTGTGAATACTTTTAGTAGAGAGTTAAATTTGTCCTCTACTTTATGTCCTTAGTAAATTTCTTCGCATTTCTTGTCTGATACATTACCTCTGAATAGTATAATTATTTGTGAGCCAGTATTTACAATTCTGTGAAATTTTCCTTTTCCTTTCTAAGTTAAACCTGACCAATGGACATGCTTTATTGTTGCCATTTGACTATCATGGTCAGAAAAACAATTTATTTCATTAATGGCAATTTAATTTAGAAATAGATTATGAATTGATATTGCACTAAGTCCTATTGGTGTTGGGAATATTACTAAGGGAAGGGGTTAAGTCATAGCAAAGGTGAACATCAGTAACTTAAGGTTCCCTTAATCAGAACTCAGAGAGATGAAGTCTCCAGGTACAATCTCCTCATAGTTATTTCTGCTAAGTCTTGTAAGGGTGCCTCCACCCCTCTAACTGCTTCATGAAGTTTAAAACTTTCCACTTTGGGCAGGAGGCAGAGCTACAGACTGTCAAGGCCTGGGACTTTGCTGCACTTTTTGTGTATATAGCCACTACTCCTTTCCTCATATTATGTCTTCAGTAATGTTATACTAACTTTTATCCCTATGTTCAATTTTTGTGACTTCCAAACGATGTTCTGTTTTGCATAGAATATCCATAGATATATCTTCATATTTTCCAATGTCTGGTATTGATAATGCTGTGCTGACAGTAATTAGGTGTTTCATGTGCCACATTTTGAAGCACAGCTCAATGCACAATATCACGTTACATTTTTCACATGAAACTGATGTACTTGTGGTCTTCAGCTCAAAGAGTGGTTTTACACAGGTCTCCACTAGTCTGTCCTGTCTTCATCTCTGAATAATTGCTGCAACCTACATCATTCGAACCTGCGTACTATATTCAATCCTTGGTTCCCCTCTACAATTTTTATCCCCCGACACTTCCCTCCATTACAAAATTGATGCTTAATTCCTTAAGATGTGTGCTACCAACCAGTGTCTTTTTTTAGTCACGTTACTGCATAAATTACCTTTCCCCAGTTTCAGTCAGTATCTCTTCATTATTTATGTGATGAACCCATCTAACCTCAGCATTCTTCTGCGATACTGATATCTCTCCTACCTTGTTCTCCAGTTTCTTTCTCTCTCTCTCTCTCTCTCTCTCTCTCTCTCTCTCTCTCACACACACACACACACACACACACACACACACACACACGTGCGTATGTTCATTTTATGCTTTTAGGCTGTGTTTTTAAGTAACAGAGTTTACAAAACTAGTGGCAGATCTACGGAAGCCTTTTGTTGACTTATTTCTTCTTCATTTCTAATACAATTCCTAAAATATGTCTAAAAAAATAAAAGTAAAATTTAATCACTAAAAGTCTTCTCCCAGGTCATGTGGCTGAAAGTGAAGGTAACACAGAAAAGTTTAACTTCGCACTGTATGTAGCGCAGTTGTAATTCGTTTGTTTTCAATGGCCAGCATCTGTAGCTCACAATTCAGTCAGGCTCCAGCTGCAACACGTGACAAACCAGGAGACTAGCAAGTTAAATATTTAGCTGTCTCTGTGTGCTTTTATAGTTAATTCTTAAGTTAGTAATAGTAGAATGGGTAGGTGGTGTGCATGCCCTGTGGTGGACGCAGGATGATCTGGCTGCAAATCACAAACAGCTGAAGACACTTATGGACACCTTCAACTGTCTTCAGGCTGCTGCCTTGGGGTGTAGCAATGGCATAGAATTTGGTGCTTTGCCATGGGAAAAAAATCAGGTGTGATTTGTTTTTCCCACTGGTTCTGCTGCCGAGGCACCTCGCAGAGTACCTGATTTGGGGAATCTCCGGCTTCACTGCAGAGTGGACGATAGGTGGTAACATGTTTGTGTTGCACAAGGGGAGTCAGGGTGGAGCCTAGCTATCTGGCTGGCTTCACCCATTTACCCCTGGTGGACAGGTGGCTGCTCTTTCAGCAGGGTCTGAGCAGGCACAAGGGGGGGGGGGGGCATTTACCAGTTATCGGTAGCTCCATTAGGTGTGCATTATGGATCCCCATAGGAAAATAGCATCCCAGGCAGGAAAGAAATTGAATGTACACTTTGTATGTCTGACAAGGGGCCTCAGATATGTGGAGGAGGCACTGCCTACTGCTCTAAAGTATGCTGAGAGCAGTTGTCTGCAAGTTGTGGCTCACAATGGCACCAATGATGCCTGTCATTTGAGTTATGAGGCCATCCACAGTTTGGATGGACAACGGTTCACCCTTATCTCTCCCCATATATTTTTATCTTTCATTTTCATTTCAACCTCATGTTACACTTTCCACCTTCTAATACCATGTCACCCTCACAACACCCCCACAACGACCCCATTAAGTTTTATTTACATTCCCTCCGCAAACATGCCTTCACCCTAGCCAGATTACGCTCGCATATTTTATTTTCTCAGGCTTGTCTGACATTTGGCATAACCCCCAAAGGCCTCACACTTAAAGTTCCCATCTCTGGCTGCAACCCTTCTTTCCATCAGTCCCTATACCAGTTCCAAACTGAACAATCCATTGCCCTCACCCACCTAATCCTTCACCTACACATCAATTCAGCCAATGAACACACCCGTCAACTCCTATCCTTAATAAAAGTCCTCAATCTTTCCTCTCCCACATCCACACCGGCTATTCAGAGCATCCTCCTACAGGCCAACCGCAAATTAGAACAGCATGCCACCCTTCACCTCAAAAAACTATCCAATCTCCTGGTTTCCCACCTCCGGAAAGGCAACTCACTCACCCATCACAACCTTTCCAGCAAACCTCAACCACCTCTCATTGCACACAAACCCAGTCTCTCCCATCTACTCAGTCTCCCACTTCCAGCTCCACTCCATCCAAAACCTCAAAATTCCAATCAACACAATCTGGCACCACAACACCCTAATTCAGTAGTTAACCTTTCCTCCAAACCTCTCTCCCAATCCGAAACCTCTGTCCTATCCAAAGGCCTCACCTTCAGCCCCACTCCCAGATTCAATCAAACAGCCCTCGTCAAAGATTTACTGTCCTACACTCGTACTCTCTGCTGGAAGTATCACTTTGCCACGAAGAAAAATGATCCTAATCCTACCCCTAATGATCCAACTCCCCAAGACACTATCCAAATTGAACCCTGCCTGGAACAGTTCCGTCCTCCGTCACAGTGGGACCCACCTCCTCTTCCTCAAAATCACCCTCTCCAAACCTTCCAGGAATTTCTGACTTCCAGCCTTGCCTCTCAATCCTTCTTAAAAAACCTTAATCCTACTCCCAACATCACCACTGCTGAACCCCAGGCTATCCGTGACCTGAAGGCTGACCGGTCCATCGTCATTCTTCCGGCGGACAAGGGTTCCACGACCGTGGTACTCGATCGTCGGGAGTATGTGGCTGAGGGACTGTGTCAGCTTTCAGACAACACCACATACAAAGTTTGCCAAGGTAATCCCATTCCTGATGTCCAGGCGGAGCTTCAAGGAATCCTCAGAACCTTAGGCCCCCTACAAAACCTTTCACCTGACTCCATCAACCTCCTGACCCCACCGACACCCCGCACCCCTACCTTCTACCTAAAATTCACAAACCCAATCATCCCGGCCGCCCCATTGTAGCTGGTTACCAAGCCCCCACAGAACGTATCTCTGCCTACGTAGATCAACACCTTCAACCCATTACGTGCAGTCTCCCATCCTTCATCAAAGACACCAACCACTTTCTCGAACGCCTGGAATCCTTACCCAATCCGTTACCCCCAGAAACCATCCTTGTAACCATTGATGCCACTTCCTTATACACAAATATCCCGCACGTCCAGGGCCTCGCTGCGATGGAGCACTTCCTTTCACGCCGGTCACCTGCCACCCTACCTAAAACCTCTTTCCTCATTACCTTAGCCAGCTTCATCCTGACCCACAACTTCTTCACTTTTGAAGGCCAGACATACCAACAATTAAAGGGAACAGCCATGGGTACCAGGATGGCCCCTTCGTACGCCAACCTATTCATGGGTCGCTTAGAGGAAGCCTTCTTGGTTACCCAGGCCTGCCAACCCAAAGTTTGGTACATATTTATTGATGACATCTTCATGATCTGGACTCACAGTGAAGAAGAACTCCAGAATTTCCTCTCCAACCTCAACTCCTTTGGTTCCATCAGATTCACCTGGTCCTACTCAAAATCCCATGCCACTTTCCTTGATGTTGACCTCCACCTGTCCAATGGCCAGCTTCACACGTCCGTCCACATCAAACCCACCAACAAGCAACAGTACCTCCATTACGACAGCTGCCACCCATTCCACATCAAACGGTCCCTTCCCTACAGCCTAGGTCTTCGTGGACATCTCTGCCCAAACCCTTTGTCTTTAAATATGTCTGCTTGTGTCTGTATATGTGTGGATGGGTGTGTGCGAGTGTATACCTGTCTTTTCCCCCTAAGGTAAGTCTTTCCGCTCCCGGGATTGGAATGACTCCTTACCCTCTCCCTTAAAACCCACATCCTTTCGTCTTTCCCTCTCCTTCCCCTCTTTCCTGATGAGGCAACAGTTTGTTGCGAAAGCTTGAATTTTGTGTGTGTGTTTGTGTTTGTTTGTGTGTCTATCGACCTGCCAGCGCTTTCGTTCGGTATGTCACATCATCTTTGTTTTTACATATATTTTTCCCACGTGGAATGTTTCCCTCTATATAACCTGGCGGACAGGGTGAGCAGCAGTCTTCTTGTCGCAAGGCACTATTGAAGAAATTTAGAGAATCATCATGAAAGCTGATTGCAAATCAAATTACAGCCACCAACGTACATTTCACATAAGAACCACAAAGATAAGAGAAATTAGAGCTCGTAAGGAGGCATGGCAAACAGACAGTCCTTTTTCCATTGCTCTGTTTGCAAGTGGAACAAGGAAGGAATCTTTAGGACTGGTACAGTATACCCTCCGCCATGCACCATACTGTTTGTTGCAGAGTACTTATGTAGATGTAAATGGTCACTAGAAGACGCCCATCTCTTCAGTCTCAAAAGTTTTGTAGACTATATGTTAAACAGAAAAAAATCTGATAAAGTGGGCATCATCTCTGTGCTCATTAACAGCATTTCCCCAACTTTTTAGATATTTTAGCCCATCTTAACACATTTTAAATTTGAATGGTTTTTGCAATACACCAAGACATGCAGTCTCATTTGCCTCAATGGTTGAGGAAAAATGCCAAAATTACATGGAAAGCTGTCATTTGTGTCAAACCACTGCTGATTGATCCAGCATAAAATGCAGTTAACAAGAGTATAGAGGCTGTGCTGTTGTGTGTTTTGGAGAGGAAGGTAGGCAGTAATCAACCTAAGGTGGGAAGGAAATGGACTGTCAACAGATGGTTTTAATCATTTGCAATCCTCTGTTTGATACCATCTGATGCAAAGATTTTCTATTCTGTTGTCTCATAATACACTTTGAAATTTTCAGGTGAGCCATTTCTTTGCCATTTGAAACATGCTATTCACTACAGTAATCCACTAGCTTATTCTCTGCCCAGAATATGTAAAACTGGAGAATGTATTGCTAAGTAAATTGCTCAGAAGAGGTTGAGCACCCATTGAAAAAATGGAAAGCAGATGATATGTTTTGTAGTGATGAAATCAGTCTCTCAAATATCAACTGTAATACAATTTAAAAACAAAATGCAGCATGTACTGTAGATATGTAAAACACATGAAACAGAGGAAGGTCAGTTAACAACTAGTTATACTGTAAAGATTTTTACAGTGCATGCTACAAAAACTTGTCCACAAATCTTCCAACTGTACACCACTGCATTCACAACACAGTTCAATCCAACAACAGTTCTGCTGCAATAACAGAAAAATCTGTCATACCCCAATAGCCTCTGTTGCATTCCACAGATTTTCTTGTATTGTGCCTTGAGAAATAAGCTTTTTGTATGCCAATACAACCAGAATATGTTCAGTCTAGAGATCACATTAGCCAAATAGGTTCACAACCTGGGATAACGTCCAGTCAAATAATGACCCACTCCACTCTCATTGCTGGCACCCTACGTGAAGCATCAGTGTTCTGTCATATTATCCAAGGAACACTGTACAAGTAAAGTTCCATGTTCAAAACATAGCTCCACAGAGCAGATGAAGAAAATGTTGCCAAAAAACTCAAGACACAGGAAGGAAGTCTTCAAAGTTTATAAGTACACAGAATACCAGATCGAGCATACTCTAAAAGGCAAATTAATGCTGCCAGCAGAGGGAACCAGAACAAGTACCAATGAAGTAGCAACTTCACCTGCCTTCCATACACTGGCAGCATTTCTGGGGAAAATGGAGGAATACCTCAGATATATGTTTAAAAGTTTATATAATTCCCTTCAACAAAATTAAAAGGTATACTTTATTAACCTAGGGCTACGAATACAGGGTATGTATGTACTATATACCATGTTGAACAGACAATAAGATCTGTTAAACAAAGATGCAAGGTACACACGGGTTACATACAACTCAGGTAGCCAACTAAATCACCTATCACCAAACAGTGCCTCACCCATGAGCATAAAATGAAATTTTAAGATACTGTAGGGAAGCAGCCTACTCATGCCGTATAAAATTCACATCAGTCTTTCCATTGTGTGCCAGCCAGTCCGCTGTAACTAGCTATGACGTCATAAATGTTGCGCAATACTTTAAAAATCTAGTAAATAACCTGAAACGTTTCTAGCATGTCAGGAGTAGTACTAAATGAATATGTGTTGAATATCAGTTCAATAACTTTAACCATTTTCGAAATTTTGATGTTTTTCTGTCAAAATCATTGGCGCAACAGAAAAGAGCTAGAAACTTAAAAATTTATATTTAGATTCCTTTTGCATAATAATTTAGTAGAAACAGTATTCTGGATCTCACAAATTAAAATTTTAGTTGAAATTCATGATTTTCTGGTTTTTGTCTTAGAAATTAAGGAAGCAAGATGGATTAAGTAGGTGAATAAATAAGGCTAGGATGTTTAAATTTAAGTAGAAGGGAGATCCCGCTATAATCCTAAGGATGTGAGAAGTTTCAACTGAATAACTATAAAACTATAGCGATAGCGTATCTCCAAAGGGCAAGTTCAGAGCTCGTCTACTGCGTGTAGTGTAATTAAATTAATTCTCTCACCTAAAATATTTTGACTTAGCCACGTCAGACTTTTATTATGATTACTTACCTGTGTGCTGATTGTTCATTTAAATTGAGAGCTTCATCAGCCATCAGCAAAGGAAGCAATGATTTATTCGATAACTTAAAGTAGTGCATTACTAGCCCAACGGCTAGTCGGGAGAGCGGATTTGATCAGGCGTTCCCTTAGCCGTCTGCACCGCGGCTTTATATGTAAGAACGCTGCGCAAGAGAAGGCCAAAGGCCCCAGTTCTCTCCAGACGCCGATTAGCGCACCACCTGTGCCGGGAGTTGCGTCGCGTCGGTATCATTGCTATAAACAGCCTCGAGTGCCGTAGTAAGTTACTCAGGATACGCGTAACCATGAAATCGTTTTCGAGTGAAGTGTTAATTCTGGGATGACTTTAATGATCTATCTTTAGTTTGCGTGTGTCGTATTTTCACGTGCCGTCGTGGGACAGACATTCTACCATTATTAAGGGTGGCGTTTGATGAACATTATCATCAAATTATGGCGAGCATTCACTTAAACATTTAATTTGAACAGTTATAGTTGCATCAGCGCATTAGACTCTGAACTGCTCTGGTAGTTGGATTGTGTGGATCCTTTTTGGTCTGTGACTTTCAGAATATAGTGAACATTTGAGAGAAAATGGTTTTTGATTATGAATCCCAGACAATCTCCTAATTCCTCAGAGCTATAAGCTGTAGTTATAAATGTATTTCTCAGATGAAGTGGGCACTAAGAATTCTAATTACGTTTTGCTAATCACTTTCTGGTTGCCAATATTGTAGTTAGAGAGCCAGTGTTGAGAACGGCAAACAACACCATTAAATAAATAATAGGAACATTATATTAACAAATATTCCACTCGCCGCCCCACATATGGTGCGTCGGCCGGGAAATGCATCTTTTCTACATTACATTCTACATTATTACAATAATTCCACCTGCCGCCCCGCATTACCAGCATCATGGTGGAGGTGATAGATTTCTGGGACAGTGTATTAAAGGAGACAGTTGAGATTAAATTGATGGATAATTTAATCAAAAGATCCAGAGGCTTTAAGCTTGGGATGTAGCACACAGTTTAATTAAATCATGTCATAAAACATTTTGGTTGCCACAGATACATGCCAGTACATAGAGGTTTTGGAGGAAGGGTTTTGTCTTGTTGCAATTTCTTTACTTAAAATTTCATTGGATTTTAATTTAAGTTTACAGTTTTAAGGACCATGTGCAGTACATACCATTCACAATTTGGTTGGAATCCAAACAGCAAGTAACAAAATCTGTGCTCAACACCTTATGAAAATAACTGCTAAAAGTTGTCCAGATATTGTGTAAAGAGAAATCGAAATTCAATAGCAAACCTTAAAATTTTTAAAGCATCAATTTTGGCAAGGTATGGTGAAAGATCACAACGGATTTTATCTATTTATATTGGAAACAAACTACGATAAAAATACAAATAGCATCACATAATGGTACGTAATACCTGTTACGCTGTCGTAACAGGCGGAGAAGTGCAGCTACGACATGGCGTGTCCCAAGGTGGCGGATGGGGGGATGGTCCTCACTGGCTTGCCAGCGGACTAGAGCGAAATGAAATAGCTCTCGTGGACGAAACACAAACCCTCTGGATTAATACTCCAGCTGTATCTCTAGCAATCTTCAGAATGCTCCACCACTCCAACCTTACAAATTTTATGGATTATGAGCGGAAAAGAAAACAAATGACCCCAGGAGTAAAATCTCTCACCATCAGGTTGTAAGCAGGCATTTCAGATTCTGGGGAGCCAGTACTTCCTGCTCTTTTCTTTATCGAAAGAACCTAAAAAGCTCAAATTCAAGAAGAAATATAATATAGGAACACTGAACATTAACTCACTGTTCAAAACAGGAAAATGTCAAGAACTGACTCAAGCACTTGAACACCATAATATCCTAATTCTGGCACTACAATAAACTCACTATACTGATGCAAATTCTTTTGAAACGGGAATTACAGAGTTTATAAAGGAAAACCAGCAGAGTATATCTTTGGAAAATGCCCTCTATTAGGTACAGGCTTTATTGTTAGAAGAAATATAACAGAGTCCGTAACAAACTTCAGCTCTAAGTCCAACAGGCTCTCAACATCGGTGATCAAATGTAAAAACAAAATGTATACGCTAGTGAATGCTCGAGCTCCAACAAATATTGACAATAAAAAAAATCTGAACAAAGTACAGACTTTCTGGGAATAATTAGAAGACACGATTCAGAAGATTACAAAGGAAAATGTTGTCATTCTGCTCGGGGATTTTAATGCACAGCTCGGAGAGGAAATACAAAAGCATCATTGGAGAATACCCAGCGCATGAGAGGACAAACAACAATGGAATAAGACTTTTGGAACTCTGCCAAATCTTCAACCTCAAAATTATGACTACACACTTCAAGAAACATCCCAAGAAGATGAAGACTTGGAAAGCACCAATCAACTCCTTGGAAAGTTCCAAATTGACCACATAGCCATTTCTAGAAGAGAATTCAAAATATGAAGGTACAGAAAGAAGCCAAAAGATACGGATCACTATTTTGTTAAGTCTAAAATTAAATGCATTCCAAATTCTGGAAGAAATGATAATAAACCTATGAGAAAGCATTTTGAAACCAGGAATATTTTGGCAGATACTCAAAATTATTTTAAATAAAAATTGCAAGGTGAGACATGGGATGAAATGAAGTCTTAAATAATGAAAGCTACAGAAGAATCTCTTCCAACAAAAACTAAACACAAGAATATCTGGTGGAATGAAAAGTGCAGTGAAGCTTTGAGCTTTGGAAAACAGACAAAAGCTATGGCAAAAATTTAAATCGAATCTGACACAAAACAACCTAGAAAGGTTCAGAGAAGGTAGAAAAATAGCCTCCCACACAATCACAAACAAACAGAGACTGTATGAAAGACTATCCCTTAAACAAATACAGGTGTACTTCACTCAAAACAAATCCAGAGACTATTACCAATCTTTCAAAAGACACCGGAAAGGTTGCGAACCACCCACTTTAAATTTTCATGACAAATCAGGTACAAATGACCAAGAAAACTGCAACATTTGGGCATACTATTTCGAAGACCTTCTCAACTGTAAAGTGCCCCCAGAGAAACCGGAATTCACAACTCCAACAGAGATCCCTGCAGAATCACATCCACCAACTCTAAATAAAGTCTGACAAGTTATAAAATTCCTCAAGAACAACAAATCTTCTGGTGAAGGTGGAATCACAGCTGAACTTTTGAAAGTAGGTGAGGAAGAAGTATCACTACATCTCGGTACAATTATTAAGGAAATTTGGAGAACCGAGAAGATCCCAGAAGATTGGAGAATGGCACTTATACATCCACTTCACAAAAAGGATGACATATCAGATGTGAACAATTACAAGTGGATTTCCCTTCTATCCATTCCACACATGGTCCTTTGCAAGATATTACTAAATAGGACTGAACCAGTTCTCAATGCACAGATAGGAAAATACCAAGGTGGATTTAGAAAAGGAAATAGCTGTACAGAGTAAATTATTACCCTTAAAAACATTATTAGAACATGTGCTGGTCTGGTTAACCGCATGTTACAACATTTATTGATTTTAGAAAAGCATATGACTCCATAGACAGAGAAGGCTTCATTAGAACTCTGGAGAAATTTGGAATTGACAGAAAAACTAGAGAGATAGTAAAGCAAACACAAAGATACCAAGTCCAAAGTCAAATTTCGAGGCAAGATTCCTGACCTTTTTAAAATCCAAACGGGTTTGAGACATGGGGATGGACTCTCCTCAAGTCTATTCAACACCACTTTGGAAAAGATCATGACTGAGACATTGCAGGAATACACTCACCAAAAAGTGAAGGGAATTTCTTTTGCAGGATCAGTTAAAGGCCTTATGATACATGCACTAGCTTTTGCAGATGATATTGCTCTCCTATCCACAAATAAAGCAGATGCAATTAAACAAATAGCAATCTTAGCAAAGCATGCAGCTAAATTTGGCTTACAGATATAACAAGAAAAAACTAAATTCATGTCTAACAAATATAAGGAAATCAAAGAACTGCACACAATTATTGAATGTATCGAAATGATCAAAACTTTATATATTTGGGAGAAACAACAATGGATACTTGCACAGAAAAAGAAGCAGTCAAACTTCGAGTAGCTAAACTTAGGAGGGTACAAAAAAGCTGTACAACAAAAAATGCCTATCTCGAAATGCAAAGTTATTACACTACAATACAGTTGCGAGAACAGAAGTTCAACATGCAGCAGAAACACTCTCCCTCAAGAACAAAGGACTAATAGATGAGCTTGAGAAGAAGAAAAGAGTAATTCTAAGAAAGATTCTTGGTGGACACAAAAAATTGGTGAAAAATGGGTAAAGATGAGTAATGAGAAGATCTACCAATTTATTAAAGCAGTCACAGCGTAAATGAGAAAGAGAAGGCTGATGTTCTTTGGTCATCTGGTGAGAATGGATGGTGGCAGATTAACGAAGAAAATCTTCACTACAATTCAACAGAGAAAAACACCCAGGTCTTGGCTGCAAGGAATAAAGGAAGACCTCAGTAAACTTGGACTTACAGAAATGGACGCAATGAATAGGGACAAGTACAGAGAGGCAATAACTGAATTCGAGTTTTTTTTTTTTCAGGAGGCCCCAAAACCGAAGAACAACAGGAAATAATGATAATTTTTATATTATCTTTATGTTTTACAGCAAATGAATACGAGAAATTAGATGTGGATTATTCGATGATGAAATGGCCGAACACTATTTGCATTCTTTTGTTAATTCTTCTTTAATCAAAGACAGGACCGTCCCTCGACATTATTTACCACTCATTTTCTTTATCTTGCACATCTGTGTGTGTAAGAATTATTTCTGATTGATCGGTCATGCATTACCTGACAATGACATCACACGCTGTGCTCAGTGGCCAGATACAGTCACAACTTTTTTTAAATCTCATTGATGATGGCACATCTAAAAGTGGACGGATTTTAATTTTCACATTGTCACAACATACATAGCGCATCAGCAGAAGATATTTATGCTATCATCTTTAGAAAGTGCATTCTTATTGTGTTTTAATTTACATGTTATACAATAATAATAATAATATTTAATAATAATTTACATATTATTCGCAATATTTTGTAGAGTCTCTCATTGAGAAACCTTTCACTGAAATACCTAAATAAAGAAGAAAGACATGTTTCAGTGTGAATCTATGTCTGCATAGATATAGTGATTGTAGATGTTGAAAATTCCATTTCTATGACATGTTGGTTCAGCTACTGTTAATACCCTGCTGAAAAATTGTAAATTTATGTATGTCAGATCAGCAGCCAGTCACAGAGTGCTTCATGATATTGAAAGTAGAGTATCGGAGTCAATTCTTGCACCAAATGTGTGAAGACAGGATACATTAATTGTTTCTGAACTTTTCTCCAGAGAGAAAACTAATTGTGTACACAAGATCTCAAGGATTTTTTAAGGTGAGTCTTTTACAGAACACACTCACCTCCACTACAGTGGTCCTACCGTGTTGCAGCCTACCAGAATGCTTATCTATTAACATCTCTAAAATGAGTTACTGACAAACGTTCTTGGCATTGGATGCCAAGAGTCAGGAAATGTGAATCATATGTCAGGCATCAGCACCTCACCATTAACATGTTGACTGAACAAGGCTGCCACGGGACACACAGCACTGGTTTGTATCTGACGTTGTGTGCCTGCTGGTGGCCACATCCTCCATTCTGTCTTGTACCGTATATATGTCAATGCTGTGGGAGGGGGGGGGGGGGGGGGGGAGAAAACAGAGTTCAAAATGTGAACAAAATATTGAACCCAATTTCCTGTACACTGGCTTAAAATCAATCAAGAAATGTAAATTAACGCTCAGTAACATGGTGGAGCATGTGGCAGCCAGCAGGCCCATGGCATCAGGCTTGAACATCTACTGTATGTGCCAGCAGCTTTCTAGCAGTCAGTGTGTTAACCAACACCGTATCAGCTGATTCATCATTTGTATATGGTTGATTCATTACACTGTATTCCCAATTAGTGTTCTGGCCTATTTCCATCGTAGCAGTTGACTGACTGTTTACAGCCTGTCTCTCAAGTGTGTTGGATAATACACATGCCCAACTAGCAACAATGTTAGTGTACTCACAAACAAAGTTGGCTTGTGTGTTGCAATGAAATTTATTAGACTTCACTGCTCCACATGGTTACCACCAATTACAAATCATCCTGTATTACTGCTATAGTCGAGACGGCATAAGAAAATCCTTGACAGCTCACACCACAGTTGCCAGCTCTCAACTATGAAGCACTAATGGCTGCAGGCAAAAATACTCCTGGCCACAATATCCAGTAACACACTGTTGCCATTCACTGCATCCAACAGTTTCCCCTCCTTCTGTCCTGTTCCCCCTTCACCATTCATGGCTCTGAGCACTACGGGACTCAACTGCTGAGGTCATGAGTCCCCTAGAACTTAGAACTAGTTAAACCTAACTAACCTAAGGACATCACAAACATCCATGCCCGAGGCAGGATTCGAACCTGCGACCGTAGCGGTCTTGCGGTTCCAGACTGCAGCGCCTTTAACCGCACGGCCACTTCGGCCGGCCTTCACCATTCATGTCCACGTCACCTTCAGAGTGCACTGCTCCTCATCAGCTCTGACAACCATGTATCATATGCACAGCATATGTACCTACAACATCTCCCTCCCACATTTCTAGCTGGCGAACCGGCTGTCTCCTTCTGAACCACTAGCCTCTCGACATCAATCCCTCTCCTCACCTCCAGCCACTCCCCCTCTAACCATCCCACCTGTTACAACCACCACCAGAACACAGTACACTTGCCAAAATGCAGCACTAAAAATAGGGAGACAAGAGCTAGCAAGTTCTTTCTTCTGTGTGTGCCTTTTGATGATTCAACACCTCTGCTTTTGTTGAGCCATCTCCTTTACTCCATCAAGTATTTACATTATATCAGAACATCCCTACAATTTTTCATGAATGCTGTTTACCATGCATGTCTTTGGCCTAATCTCCAAAAATCACCATACTCACTCCTTCGGTACATAACAATGTTTACAGCAAAGGCAGTAGCCACCATGCAAGGTCTAGTTTCATCAGCTCTCTTGGAATGAGCAAAATGTTGACCATATCTGCCTCTTAAGGGTACTATTCATTGTCTTTCAACACCCCAGCAATGGGGTAGCAACGATGTTTATCTTATGAGTAAAATGCAGAAGGCAACTGAGCTTCAGCAAGGAACTTCAGTGAACTTGCTCTAGTCACCACCATAACAAGGTCCCCTAATAGCACAGATTATTGAAGCCATTATTCACAGTAGATATACAGAAATGCAAAAGGGGTAGTGCTGCCACTATTCTACTTTGACCAGTGACATCATAGCTGACACTATTTTACTAAACTGAAGGTTAAAGAGACAGACCATTATGTTACATGGCCTGAGGTCTACATTCAGGGTTGCCACAAGTTTCCCCAAGTGAAATTCCCTAATATTTCCAGACAAGTTTTAGCATTTTTCCCTAACAAATTTTGAGGCCTGAAGAGTAAGTTTAAGGTGAAAGCTGCGCTACAAGAAACAATAGTGCAAACGAGGAAATATAAAAAAAAAATCTAGCAAGCAGATGGTGTTTCCCCCTCCCAGGGGACACTGCCTTATGGTAGGCACCTTCAGTGCCAGGCGGGATGGTTTGCGTGCCTCGATGAAGTTGAAAGCTATGCCGGCAGTAGCATAGCTAATGACAGGGTCACCCAAGTTGGACTGGTCTCGACTGAGGAGCCAGACGTAGTGTGTCCCATAACATAGGGCAGGGGGAGCTCTTTAGGTGCAGGGAAGCCAACCTCCCTAGGGGAGTAAACCCTAAGGAAATCCAGGTTCTACAAGATGGGGGTTGGGCGTGGGGCCGATAACCCCACACTGTAAAAATGACATACCACAGAACCTCAACAAGAGCCTCGGATGATGGATGTTACACAAAAAACATGACCTCGGCAAAGACAAAGGACAAAAGATTTGGCAATAGTAGAATGGAAAGTATGAACAATGTTGAAACCTGGAAAAATGAAAGAAATAGCTGATGAGATCATGAAGTTCCAGTACAACATTGTAGTGCTACAACAAATAAGATGGCAGCGACAAGGAAAGATAGATATGCCCCAGTATTCTCTACTGTATAGTGGACCAGATAGAAGAACAGGACAAGACGGAACGGGATTCATAATAACAAAGGATGTCGGTAAAAGGTTTTGGAATTTGAACCCATAAATGAAAGACTTAGCAGGCAGAGTGAAAAGGGAATCCAGAAATATAACGATAACAACAACATACGCACCAACAGAGGAAGCAGAAGAACAAACAAAGGAAAAGTTTTATGAAGATCTAGAAAGGGCACGCAGTAAAGTACAAAAGTACGATACGTTCTTAGATATGGAACATTTTAGTGCACAGGTTGGACAAAGCAAATACGGAAGAGTATCTGGGAGATAAACATTACATGAAGAAAGTAACGAGAGTGGAGAGATGTTATGCCAGTTTGCTGCTAGAAATAAATAACAACATGACACGTCAGTTACCAATGTGAGAAGCTGCAGGGGCCCTACCTGCAATTCAGACCACTATGCTGTAAAAGCTGTAGGGACAGAAACTATCTGTAACCCCTAAACCTAGAATGGGGAAAAATACAAACTGGGACACAGAAGAACTGAATGACCCAGAAGTTGTGAAAGCTTACCAAGCAAAAGTTAGAGATGCACTGACTCCCAGCTGAGGAAACAATGGGAATCCAGGAGAGATGGACTACGACCCAGAAAGTGCTGAAAGAGGCAGCAGAGGACATAGTCGGGATGAGAAGAAATGCAAGAAAGGAGTGGTTTGATGATGAATTCAGGCTAGTAATAGAACGTAAAAATGCAGCACAACTGAAAGTGATACAGAGAGAAACAAGAAAAAATGAGGAGGTGTAAAAAGAATTAAGATCCAATGCCCAAAGAATGTGCAAGAAACAGAAAAACAAATGGCTGAAATCAAAGTTTAAAGAGAGAGAAGAATTAAAGGAACAGAATGAAACGAAGAAATCCTATCATGCGGTGGGAAAGATGAGAAAAAATTTTCAACCCAAACAAGATGCATGAAAAACAAACGGCGAAATAATAAGAGATGAACCAGAAATGTTGCAGAGGTGGGCAGAATACTCTGAAAACATGCTCAACAAAAACTCAGATCAGACCCCAAGAGGTACACAGGAACAAGAACACAGAGGGAAGAGGGAAATTGAAAGGGATGGGGTACAAAATCCAATAATGTTGGAAGTGGAAACAGTGATAAATAAACTAAAAAATAACTGAGCACCCGGTGAAGATGGGATTGTGTCAGAACTAATAAAATCAGGAGGCAAGACATAAAATATTTAAACTAATAAAGAACATGTGGGTAAATGAAAGAATGCTGGAGGAGTGGAGTACTGGAATAATATGCCCAATATATAAGAAAGGAGAAAAGCTCAATTGTGAAAACTATAGAGGCATAACCCTACCGAATGCAGTATATAAGATCTTCTCTGGAGTGCTGAACGAAAGAAGTGCACCGAAAAGATACTCTGAGAATACTGATGTGGATTCCAACCAAACAGAGGTACATCTGACCAGCTGTTTGTTGTTAGACAAATAATGAAAAAAATTTATGAATATGATATAGATCTCCACTTCATGTTCATTGACTTTAAACAAGGTTTCGATAGTATTAATAGACCGGAATTGGCCATCTGTGATAAACTGAGAAGGTTAATAGAGTTAACAATGAAGGATACATTTAAGTAAAAGTGAATAGCAGAATGACCAGGCAGTTTGACTTTGAGGATGGAGTGAAACAGGGTGGCAGCCTCTCTGCAGTCCTGTTTAACTTAGCACTGCGTAGTATCATACAAAAAGTGAATAAAAGAGGAACAATAATGATGAAGTCCAGCCAGATATATGCATATGCTTATGATATTGCCATCATGGCAAGGGATGTAACATCGCTTAAAGAAATATATGGACAAATGGAGGCAGAAGGAACAAGAATTGGACTTACTGTAAATGAAACCAAGACAAAATATATGGTTATCTCCAATTCTGTAGCTAGAAGAAACCCACAGGACCTGAAGGTCTCTGATAAATGCTTCAAAGCTGTTAGATGCTTCCATTATTTAGGTGTCCTGTTAACCAATGATAATAGTATAAGACAATGTATTGGAGAAAGGATACAAGCAGGAAACAAAGCCTATCCAGCTAACCTAAAGAACTCTAATTACAAGAAGAACTAAATTGAGAGTTTACTATTCCCTTGAGCGACCTGTTGCCACTTATGGATCAGAAACATAGACAATGACAGAAGCAGACAGTAACAGCCTTAGGGCATCTGAAAGGAAAATCTCATGAAAAATCTGTGAGCCTGTGAGAGAGGCAGAAGGTTGGACAGTGATATACAAACATGAAATACAAGAGGGAAAGATATAGTGAAATGTATCAAATCTCAAAGAATACATTGGTTAGGACATATGGAGAGGATCACGGAAGACAGGATGCCCAAATGAATAATGAATGCCAGATTGTATTCCACCAGAGGAAAGGCAGACCAAATGCTAGATGGATGGACAATGTGCTGGCTGACCTTGGCAAGATGGGGATCCATGGATGGAAGAAAAAAGCTGAGAACGGAGAGATATGGAGGAAGATTGTTGAGGAGGTAAAGGTCCACCAAGGGCTGTAGTGCTGAAGAAGAAGAAAAAGAAGATGGTGTTTCCTGATGTGAGCAAAAATCTTAAGTACTAACATCAACATCTTTTGTAATGAACTGTTTTTAGATGGAGAAAGCAAGCCAAATAGTATGTGTGTTTCATTAACACCATTGATATTTTATTTCAATAAAGCGTAACATTGGGTTACAAAAATATGCATTTCCCTGGAGTCACAAGATAGATTTAAAATACCTTCACAGATTTCAGAAATAACCTCAGAAAAAAGTAGGCCTCTTGAAATAAGTGTATAAGGTGGGGGAAGAAATGTGTAAAGCAACACTGTAGGTGACTACCAATAAAATGTTGGTTCTACTATGTTCGTTATTTTCGGTTACTACCCACTGTGTTGTATCTATTCATTTACGGGTATTTTACAATTTTTCTTTCGAGTAATATATGAGTACATAAATGTACAAATTGTCAGCAACTGACACAATTTTCCTATCATCATCCATCCTTTCAAATATATAAATGAATTTTGAAGTGTCAGAATGTACTAGAACAAATAAAATGTCTATAAAATGCCACACTGTACAACATACTTGCAGTGAGACAGTTGCAATTCCTGACATCTATCACCTCTCTCTCTGGCCTGCTGAGGAGCACCGCAGTCCTGGGTCCACAGATAAATCGACAGAGGTACTCAAGGTACCCTCCGCCATGCACCGTCGGGTGGCTTGCGGAGTATGGATGTAGATACCATGAAAATCCAGTGCATTATGCCACACACAAACAGATGCTGCCTGTGGGCAGGTCGGTGAGACTAGATCCGACAGGCAGTGCCTGGACAATAGTGGGAAACGATGGGCTTCAGATCGGCAGGCCTAATCCATTAGAGATACATGCGGAAATGGCCTGCGGTTTTGGCCCATTGCAGAAATCCATTCCTGTGGCCAGCTATTCATAAAAAATGAGACCACGGTGATCAGTGCATGCAACAGATAACTTGTTCAAATATTCTGAGAATCAACAATAATGAGGATAGGTAGCAACTCGCCGTAAAGATGATTGCTGAGCCGCAGACAGGCACATAGAAAAGACAATTACACTATCACAGTTAAATTTTCATCCATAGCTCTTGTCAGAAAACATATACATTCACACAATCACTCAGACACAACTCGTGCATACGACAGCTGTCTCTGGTCGCTGCATTTACAATATCTGAGAATCAGATCCAATGACAGATCCTTATGCCCCCCTGCCTCTTGTCAGCAGCTGCTAGGCTAGCACCAGGAAGTGGTGGCAGCAATGACTGCAAGCTGAGGGGAGTGATAGGAAAGAGAGAAGCATTAGTAATGAGGGAGTAGGGAAGTGGCGCACATACCCAGCTGCACACAGCCAACAACAATGCATGACACCTCAGTAAACAAATCGTTTCATCTACCAAGACAAAAACAAGATTTTTCCAGCATTTTTTCCCCAAATTTCCCTGAGTTGGTTGAATTGTTTGAAATTCCCTAATTTCCATAACCTGTGGCAACCCTGTACATTAAGTTGGAAGATCGTGGTTTGTAAAATATGCAGGTCCTTTCCACCTAAATTATTTACATTCTGCCAGAACTTTTCTTACCAATATGATGAAATGATTTTCTGCCAGCAAGACAGTCATGTTAAAGTCTGAAAGAATCAAGCTACAAATTATCCCAAGTATTCAAAAGCCTGGAAATGCTTTTCTGATAAAAGGTGAAGTATGTATGGCATAAAACCATTTATTGCAGATCTTGGAGGGAAACTGCACTGATTTTATTCCACCAGCATGAAGCACAGTACCTACAGTTTGTCATCTGTGACAAAATTCCTTTTAAGAAAACAAGTCCACTTGCAACATAAAAGAATAGTCTGTTGTTATCACCATATTAAAACCGAAATCACATTTTCGTACCAGGTGAGAGCATGAAGAATTCCTGTAATAATGAGTTATATACAGTAATGAACACCAAATAAAATGAGAATGAATGTTCAACATCTGTCATTATAAACGAAACTATAGTAATGTTGGACAACGATGATGAGGGGAAATAATCGGACGTGGCCTTGTCAAAGGAGGACTCTCAACACTTTCTCAAGGTGATTTAGAATCAACTTTAGGCATAATGGAAGGAAAGAGTTTGTACTATGATAATCTTCAATGAATCCACTGACATTACCACTATGACACTTCACTCAATACTGCCCACTTACATTCTACTGCAAAGATTCACTTCAGGTTAACATGCTGGGAGAAGGAAGAGAGAGAGAGATGAACTTTTCGAAATTAAGGGGAAAAAAAGGAAGGAAGATTAGGGTTTACTGTCACATTGAGAGGAAAGTCATTAGAGCTGAGTACATGCCCGCATTGGTGAAGTAAACCTGCTAATGCCACTCCAAAAAGAACCATTCTAGTAATTGTCTTTAGCAATTTACAGAGATCACAGAGAACAAATCTGATGCCTGTTCTTTTTGGAAACCACAAAGAAATTTGGTGCTCTACTTTTTAAGGAAGAACCAGTCAATTCGATCATTGAAGAGCTGTTCCACAGTCCATTTAAAAAGTCCTATCTTCATTTCAGCTTCAGCACGTTTGTTCTCTTGCACACAAACGAAAACCACATGGTGGTGTAAACAGATGTAAGTCACATAGCATTGCATTTTTTGTACTTTAGGCCTATATAATATGCATCAGCATACTCTGAGACTTGTCCATTAACTAATGTAGGTTTCCTGAATTTGCCTTGCAGTATTAGTTTTCCATCATGAGATGAGTGTTCAATACGGCGCAAATGTAAAGCTTAAACTCCCACCCAAATGATCACATTCTTTCTCTCTAACCTAGACTTCCGGCAATGTCACAGATCAGCCTTTCACAAAAACCAAAATTTCAGGTATGGCGCAGGGTTCCATTATCACACTCTAGCCCTAACAGGAATGTAAGACCCAAATTACTGAAATTTCTTACTTTTGTCATGGCTTGATTTGTTACATAACTGCAAGTACGTACTTTTATTTAATTAATAACCTTTATTATTTATCGTTTTCACAGTAAGACACATTATAATTAAAATTAAAGTCATGAGTGAATACCAAACATTAAAAATGAAATAAAATAAAATAAAATCTGCTCAAATGAAATTTACAGATCTCCTGTGAAACACTGTAAGCACAAGTGGGAGCTCTGTATAAAACAAAAGAGGAAGCAGGAAAGACAGAACAAATAGTGTAATAATTGTGTTAATCGATACAAAGGATGTCGCTGCATATGGTCCAAAAGAATAATATTTACATGTAAACAAAACTCATTTGCATAATGTATGGCAGAAGAGAATGAGCGACCGCACTGAATCTGGAACTTCACACACTTATTGTTCACTAGCACAGTCAAATAGATTGGAAATATCAAATTAACCCACACAATTGTGCATTCATTAGTTATAATTTTTTATGTTAAAAATGTGTTTTCAACAGTTCCACTATTTCAGAAGAAATAGCCCTGTCTTGTACCAAATATGTGTAGTGTTGTAAATAATATTTCTCATTAATCTTCTGTCACATCATGAAGCTATAAATAACAACATATCAAATCAAAATTTACAACACTAAACAGTCAAATGTGTATTTCAATATGTCTCTACAAAAACATTAGTTACCAGTGACAAAAATGCTACTTGCTGAAACAGTACAAAAGATCTAACAGTCTTGGTACAATGTCTCCACACTTGCCATTGAGTTTTGTATGTGCATAGCTGTCTCCCCTTGTCTTGCCAATATTTATAATTGCAATACGTCTCTCCAGCTCAGCAGCTTGCAGGACAATTCTAAACCCCGAGAAAACAGAAAGTGATGAGCCTAGTACTAGCAAGGAGTCAGAATCTTCCACAACACTTTTTACAGTTTCTACACGCATTCTTGGAACATTTTCACCGAAAAATATGATGTCTGGTTTAAGTATGCCTCCGCATGATGGGCATTCTGGGACTCGGAAATTTTCTGCTTCAGCCTGCAAGGTAACAATTAGAATAAAAGTTCCATCGTTAATAAAGATAAAAATTACTCTCGACAAGTTTTTGAAATTTTCTGTCATTAGCTTTGAAAGACACAAAGATGGTTATCATCTCACCTGAGTCAGTTCAACATCACCATCTGGTCGTATCACTTTCGTGGAAGCTTTCATATTTGGATTCATTTGTTGAAGAATTTCCTGGAATGTGTTTCTACTGACATTATAGTCACAGTTTAGGCAAATTACTCTATATGCCGTGCCATGGAGTTCAACAACATTATTACTTCCGGCTTTCGTATGAAGGCCATCTACGTTCTGAGTAACAACACAACCAATTTTCTGGTGTATTACCTCCAAATCACGTAGAGCGTAGTGCGTAGCATTGGGCGAAAATGACGAAAATCTGGGCCACCCAATGAAGTTGCGAGCCCAATACCTTTTACGAACTTCAGCACTTTTCAAGAACTCTTGAAACTGGACGGGTCTCGAAGATGAGCGAGCGTATAAGCCAACATTTTCCGAGCGATAATCAGGAATGCCGCTTTCCGTCGATACTCCTGCTCCAGTAAGCACAGCAATCTTCTGCGACGTCTCAATGAATGTAACAAGTTTGCTAAAATCTTCCACACTGACTGGATTGTGCTTTGGCACGAACGCAGAACTAAAGCTACGGGAAACAGAATTCTGACACTTCACCATTCTATCTGCAAATTTCGTTCTCAAAGGCCACATGTTTATAAACAATGTCGAGCGGGTCACACTAACTTGCACACAATAACAAACGGTTATAGTTACGTCACAGTTACTTCACGAATAGTTTCAATGCGTTACGGGAATCGATATTTCATGTCATAAAAAGAAATAATTACATAATAATCAGATATTCACTATTAACGCGGGCAGTGTCACTTTTCTTCAACATGTAAGTTCGAAAACACAATCAGTTGGTGTCTCCAGCTTCTTTACGTTGCTGAATCATTTCTCGGAGGTTATTCTCGCTGTCTTTCAAATTCCTTTCCAAATACATTTTATTGTTTTCCAGCTGTTTAATTTTCTGGGAGTAGCTTTCATGTTTCTTGTCCAACGACGTTTTAATTTCATTTACATCAGTCAAGACGAACATTCTACCCACTCCTTGATACATTTTTGTATCGGGTGGCATGCTGCTAAGTTCCTTTCCTGTGAGCTGCGTGTGTCTCATACCTTGCTTCAGAACTTCTATCCTGGCATCTGCAACTTTCAGCTGCTGCGTTGTTTCCAGCATTTTTTGTTGCAATTCCTTAAATGCTTTCTTTAATTCTAAATCCACCGTCTTCGACATTTTATAAGTAGGTACCTTACCGCACAATACACCTGCCCCTACAAGCCCAGTCTTAACTGTCTAAGCAAAGATGACGCCCACAGAAATACTGGAGGCGTAAAATTGTGAAACAAATGTAAACACCTTTCTCATTTGCTTTACTGAAATTTTAGATTGATAATTATACTGTAACTTAGAGCTTTTAAAACAAGTCGTAAACAAATACGAGGCAACCGAATTTCTTAATCAGCTGAAACAACTGAGCCTCGCTCCCTGGCAGAGAATCGTATTTTCCGTCACCTTTGCTTTGTGTGATTTACTGTGTATAGTAATTGTCATATGTTCTCACAGAAAGGGACCGATTGTAATTTCTTGTAAAATGTATGGCAATTATCATCAGGAACCAGACTATCCAGCTGCGCTATCGCATTTATCTCACTTGGATGCAGAAGAACTGAAAGAACTGCTAAACGATGATGAGAAATTTGAAGATATGATGAAAGATATTAAACAGGTTAGTTAATAACGCTTACCTGCTGCAAAGTGCAACGATACAAGAAGGAAGGGAATATATCTTTAGCTAATTCATGAGGAAACATATTTCTGTTTTGTGTACTCATGGAGCTTCTTTGATGTCGTATGTACTACCTATACACTAGGCTCACAATGATGGCCTTAGTTCCTTTCATTACGTAGACTGGAAATATGCAAAAAAGAAATAATAAAAAGTCACGATGACATCTTTAGCAGAGAAAAACATCAGAAAATCCCCAATGTTTTCTGCAGTACTCAAAGTTCGCTCTTAAGGAGATGTGGTCATTGGTTTTTGGTTGAGAGTGACACCTTGAAAGTTAATGGCCTTCGCAAGAAATTGAAAATATTCTGTTTATGCGCTGTTTACTGTATTATTCTGGAACGATATCTAATCAAAAATCCATTTCTCTAACTATATATCAGACTCATATTTGTAAGACGAACATAGGTCGCAATAAAATACTAAATTTCCTTAAAAATAGTTGTAAACAAGGAAGAGAGGTCCCCATCCTCATTTATCTGCATAAACTCTAGATCTTTTCTTCTGAAAAGCAGCTATCGGTCTCCTTTATCATTCTTAAACGATTGCGGTTGTGATGAATATACGAGTGTCCTTCCAACAAGGTGTTAAACCGTAATTTTGTTTAAAGATTATAGTTTCTTTTGTGTATATCTATATCGAGGATTTCCTCAAAGGTGTAGAACATGTCAGTTGGTGAGGGAGACCTCAGCTATCTATGAGTACATTAAAACCTTTTACTTGATAGCCATTACGTGTTTTGGGCAACTATGTTCATCTTCAGATGACTACAGTTGTGTATATGGTATGGTCCATGTCTTCAGCAAATGTCTGTTCTTGAACTGCTATTCTTCCTTCCTGGGAGGAAGGATAATAGATCCTTCATGATTGTTCCTAAACAATACAACCAAACAGTGATGTAGATTTTTGTAAGTTTGTTGAGAAGTTCAAGGACATAAAAAGTGAAAAGAGATTTCCTTCCGAACTATCACTGAACTGTTATAGGTATTTTACCTTGATTGCATGTAGGAGGAAAGAGAAAAATAAGCCTCACCAACTAGGCCTATGTGGCTTTCACATTAGTGAAACCTGAATGGATGTAGAATTCTTTTGAAAGATCTCTACTTTGGCACAGAAAGAGCCTTTTTGTATGCATCTTGGAGATCCACTTCAAACTGTCAGACATTCCACTGCCAAAACGCTGTTGCTGTATGTTTATAGTTACAAAATGTAGCCCATGTCTCTGCACATATCACTGCAAGCCGTTGGCATCTCTGTTCACGAGTCCCAAAGACCAGTATTTCTCTGCCACTCTATAAACATATTCGCCAATTGCCACTTAGTTTGCTGATCAAACAGCTTCCCCCATCCATTTATCCTTTAAGAGGACCGTATTTGTGATTTCACATGATCCTGCGACAGGAGTAGAGTGAAAGAAAAGCTCATTCTAACAGTAGAGAGCAGTTTCTCAAACAGAAGGTGAGTACCGCATTTCAGCACTGGTAGCTCCCTGTTATCTATCTTTTGCATTATGTCACAGATTCTACTGAATGTGGAAGCCAGCACTATCCCTGCTTAGTTACTCTTCTATCCGGCTCTAGCTACCAGGAGGACTTGTTTCACATATCAAGCCCATTATATGGGTGATAATCGGAATACACAGTGTAGTGACCTAGCTATATTCTAGTACAAAGGTTGTGGTAGTTGACAATGTAACTACTCTTATCAATAATGGTGCTGCCATCTCTTAAAGTCTTATGGTGGATGCAGAAGCTGTTAAACAATCAGTGATGGGTAGGCATCATAGTGGGATTGCAGGTGCAGGCCAGTGACACAAAACATCACAGCAATTTAGTTCGAAATGTCAAAGGCATGTTGATCTAATAAAATAAGCAAAGAAGGTTGTGATAAATTCCTAAATCCATTAGTCATTTTTCAAAGATCACTACAGTATGGGGGTCAATCAGGAAAATATTTGTTAAATGTAGCCAAACATCAGTCACATCTACACTCCTGGAAATGGAAAAAAGAACACATTGACACCGGTGTGTCAGACCCACCATACTTGCTCCGGACACTGCGAGAGGGCTGTACAAGCAATGATCACACGCACGGCACAGCGGACACACCAGGAACCGCGGTGTTGGCCGTCGAATGGCGCTAGCTGCGCAGCATTTGTGCACCGCCGCCGTCAGTGTCAGCCAGTTTGCCGCGGCATACGGAGCTCCATCGCAGTCTTTAACACTGGTAGCATGCCGCGACAGCGTGGATGTGAACCGTATGTGCGGTTGACGGACTTTGAGCGAGGGCGTATAGTGGGCATGTGGGAGGCCGGGTGGATGTACCGCCGAATTGCTCAACACGTGGGGCGTGAGGTCTCCACAGTACATCGATGTTGTCGCCAGTGGTCGGCGGAAGGTGCACGTGCCCGTCGACCTGGGACCGGACCGCAGCGATGCACGGATGCACGCCAAGACCGTAGGATCCTATGCAGTGCCGTAGGGGACCGCACCGCCACTTCCCAACAAATTAGGGACACTGTTGCTCCTGGGGTATCGGCGAGGACCATTCGCAACCATCTCCATGAAGCTGGGCTACGGTCCCACACACCGTTAGGCCGTCTTCTGCTCACGCCCCAACATCGTGGAGCCCGCCTCCAGTGGTGTCGCGACAGGCGTGAATGGAGGGACGAATGGAGACGTGTCGTCTTCAGCGATGAGAGTCGCTTCT
Organism: Schistocerca nitens; assembly: GCF_023898315.1. NCBI lineage: Eukaryota > Metazoa > Arthropoda > Insecta > Orthoptera > Acrididae > Schistocerca > Schistocerca nitens. The sequence goes on from NC_064622.1 coordinate 4,288,071, forward strand.
GCCTTGGTGCCAATGATGGTCGTATGCGTGTTTGGCGCCGTGCAGGTGAGCGCCACAATCAGGACTGCATACGACCGAGGCACACAGGGCCAATACCCGGCATCATGGTGTGGGGAGCGATCTCCTACACAGGCCGTACACCACTGGTGATCGTCGAGGGGACACTGAATAGTGCACGGTACATCCAAACCATCATCGAACCCATCGTTCTACCATTCCTAGACCAGCAAGGGAACTTGCTGTTCCAACAGGACAATGCACGTCCGCATGTATCCCGTGCCACCCAACGTGCTCTAGAAGGTGTAAGTCAACTACCCTGGCCAGCAAGATCTCCGGATCTGTCCCCCATTGAGCATGTTTGGGACAGGATGAAGCGTCGTCTCACGCGGTCTGCACGTCCAGCGCGAACGCTGGTCCAACTGAGGCACCAGGTGGAAATGGCATGGCAAGCCGTTCCACAGGACTACATCCAGCATCTCTACGATCGTCTCCATGGGAGAATAGCAGCCTGCATTGCTGCGAAAGGTGGATATACACTGTACTAGTGCCGACATTGTGCATGCTCTGTTGCCTGTGTCTATGTGCCTGTGGTTCTGTCAGTGTGATCATGTGATGTATCTGACCCCAGGAATGTGTCAATAAAGTTTCCCCTTCCTGGGACAATGAATTCACGGTGTTCTTATTTCAATTTCCAGGAGTGTATATGAAATAATAAAGACATTTTAATTTATCCATCAGATATGTGAAAAAAGGGGTGCTTACACATTATTTGCATACCTTCAAATAATTACAACAAGGAAGTTCCTTTACTAGGCAAGAACTGATGGAATGGGGCATCTTAATCTCTGCCCTACTACTAGGCAAGAATATCACCGCCTTGGGGGGGGGGGGGGGGGGGGCACACTGGGAGTGGTCTGTGAAATATAGAAAAAAATTGAACTGTGCAAATTCTGTAGGTAGTACATTTTATAGTTATTCGGAAATAGAGAGGCTTGCTCAGGATAGAGTAGCATGGAGAGCTACATCAAACAGTTCTTCGGACTGAAGACGACAACAAAGTAATCATCATTGTCAACACCACTTCATTAGTGAACGGGAAATATGCAGAATAAATTATTTCCTTCACTTTTAAATTGCCTGTAGCAGTAACCATGCATACTGAAAATGTAGAGGAACTAAGGAACATCGTTGATTCTAGGCAATGGGTTTGCCCATTAAGTTGTGATCTAGTTGTAATCCCAAAAAGTAACACTTTTTACATCTTCTGTTTTGTTGTTTAAGAAATCTGTTTTTATAGTGTGAGGTGTTCTATGAAAAGTGCTGAGCTAGATGTACATCTACATCTAGTCTTATCAAAAGTCAATGATAACTGATTTGCCTTAAACCAGCTGTTGATGTTTTTGTGCATTTAATCAGCTACATTTCCAGTAAGGGAACTTGCACCATCATTCATTTTTGTCTCCTGCCTAAATTACAAAACTTACATCTTCTGAAACTGTAAATATAAGGTCAAAAAATGTCAGAAACAGAGGGCCCAAAATCAAACCTTGTGGTAGAAAGTCTGATTACTTCAAATTCTGGCTGCTTGTTGATATGTGATTGACATTGAATAGAAATAACCAAATGTGCTATACCAGCAGTCAGCTTTGACCCATAACATATTCAATACAATTAACAAAATTAAAACAAATCCAAAATTTAATCATAAAAGTGTGAAAAAGGACATGAAACTAATGGGTGCTCTTGGACTCTGCATTTATTTTCCGAATATGGGTTTGATGACCCCGGGGTTCCTGAGCTATGGCTGGTAAGCGCCGTCAGTCTCATGTCGTCATAAGCTGTGGGCATGCTTCACCTGCTACTGTATGGTGCAGCAGTGGAATGTTGTATGTCAAAGGGAATGGGGATCTTGGCTTGACTGCCCGGGTTACGAGGATGCTAAAAACCTTTATTAAAAAAACGTCAATCTCAAGGTATGCTGTGCATTGATAAGATGCATGGCTGCTGAGGTGAAACAGTCATTAGTGGGCAACCTCCGGGGAATGTGTCACGCCTCAGTTGTATAAGGGTTACCTAGGCACGCGAGGCTCTGTCTATGGGGACTTTTATTTCTCTAGCTGCTCGTGGGACCGAGATGGATCCTTGTAGTTTTCTCTTCCCACTCCCTTTGGAATGGGTGGGCCACTGGTAGGTACCAACACCCAATCAAGTAAGAGGGCTTGTGTAGTCAGTTCTTCAGACTCAGGGAAATGTAAGAATCCTAGCGGCTTTAGTAACACAATGTATGCTGCTGGTCAGATGATGCTTTTTTGGTTTAAAGGAAAGAGAAAAGTTTTGAAAAGGTGTCACCTTTTTACATTCAAAAGGGATTAGAGGGTATTCAGGTACTTCAAAATCTGTTAAGTGGTTACAAAACGGGACAACTGTTGGTGGAAACCTTAAGTTCCTAACAAGTGACAAACCTGCAGAAGGCCAAACCCCTTGGGGAATATGCCACTGAGACTGAGCTCCACGCCACATTAAAGTACAGTAAAGGCGTTGTGACATGCAGTGTCCTGGTGGACATACCCAAAGAAGACGTGAAAGCTGAATGGGCCCAAAAAGACAGTGTTGATGTACAGAATATTATGAAAAGGACGGAAGGTGATGTGATTACATCCAACTCATTCATCTTCACTTTTAATAGCACAAAACTCCCAGAACATGTTAAGGTGGGTTTTCTTTGCTTAACCATGTGGCCCTATGTCCCTAACCTAATGCGCAGTTTTAAGGGAAGCTGGAACGCCCTATCCCGACAGTGTCAAATTTAGTGACTTGGTTTCCCTGTATTACAGAAACCACTGTAGCCATTGACATGAAACTTTTACAGGACATTAAACTGTATGTTCTGAGTCTACTGAACTACAATAATTGCATTTCAGCCACTGCTTTTGGAAATACAGTTTTTTAATTACACGGTTAAAATTGTGTGTACTTTTTTGTATGTTATCCTAAATAATTTTAATTATACTGAACTTTATATTCTTCTTTTAGTTCAGTAGACTCAAGATATGTATGTTATTACTGCCTGAGTATTTGAATACTCTACTTGAAGTGGTTTCTGAGATTTATGGAAAAATGCAACAGAAAATGTAAATTTTCAGGAATGGCTTCCAAAGTTTCAAAAGACTGTAACTCACTTAATATATGCTTAATTTTTTATTGTTAGTCACTCAGAAGCACCCTGCATGATACTGTATATTATCCTCTTGATCTTTCTCCAAGTTTTTTCTCCTTTTCTTCTTTCTGGACTCCTTAGTGACCAACTGTGCTGCATACTGTGCTTTATCACTGCGAACCTTGTCCACCTGTTCAAGTTGTCTGATGCAGTTTTCTCCAGGATTAATTCCCATATGCTGTAGCACTTTCATCCTACCAGTGCTGCCATAATTAAAAGCAATAACGGCATCACTTTAGTCTTCATTCAAACAAAAACATTTTTTGCCAGGCAAGTCCATATAAGATTATTGAGTGACTCATTGGGATTTTGAGTCTGACCGTGCAGACACTGTAGTAATTCAGGATTTGCCAGAACTCTGTAAATAGGTTCTATGATATCCATGACTGCTGCTGGGATGGAATGTTTATGGCTGTATGCATTATTTGAGTACTGGGTGTTGTGGTAATTGCACCATGAATCAGGTCCAGGAGGGCAAAGGTGCTGTACTGGTTTTTCATCAGTTGACAGTCTGTGGAAGAAGGTAGCCCATACTGCCTGCTTCATTTTCAACAAATCCTCAGTATTATTTCTTATGGCCATCCCGTAATACTGCTGTAGTTCATCAATCATTTTGTCTGTCAACCTGTCTCTTATGGCTTTACCATCAGAAAGTTTCTTGTCTCTCAAACTTTGTTTAAACTTCCTCGACCTGGTGCCCATCCTCTTCTGGACTTGACCAACACATTCCAGTTTTGAGATAATCTTCTCACCATAAGACTGAGCGGCTACAGCACTGTTATATGCTAGCATGAGTCTCCATCACGTAAGTATTTAGATCAACTAAAAATTTCAGCAGCTGCAGAGACCTCCATACCACCACTTGTTCCTTCATAATTTCTGTCACAGATATGCCCTTCTTCATTCCCTGATTTATACTTATAACAATGTTTGGTTAAAATCTGGAAATCTATTACCTTTCCAGTATCCACATTGGTCATCGTAGCAACAGAATTCTGAGAACTGTAGCCGTGCTTATGCCAAATGCCATCAGAGGCTACTGGTACATCAGTCATACCATTATTTATTTCAACAGCTTTGTTTGCAGCATCCTTGATTGACTCACATGCAACAGATTCCACAGCAGCTCCAATAAATCCTGCATACTTTTCGATTTTACAAGGTGGGCGTGGCATATTCATCATGCCACACATTGCTTCTGCTGCAGTGAGTCCTTTGCCAGTAGCTCTCAATCCATAAAACCATGTAACATTTACTCCAAAATAATTATCTTCACACTTATCAGAATTCCAAACTGAATGAGTATATTTACAATGGGTACAATTAATGATAATTTTCCTGGCTAGTCCAGTTGATACCTCACTGCCTTCATGTAAACTCCACATATTCTGCAACACACACATTCACCTAACACCCTTGTTAGGATGTGTAAATCAATCAGAATATAACCTAACCTACCATTTACATCACTTTTGTTTTGAGAAAACTGTGTATCACAATATTTTATTTTAATCTTCGAAGCACTAATGGGTGTTTCTCTAGATACTGACGAGTTTGCCTGTATTTCATTGTGTGTAACTTAACACGCTCCATGTTGAACACAATTTATTCGAAAATTTATTACCATGAAACCCACGTTTCGTAGAAACGCTTTGTTTTGGCATCGTACTTTACTTTTTGAGAGATTTAGCAATATATTTGTCACTTTTCCTTGGAAAAATGTTAGCACTTCGACATACAATGCATGTTTATACTATGAAACGATACGATACTGTTTTTGACAGTTCCACCAATACACAGCCTGCTATATAAAAAATTACCCATTTTATTAGATCTTGAAGTAACACACGTAAAAATTTCAACATTTTCAACTGGTGTAGATTATATTTAAAAAAATAAAATACTTCCCATGTGAATTTATAAGTCATATATATAATCATTTTATTCAGAAAATTGTAAATTTTATAATGAGATTAAAATCCGAAAATGTGAAAAAAAAATTTACCTTATAACTCTACCCCCCTCCCCTCCCCCGCCACCCACCCCCATGAACAATGGACCTGCCGTTGGTGGGGAGGCTTGCGTGCCTCAGCGATACAGATAGCCGTACCGTAGGTGCAACCACAATGGAGGGGTATCTGTTGAGAGGCCAGACAAACATGTGGTTCCTGAAGAGGGGCAGCAGCCTTTTCAGTAGTTGCAGGGGCAGCAGTCTGGATGATTGACTGATCTGGCCTTGTAACACTAACCAAAAAGGCCTTGCTGTGCTGGTACTGCAAACGGCTGAAAGCAAGGGGAAACTACAGCCGTAATTTTTCCCGAGGGCATGCAGCTTTACTGTATGGTTAAATGATGATGGTGTCCTGTTGGGTAAAATATTCCAGAGGTAAAATAGTCCCCCAGACAGAGATTTAGGAACAAGGTTTTAAATTGTAAGACATTTCCCGGGGCAGATGGGGACTTTGACCACAATCTATTGGTTATGAACTGTAGGTTAAAACTGAAGAAACTGCAAAAAGGTGGGAATTTAAGGAGATGGGACCTGGATAAACTGAAAGAACCAGAGGTCGTACAGAGTTTCAGGGAGAGCATAAGGGAACAATGGACAAGAATGGGGGAAAGAAATACAGTAGAAGAAGAATGGGTAGCTTTGAGGGATGAAGTGGTGAAGGCAGCAGAGAATCAAGTGGGTAAAAAGACGAGGGCTAGTAGAAATCCTTGGGTAACCGAAGAAATATTGAATTTAATTGATGAAAGGAGAAAATATAAAATTGCAGTAAATGAAGCAGGCAAAAAGGAATACAAACGTCTCAAAAATGAGATCGACAGGAACTGCAAAATGGCTAAGCAGGAATGGCTAGAGGACAAATGTAAGGATGTAGAGGCTTATCTCACTAGGGTTAAGATAGATACTGCCTACGGGAAAATTAAAGAGACTTTTGGAGAAAAGAGAGCCACTTGTATGAATATCAAGAGCGCAGATGGCAACCCAGTTCTAAGCAAAGAAGGGAAAGCAGAAAGGTGGAAGGAGTATATAGAGGGTCTATACAAGGGCGATGTTCTTGAGGACAGTATTATGGAAATGGAAGAGGATGTAGATGAAGATGAAATGGGAGATATGATACTGCGTGAAGAGTTTGACAGAGCACTGAAAGACCTGAGTCTCAACAAAGCTCCGGGAGTAGACAACATTCCATTAGAACTACTGACAGCCTTGGGAGAGCCAGTGCTGACAAAACTCTACCATATGGTGAGCAAGATGTATGAGACAGGTGAAATACCCTCAGACTTCAAGAAGAATATAATAATTCCAATCCCAATGAAAGCATGTGTTGACAGATGTAAAAATTACCGAACTAACAGTTTAATAAGTCACGGGTGCAAAATACTAACACGAATTCTTTACAGACGAATGGAAAAACTAGTAGAAGCCGACCTAGGGGAAGATCAGTTTGGATTCCGTAGAAATGTTGGAACACGTGAGGCAATACTGACCCTACGACTTATCTTAGAAGCTAGATTAAGGAAAGGCAAACCCACATTCCTAGCATTTGTAGACTTAGAGAAAGCTTTTACAATGTTGACTGGAATACTCTCTTTCAAATTCTGAAGGTGGCAGGGGTAAAATACAGGGAGTGAAAAGCTATTTACAATTTGTACAGAAACCAGATGGCAGTTATAAGAGTCGAGGGACATGAAAGGGAAGCAGTGGTTGGGAAGGGAGTGAGACAGGGTTGTAGTCTCTCCCCGATGCTATTCAATCTGTATATTGAGCAAGCAGTAAAGGAAACAAAAGAAAAATTCGGAGTAGGTATTAAAATCCATGGAGAAGAAATAAAAACTTTGAGGTTCGCCGATGACATTGTAATTCTGCCAGAGACAGCAAAGGACTTGGAAGAGCAGTTGAACGGAATGGATAGTGTCTTGAAAGGAGGATATAAGATGAACATCAACAAAAGCAAAACAAGGATAATGGAATGTAGTCGAATTAAGTCGGGTGATGCTGAGGGAATTAGATTAGGAAATGAGACACTTAAAGTAGTAAAGGAGTTTTGCTATTTAGGGAGTAAAATAACTAATGATGGTCGAAGTAGAGAGGATATAAAATGTAGACTGGCAATGGCAAGGAAAGCGTTTCTCAAGAAGAGAAATTTGTTAACATAAAGTATAGATTTAAGTGTCAGGAAGTCATTTCTGAAAGTATTTGTATGGAGTGTAGCCATGTATGGAAGTGAAACATGGACGATAACTAGTTTGGACAAGAAGAGAATAGAAGCTTTCGAAATGTGGTGCTACAGAAGAATGCTGAAGATAAGGTGGGTAGATCACGTAACTAATGAGGAGGTATTGAATAGGATTGGGGAGAATAGGAGTTTGTGGCACAACTTGACTAGAAGAAGGGATCGGTTGGTAGGACATGTTCTGAGGCATCAAGGGATCACCAGTTTAGTATTGGAGGGCAGTGTGGAGGGTAAAAATCATAGAGGGAGACCAAGAGATGAATACACCAAGCAGATTCAGAAGGATGTAGGTTGCATTAGGTACTGGGAGATGAAGAAGCTTGCACAGGATAGAGTAGCATGGAGAGCTGCATCAAACCAGTCTCAGGACTGAAGACAACAACAACAACAACAACAACAACAACAACAACAACAACAACTCCCCTTAAATACTAGCACTTTAGGCCTACCACTCTTATATGGAAGGGAGAAGCCACTTGTGGCAAATGTGGTAAGGCTGCCCAAGAAGTAGTTAGATGTTCATCTCCTGCAAAGTGTGTGAACCACTCTGGGGCTCGCTCTGTCCGGAGTAGGGACTGCTGTGTCTTCCTTGAAGAACGAAAGATACGAGAGATCAAAACCACAAGATGGATCCCATACAGCGATGCCAAAAAGATTTATAAGAACTTGTAGCCCCCAATGCTTGATACGTCCTTTGCTTCAGTTGTTAAACAGTGAGTGCAGAAAATTGATGCTGCTACAAACATGGAGGTTGCTTCTGTTAGCACTAGTACCTGCATTTATCAGTGTACTTGTGCTGCTGCTGTTACTTCACAGTCTATGCTTCCTCCGAAAACATCAGACACGGCCGTTGTTGCTGACATTGCGGAGCTCCCCGCTCCTTCAAATGTTCAGTTTGGTCCAACGTCCAGTGCTGCCACTACCACTACCACTACCACTAGCACTACCACTGCCACGGTTGTGGCTCAGAAGCCAACCCAGGGCAGAAAATCAAAACGTCCAAAGACTGAACCTCCACCCATTATGGGCTCCCCTCCCTGACGGAAAGATGGGGTGAAAGTGCAATACCCATGATAAATTGCTTCCATTTTTCAGTGGAACATTAATGAGAGTTCACGACATATGTGGAGGAACTAAAACTGCTAGCACAGGAACATCCCGTTTGCCTGTGTTTACAAGACATGCATTTTAAAGCCATTGACACCCCTGTGCTAGGTGTCTATATCCTTCACGAAAAGGATGACATGACTGGGGAAAGGGCCAAGGGAGGGGTCACTGTGATTGTCAATAACATGCACCACAACTCTGCTCTTTTCGTAGCTACTGACCTGTAAGCAGTTGCTGTTTGAAATTCATCTTTGTCAGAGGATCACTGTTTGTTCATTATATCTCCCTGCACAAGATGTAATACACTCTGGGGCTCTCACAGATCGTATGGAACAACTCCCATGACCATTTCTCCTCCTGGGAGACTTCAGTGCCCATCATGTCTTGCAGGACTCCACACTTGCTTGCCCTTGGGGTCAGATTTTGGAGAGCCTCATGACGTCTCACGAGCAATCCAACATGCGCTGACTTGTCCATCCCAGAGTCCTAGGTCATCTTAGTTGGAGAGTTGTACCTTGTTGGACAGAGGTGTGCCGTTTCTGCAGTATGGGACAGGCGTGCTGCTCTTCAGTGGTTTAAATGACACCCAATAGCAGACAACCTCATAATCTTTAAGAGTCGCCAGAACCAAGGCTCGATGCTTAATTAAGGAGAGCAGGAAAAGGTGCTGGACTCTGTCAACTGTTCCACTCCTCCTATGAAGGTATGGGAAGTCATCCGGAGCATTTCCGGTAAACAAAGTCATTTAACAATAGCAGTAGTGCTGAAATGGGTATCTCCAAGCAATGCCCTGAGACGTCATTCAGATGCTGCCAGAACATTTTGCAAAAACTGCAGATTCGAGCAATTTTGCCACTACCATGCGACTGTAGAGAGAAGCAAGTTGGACTTCAGATCCAACAGCTCTTAATTCTAAAACTCCCTTCCTGCATGAGGGAGCTGGAATCGAATGTTTTAATTTGATATGGCAGACAGGTCACTCCCCCAACTCACGGAGAGAGGCAATTTTGATACCTGTTCTCAAACCAAGAAAGGACTGGTCAGGCCCCACCAGTAGTTACCGGAGTATCGCCTTATTGAGCTGTGTAGGAAAGACCCTGGTGCGAATCTTTAGCTGTCATTTGATCTGGTTGTTAGAGACCAGGCAGCTCCTTAGCCACCCTCAGAGTCGGTTCCAAAGTTTACGGTCCACTGCTGACCACCTGACCCTGCTAGAGATGGCTATTTGACAGTCTTACCTACATAAACATCACTGTATTGGCATATTCTTTGATATCAGTGTGGCGTATGACATTACTTCCGGGGACACAGTATTCTCGTGCAACTGCATCAGGGTCTCTCAGGGTAGTGTTTTAAGTATTACCCTCTTTGCCCTAAACAGTATCACATCTACGATAAGGAGTCCTGTACAAAGCTCTTTATTTGTGGATAATTTTGTTATTTTCTGTTCCTCCTCCAGTGCTCCAATTTACAGTGCAGCAGTTGGAGGAGTGGGCTGCAAAGATGGGTTTTCAGTTTTCTGCAGAGAGAGAGAGAGAGAGAGAGAGAGAGAGAGAGAGAGAGAGAGAGAGTGTGTGTGTGTGTGTGTGTGTGTGTGTGTGTGTGTGTGTGTGTATGTGTGTGTTCGTTTGTTCATTTTGATCATTCTTGTCACATTTTTAATTTACTTGTCGTGTATATGAGGGACATCATTCTACATGTTACAAGACCCTGTGATGTTCCTGGGCCTGTTGTGGTTATCACATCTGAGAGACCTGAAAACTAGAACTTGGAAGACATTGGATATCATCAATTGCCTTAGCCATAGGTCTTGGGCAGCAGACAGATCACATCTGCTACAGTTTTATAGTGTTTTTGTGCATTCATGCCTAGGTTATGGCTGCATGGTGTATAGGTCAGTGAGACTGTGTTACCTTAAGATTATTGACACTATCCACTGTGGGGGATTAGGCTAGGCAGATGCTTGCAGGACCAGCTCCATAACTGGGGAAACTGTCACACACCATCTGGCGGTAGTTCCTCGTCATGCGTCAGGCTGTAAGTGCCTTGCAGTTCTGAATTCCCCTACATGCCATACTGTTGCTCATCCAACTCCGGGATGCATTTTCTCCAATCATACACGGGCAACACTGCCTTTTGGGATGCGCATGCAGTGTGTGCTGGAGTCATTTGGTGTGGAACACATACAGCCACAAATCCAGGGTTTTAATTGTCTGCCACCATGGTTACTGCAGAGCCCAGGATGATTTTAGATTTAGCGTAGTACAGGAGAGGTTGCACTCGTGCATTTGTTTTTAATACTTTATTTTCTGTTCTTTTAACAGAGCACCACAATTCTACAACCATCTTTACAGAGAAGTCAAAACAGGGGGACTCCATTTGTTGCTTTGTCGTTTTCCCTGATCGTGTCCTCGAGATTCACCTGCCTTGAGATTTTACTTTATTCAACACTGAGCTGTGTGCGATCTCGTGGGCACTAGAACAGATGAGATGGCCTCCAAGTTCTAAATTCCTTGTCTGTTCCGACTCTCTGAGTGTCCTTAACTCTGTGCAGTGTTTGTTCGCAGCAGATAAAGTAGTCCAGAATATCGAGGACGTCGTCCTTCAACTACGATGGCTACAAAAGGAGGTGTTTTTCTGCTGGGTACCAGGGCACATAGGTATTGCAAGGAATGAAAGGGAGGATATAGCAGCGAAGGAGGCATGTAGTGATCCTCAGTTGTTTCACTGTGCTATCCCACTTTATGCTATCACCTCGCTGTTGAGGTACAGAGTTACGTGTTGATGGGAAGTCGAGTGGCTGCAAGTGACTGATAATAAGTTGTCTGTAGTAAAGCCCACTATAGTCCAGGAGCCAGATACAAATTTGGTCAATTATTTCTTCTCGAGCAAAACTTCGTAAAATGCATTAGGGATTTATACTATGAATACTTGTGACCGTCAGCTGCGACTCCGTGGGTGGGGCGGGCATTGGCAGCCCCCCATGCGTGGAGAAACTAAGTTTTTTAGTCACTTCCTCCCGTTTGAAAATTTGTCAGATTATAGTTTACCTAATATTTTGAAGGAAAAATAAAGTCAGCTGACCATAATGTGGTGGATTATACTTCAACTAGCTGCTTGAACTTAAAAAAAATTATATTTTCAATGATTTCCTCTCAACTATGAATGAAAATTAATGTCAGCTTGCTGTATGTCAGTGGAAAGTTTGTCAGCTGGTACCTTGAAAGGTGTAACGCAGCAGCATCTATTACTTACTGAATCTTACCAGCTGACGACTTTTCCCTTGACTTACAGCTAGCTGATTTTTTTTTTTTCATTATTTACTAAAGCATGTTAACAATCCTCTTATAAATTTTCATCCGGGAGGAAATCACATTTCTTAAGTTATTCAGTAGTATGCTTGATTTCAGTGTTTTGATAACAAATATGAAGTTTAATAATGGAGGAAATGTTGGTATAAGTAAATTAATTAATTAATAATTTATTGCAGCATATTTTTAATTAATTAACTTTTATTTCAATGAATTGGTTAGGAATAATAATGACAATTAATCATATTCACTCTCGCTTTGGCTCGAGTTGCTTTCATCTTGCTCTGATTCATTGCCAGAGCTGCTGTCAGAGTTACATGTGATCATGTCTTCTTCATCATACTCTAGCGTTGTTTGTTTCTTAACCGATTAAGGCCATACATCTGACAAGCAAACTCTTGAATTTTGCCAAATAAATCTTCCCTGTTTATCGATGGCCCTGACATTTGTACAAAACACTCGGTAAAAGCTTCATATTTTGACATTATCGAAAATGGACGTTTCTTGCCTTTTCAAAAAAAATGCAGGGTTGTAATCACATCATGTAAATGCATGGAATACTGTCAGTGCTGCACTCAAATTCAGTCCCAAAGTTGAGTGACATTGATGAACCTCATATGTTTTCCAACACCGACTTCCGTAAAACATTGACATGTTGTGAAACATGAGCCACATTAGCTAACATTATAACCAGCACATCAGTCTCAGAACAACGAATCATTAGGTTAGTATTAAAATCAATTTGCCAAGCGTGAAAATTCATTTTTGTGTCTGCTTCTTCATGAGCTGGACACGAAAATGCGTTCTCTACAGTTCTTACAACTTTTCTATCAGTGACCATGTATCTATAACAAGCATCCATATTAAAAAAAAAATAGTTTTGTTGCTCATGTATGGTGCCATATGATCTTGTTCCCAATTTTCAATAAAGAACTGAATAAGAGCTTCCTTGAAATGAATATTTTTCAGCTCAGCTTAAAAGTCTTGTTTTCGTACTTGATCAGGACCATCGATATGAAAGTTAGCTTGCTCCATACCTCGAAGTTTGTGTTCGGTATCTTTGATTGATGAAAATATGTACTGATCAAAAGCAATGATGATAATCTTAGCTGTGTTTGCACAAATCATCTGTAAAACTTTTTTTGAAATATTCCCAAAGCTTAAAGATACGTCTTTCATTTGATGTAACATGAAATATCCATCGTATATTATGATATCTGTACTTTGAGGTGGCTTGGATTGTTTTTGCTTCTCTAATAAAGCCATCAATGCCGACTTGGGTGTTTTGCAGATAGCGCCGTCAAGGTGGCAGAGAGATGACGGCACTGGTGTTAACGTGTATGAAAGAACTTTATCCAAATCGAGCTGTTTCTTCAATGAGATTTGAAGCAGTTGCCCAAATAAGTCACGCTGCATTCGAAGTTCCATTTTCCCTCAGCCAAACTTTTTTTTTTTTCTCCTCGTCATGTTAACAAAAGTATGGCTCTTGACTTTTAGAATAGCCTGCTCAAAATTGTTTGGATCTGTAACGCAACAAAGTATGAAATCTTCACATCTTTTACTGCCTTCTTCTTCAATATTTAGTAAAAAATTTTCATGTTCGGGTGCTGCTTCACCAGTAGAAATATTGTATAAAAATCATTTATCTAAGTTCTCATCAAATTGGTTGATATAACGATTAATACCGTTTCTGAATCTGTACAGATGCTCAGTACTTTTTTTTTTTCCAGCTATTTTTAAGATCTGCTGTCACATCTTGCACAGTGCTTAGTCCAGTTTCTTGCATTGTATAAGTAATAATTGTTGAACGAACGGTATGACTGTGACACCATTGTTGCCTAGGTGAGATTGAATTGGTAATGTGAGATATTCCAGTCGGCTTATTGGCAGCATCAGCGTTAATTGTTTGCTCAAGAGAGAGATCAGTAGATTGTTTCAAAAAAGGTTTTTTGGTCCGCTTTATACCGAATGATCCCTTCTCAAAATTCTCACATAAGCTTGGATGAGTCTTGTCAACTTTCATTAAATTATCAAGTTACTTTACTAAATAATGCGCATGATTTGTTTGTTTGAAAATAAAGTACAAATTATTTTCAATAAAGCCATTTTAAACATTTCGTAGTTACTGGTACGGATGCTCGTAGTAAGCACTAAGTAGTAATCGATCAATCTTACATATATCGTGTAATAATGCGCCGTCTTACCATGTTTGCCTTCCAATGTTTCTACTGTAAATTGCTCATATTTATTAAATATTTCCGTTAATTCAGCGTGTTGCAGTGGAGGTTCAAGCTCTTGTTTTTAGAAACCGTAACAAATTGATTTGCAACTCATCGGGTAAATTTATTTTTTCTTGATGAATAAAGCATTCAAAATGTAACATTTTTCAATGCTAACGTAATCATAGGATGTAAATGCTTACATCTGTTAAAATGTTTGCCAGTAATGAATCCGTTGACTGATCCGTTGGCGAGTAATTCTTCATTTACCATGATGTTTGACAAACCGCAATTACCTACGAATTTACCTACTGCCTTGAAGTACGCCATCATAATATGAAATACTGCAAGGTGAGTGAATAAATTGTCAAAAGTGTTGACTTCTGTTTTTGATCTTTAGCACAATTTTTGCAATAACAAGATCGTAAGTTACTTCGTGTACCTTTGCCCGCACTTAAGAGCCACCTTTTGACTTCGAATCATAATCTCATAAATCATATCTTTGTTCATTGGTGATGCATTGATCGTTGTTAAATAACAAATAATGTGCTTGGGAGATCGATCTTCGTGCAATAAACTATTATAACCAACCCACATTGGTGTGTCTGATAATTGCATATAGTGCGAAAGCATCCATGCAAAATCAATGTGTTGTACTGATTGAAGATTTATGGTGTTTAATTGTAATGATACATAAGATGGCAGCATACTTTCTATAGGTCTCGGTTTTTTGTTGAATTAATGTTGTTCCGGAGTAACAATATCAAAACTCCGTCTGTGTGTGTGAGATCGGGATGCCGACACATTATCCACATTGATATCTGTGTCTACTTCACTGATGTTACTACCTTCAATATCGTGATCTTGCTGTACATTATTGTCCTCAACTACTGCTTCACCAATGACATCATTTTCCATCTGAAGATCTTGCTGTACATTATCGTCCTCAACTACTGCTTCATTGCCAAGACTACTCACAATTTGAAAATCTTGCTGTACATTTTCATTATTAACTGCTTCTTCACTGACGATATGGTTTTCAGTTTGAAAAATTATACCTACAGTATCGTGGAGTATATCTTTGCCAGTGGTAGTTTCTACAAAATGATCATACTTGTCAAATGCAACTCCAGTATACACATGAGATGTTCGTAAAATACCTTCTGGACAAATTCCGGAAAGCTCATAAGAAGTGAATTTTGCCTCAGTCTCAAGGCCTTCCAATGTACTGTAGCTACAGCAATGACCGTACCGATTAACAATATTAATAATTTTTTTGTTGGTGGTTTAACTCTTCAAAGTCATGCCAAAACAAATATGTTTTGATAATTTAATTCGACCATTAAAAACAGCATAAATTACATCTTCAGAAAATGATTTGGCTAGCCTTTTTGTTCTTTTGTTTTCTCTCCATCGACAATTTTCACCAGATATCAATTTTCTATAAAAATTAATTAATATTTCTGGAATTTCGCATTCACCGTCTATTAAGTTTTTTGTTTTAATCTGATTCGGTAACTTCTGACATTTAACTCGATGTATTTCTTCATGTAGAATACGTGCAGCAGCATCTAAAATATTTTGTTTTTCCACTTCATTTTGGATCATAATCCCTTTGAAAGGTTCTTCAAGAATTTGGCCGTTAAAGGAGGTTATGCTAATTTTTTTCGGAAATTTCTTTAACAGTCTTTCTTTTAAATGATATGGTTTGAAACTGTAATTTGAAACATCTTGATGATTATTTTTCAAGTGTTCAATAAACATATTATTTAAAAATTTTAAGAAGAAAGACTGATCTTGTAGGATAATATTTTCCTCGACATATTTTTCAACAACTTCATAGGCTTCTGCTCGGATATTTCGTGTAAAATGCCATTCCGGGATACTCTGCAAATCACATTTAAGTGCCTGGCAGAGGGTTCATTGAACCACCTTCACAATTCTCTATTATTCCAATCTCATATAGCTCTTGGAAAGAATGAACACCTATATATTTCCGTACGAGCTCTGATTTCCCTTATTTTATCGTGGTGATCATTCTGCCCTATGTAGGTCGGTGTCAACAAAATATTTTCACATTCGGAGGAGAAAGTTGGTGATTGGAATTTCGTGAGAGGATTCCTTCGCAATGAAAAACACCTTTCTTTTAATGATTTCCATCCCAAATCCTGTATCATTTCTGCGACACTCTCTCCAATATTTCACGATAATACAAAACATGCTGCCTTTCTTTGAACTTTTTCGATGTATTCCGTCAGTCCTATCTGGTAACGATCCCACGCCGCGCAGCAGTATTCTAAAAGAGGACAGACAAGTGTAGTGTAGGCAGACTCCTTAGTAGGTCTGTTACAATTTCTAAGTGTCCAGCCAATAAAACACAGCCTTTGGTTAGCCTTTCCCACCACATTTTCTATGTGTTCTTTCAAATTTAAGTTGATCGTAATTGTAATACCTAGGTATTTAGTTGAATTTACGGCTTTTAGATTAGACTGATTTATTGTGTAACCGAAGTTTAACGAGTTCCTTTTAGCACTCATGTGGATGACCTCACACTTTTCATTATTTAGGACCAACTGCCACTTTTCACACCATTCAGATATTTTTTCTAAATCGTTTTGCAGTTTGTTTTGATGACTTTATTAGTCCATAAATGACAGCGTCATCTGCAAACAACCAAAGACGGCTGGTCAGATTGTCTCCCAAATCATTTATATAGATAAGGAACAGCAAAGGGCCTATAACACTACCTTGAGGAACGCCAGAAATCACTTCTGCTTCATCGGCAGACAGAGTATTACCGGTGTTTGTGAGTCCACTTGATCCGTCTCTTACATGAAGGGCATCTTCGTTCTGCCTAAAAAAATATTTATTCTTAAGTGTAACTTAGATTATTATTACTTTTCGTTATACAGCGCACATATACACATACTACTTTACTAAAAAGTGTGTATAGTGTATACATGCTTAGTGTAGAAGGAGTCTATAGTGTAATTTCCTAATTCAAAACTATAGTAATAGCGATATTGTACATGAGGCAAATAATATATTACTAAATTATACTTTTTCTTACATTAAATTTATATTCGAAATAATTTAAAGAAATTATCTCCAATCCATATATGCACGGTAATGTTGAAGAAAGTTTGTCTTCTGATGTCGTTTTTCATTTACTATATTTTGGTAAGACAGAGATTTAGGAACCAGGTTTTAAATTGTAAGACATTTCCAGGGGCAGATGTGGATTCTGACCACAATCTATTGGTTATGAACTGCAGATTGAAACTGAAGAAACTGCAAAAAGGTGGGAATTTAAGGAGATGGGACCTGGATAAACTGAAATAACCAGAGGTTGTACAGAGTTTCAGGGAGAGCATAAGGGAACAATTGACAGGAATGGGGGAAAGAAATACAGTAGAAGAAGAATGGGTAGCTCTGAGGGATGAAGTAGTGAAGGCAGCAGAGGATCAAGTAGGTAAAAAGACGAGGGCTAATAGAAATCCTTGGGTAACAGAAGAAATATTGAATTTAATTGATGAAAGGAGAAAATATAAAATTGCAGTAAATGAAGCAGGCAAAAGGGAATACAAACGTCTCAAAAATGAGATCGACAGGAACTGCAAAATGGCTAAGCAGGGATGGCTAGAGGACAAATGTAAGGATGTAGAGGCTTGTCTCACTAGGGGTAAGATAGATACTGCCTACAGGAAAATTAAAGAGACCTTTGGAGAGAAGAGAACCACTTGTATGAATATCAAGAGCTCAGATGGCAACCCAGTTCTAAGCAAAGAAGGGAAGGCAGAAAGGTGGAAGGAGTATATAGAGGGTTTATACAAGGGCGATGTACTTGAGGACAATATTATGGAAATGGAAGAGGATGTAGTTGAAGATGAAATGGGAGATAAGATACTGCGTGAAGAGTTTGACAGAGCACTGAAAGACCTGAGTCGAAACAAGGCCCCGGGAGTAGACAACATTCCATTAGAACTACTGATGGCCTTGGGAGAGCCAGTCATGACAAAACTCTACCATCTGGTGAGCAAGATGTATGAGACAGGCGAAATACCCACAGACTTCAAGAAGAATATAATAATTCCAATCCCAAAGAAAGCAGGTGTTGACAGATGTGAAAATTACCGAACTATCAGTTTAATAAGTCACAGCTGCAAAATACTAATGCGAATTCTTTACAGACGAATGGAAAAACTGGTAGAAGCGGACCTCGGGGAAGATCAGTTTGGATTCCGTAGAAATGTTGGAACACGTGAGGCAATACTAACCTTACGACTTATCTTAGAAGAAAGATTAAGAAAAGGCAAACCTACGTTTCTAGTATTTGTAGACTTAGAGAAAGCTTTTGACAACGTTAACTGGAATACTCTCTTCCAAATTCTGAAGGT